>NC_140271.1:16220740-16250740 GCF_964030765.1 Micromesistius poutassou | reverse complement strand
ACACACCCAACCAGCCTAGGGGCCCCCGCTGGTTCCTACACACCCACCCAGGCTAGGGGCCCCTCACACACACACCCACCCAGGCTAGGGGCCCCTCACACACACACCCACCCAGGCTAGGGCCCCGACCGCCTCACACTGCCACCCAGGCTAAGGCCCCTCACACACCCTCCCGGGCTAGGGGCCCTGACCGCCTCACACTGCCATCCAGGGTAGGGGCCCCGCCGGTACCTACACACCCGACACACACCCACCCAGGCTAGGGGCCCCCACACACCTACCCAGGCTAGGGGCCCCCACACACCCACCCAGGCTAGGGGCCCCGCCGGTACCTACACACCCGACACACACCCACCCAGCCCAGGGGCCCGCCCGCCGGTACCTACACACACCCACCCAGGCTAGGGGCCCCCACACACCCACCCCACCGCCGGTACCCGCCCACCGACCACCTCACACACCCACCCAGGCCAGGGGCCCCCACACACCCACCCGGCCCAGGGGCCCGCCCTGCCGGTACCCGACCGGGCGTCGACCGCAATGAGCACACACAGCCGACCTCTGTGCCACTTCCACAAACTCCAACAGAACAACAGCCGGCCCTCAGCCGCCGGCCCGGGGGCCCTCCACACACAACACACGGCCTCCTAACAAAGGCCCGCTTGAGGTCGGCTGGAGCTGCTGGTGGCGGCGGCGGCGGCGGCGGCGGCGGCGGTGGTGGTGGTAGTGGTGGTGGCGTCCTTTTTCCTTTTTTCTTTTTTTCTGAGCTGGTGGGGGGCGGGGGGGGGGGAGGAGGGAGGGAGGGAGGGGGTTAAGTGATGCAGGGCCAGAAGACACTTCTGCTTTGTGTTGACTAACCATGGCGTTTCTCGACTCTCCCTCCCCTCCCCAGGGAAGGACTGCACCCCTTCCATGCTGGGGCTGTGCGGATCGCTGGCCTCCCTGCCCAGCTCCAAGTCCCTGGCCAGCCTTAAGTCCAGTGAGTGCTTGGTGAACATCAGCACCGACCCCAGCCCCGCGCTCTCCCCCAGCTAGGAGAGGCACTAGGGCCGACGAATGGGAGCCCCCCCCCCCGTTTTTTTTTCTCCCCCCCACCCCCGACCCCCACTCCCACCAATCCGAGACCCACATGCCCAGCCTCGGAGGCCACCCCCTCCACCTCCCCCATCCTGTTACCTACTCTCCCACCCCTCCACCCACCCCCCCCCCGTCCCATTTCCTCTATGGATGCTGCATTGACCCCTCCTCCTCCTCCTCCTCTTCCTCCTCCTACTCCTCTTCAAAACCCCCCCCCACCACCCCCCCTCCCAACCCTCTCGCCGCCCGCCGCCCCCCCCTCCCCCTTACCCCCCCCCCCTCCCCCCCGCCCCGCCCGGCTCTGACCATCTCACCCCCCCCCCCCCCCCGCCCCCCCGTCCGTCCGGCGTTCCCGTCAGCCTCGTATGCCGACAGTGTGTAGGGAGAGCAAATTTGGGAAGGACTCGTTCGCCATCTCTGGATTTTGCGTATGCTCGAGTGTGACGTTGTGATGATGATGATGATGATGATGATGATGATGATGCTGATGCTGACGCTGAAAGGACACATCTTATTTTTGTGGTCTGTTTGTACGTTGGGTTTGGTTTTTTTTTTTTCTTTCTTTCTTTCTTTCTTTTTTTTCTTTTTCCGCCTGGTTTTTCTTTTCTGTTCTCTCTCGGTTTCCCCGCCTCTGCTCTGTGTCACCTCCGTCGTCTTCTGCACACCAACACTGCTTCCCTCGGTCGCGCCGGCCGTGCACCTCTGTGTCTTCACCCCATGTGGGGGGTACAAGCATGAGTCCGGACACTTCTAGGGGAGAACTCAGACCACGACAACCTGAGTTGTTTCTGTTTTTGTTACTTTTTTTATATTTGAGTTGGAGCGATCTTAGCCAAGGGTGGAAACTACATATTCAGAGAATGAAAGGCCTCCTCTCTCTCCCCCCCCCCCCCCCCACTGCGAAACGATTTGAAATTCCGCTGCCCCCCGGATTAACGAAACAAACAAACATCAGGACTTTTATTTTGTGAAGCTGTAGCTTTCCACCGCAGCCCCTTTTATCCAATCGAAACTCTGCGCCTGTCGCTGTCCATAAGCGAATGCTGTTGTTCTGTCCATGACATTGTCTGTGTGCTGTTGTCGCCCTGTTGCCATCCTGTCTCTGCACATCCCACGTCTTTAATGTGAACCAACCTGCAGCCACTGCTGGGACATTGAAAATGAATTGGAAAAACAAGGGATATCTGATGATGATATTTGCGTGTCTGTTTGATAATGGGGCTCTCTGTCCTCCTCCTCCTGTAGTCGCTCAAAGCCGTCGGAAACTTCCAGTAGGAAACACGGTGTGTCCAGTGACAGGAATGAGTGATGTCAGCGTCTGAATTAGGAATTGCCTACACCTTACATATATACCCTCTCCATACTCTGATCCATCGTCCTGCTAGAGTAATCAGCCATGACTGCCGCGGTATGCGTAAATGCAGACGTTTAATTTATTCTTGTAAATCCAGCTGATTTCCTTTATTTTTTTTATCGACTGATTGAATTTCCGTATAATCCACTTGTAGTGTTCGTTCGATATGTTCGCCTCTGGATTATTGTTTTGATGAACTTTGTTTATTTTGCAATAAAATGCCTTTCTCTGTTCTGTCTATCTGAGGATTTCTGACTTTAAGCGGTGGTTGGCGTAGCGTAAGGTCTGAATGGAAACGGGTGATTGGAAAAAAACAAATCTCTAACCCTAGTAGGCCTACCAATTCACCACAGTTCAGTGGTCATACTAACAGGAATCAGTGCGGTATTCCTTGGAATAGAGTAGAACAATTCCTCTTCTACATCAGAGTTTATTTAATAGTGAACCTAACATTATGCTACATTTAAACCTACCGTGTTTATAACCTTGATATAAACATGCTAAAACTATCTCTACACGTCCAGATTGGCAGCCACATTGGATTACAGACCAAGATCTAGCTGGAGTTATGAGGGTTCTGCCCTTCTTCAATGTCCGGAGTGCGGGCCAAGTTGTCAGTTGTTTACCATCTCTTCTTACTACAGCTATTGGATGATTGCCATGTGAATGAAACCGTGTGTAATAATACTTCTTTATCAACTATTCACTGATATTTTCCTCCAATAGTCTCCATAAGAGAGAGTAGGACCCCCTATTTCGCCAGATCTTGAAGCTCTTTGTAGAGCGTTGGTGGGGGGGGGGTTCACGGCCAGGAAAAAGGACATGCCCCCAAAACTTTGGGAAAATAATCTCAGCAAAGAAAGGGGTGGAGCTTACATTTGGGGGCTTATACCCCACGGACGGACAGACCTTCCGGCCAATAAACACGCAGTAGTATTTTGCATCAGCCAATCAGGGGGGGATCCTGTCCTTGGTGTCGCCTTGAGAATGATATAGTAGACGAGAGAGCTGCACAGGTTGTGCTGTTGTGTTGTCATGTTTCAGACAGGCGCACTGCCGGAGCACTCACGAAAAGTTAGTTTAAATAGTTATATGGGTGTGATCTCACTCTATTATTCGTAAGGATGCGATACCATTTGAAACCTGTTCGCTTCGGGACACTTGGCTGTCGGATCTGAAGTTAGGATCTTGAGAAACATGACACAAAAGAGAAGTCTGGCTGGCCAACTCGAGAGACCATCCTGTTTTTGGGATTAGTTTTGTCAGCCCAAAAGCCTGTGGGTGTACGCCATCTTCTCCATAAGGGCCCAGGGCTCGTTTTTTACACACGTAGAGACACTTTGATCGCTTGGTGAAGCGTGTGGTCCGGGCAGACACGTTGTGCAGCAGCGGTAGGATGTCGTGCAGAGGCGGTGCGCCTTGGCCAGGCAACCCTAGCTTACCACTGAGAGCCACAGTACCATTCCAGCTTCACAAGAGAGCACACCTCTCTAAAGACACCAAGACGGGTAAATATGCATTCATATCATCTCACCGTGCATACCACTTGGTGTGTGTGTGTGTGTGTGTGTGTGTCTGTGTGTGTGTGTGTGTCGGGCGTTACACTTGCAGAAAGTGTGCTCGTTTCATTTTGAAAAGCTGATTGGTTTATCATTCATTCATTCATTCACCATCATGATAAACTGCATCAAACCTCAATACTTTTTAAAATGGCAGATCATTACATGGTGAGATACATGTGCCATTTGGTACCACATACTCAATACACCAGCAATAACCCCTTCCCCCATTCCTACTCATGCGCATGCCCACATGGATCCATCATGATTACCTTTTCAACTGGATATTTTCCTAAAATGGTTTACTACCACCTCGACACTCTGCAGTTCTTGGCATATCCTCACTATTGTTGGCACACATACCCTTTTGACGAGTATTTTCCTCTTGCAATAGTTTCTAGGATAAAGTTGCATCTTTTTTTTTATCAATAAGGAAGACAGGAGAAATACTTCTGCTGTGGTTTTTGACGGGCTTTGAAAACACGGGGTTGAGTGTGAAACATGCCAAGAATCTACTCGGCCCACAAGGCCAGTCTGTTAACCCTAGCACCGTAGCATAGTGGCCGGAGCTGGGCTGAACCATGAGGTGCTGTTGGACACCCAATCACCCCTTTGCACTCTGACCTTGGATCTGTGTTGCATGTGCCATCCCATCCCGACGCTCCTGTTTAAAAGGCTCATTGTCCTTGCACTGTTGTATCGTGTATTGCATTGTGTGTGCACGCATGTGTGTGGGAACATGTGCTTGTATATGCTGCAAGTGTACGCTTGTACAAGCAGATGTGTTGGCATGCAGAATGTTTCACTGTTGGCTAGACAGCATGGGCCCTTTTTTTTGGCTAAAGATGACAATGTCTTGCAACACACACACACACACACACACACACACACACACACACACACACACACACACACACACACACACACACACACACACACACACACACACACAGCTAACCACCAGGCTCTCAGACCATGGGGTTTTAAACTGCATTCTGGAAGCCATTTTGTGAGGCCTTTAAATTCTGGGTGGGTGTGGGGGAAGACAAAAACTGAATGGGTTGACAATTATTCCAAACAGTAGCCTGTGAGGGTCAAACGGCCACCCAACATGAAAACGCAGTAACCAAACAGGAGCCGCCGACCACCTGACCCGGCTGCGTTCTGTGTCTGTCTCCTCCCAGCCGACAGCCTATTGATTGTGTCCCACCCGCCAAGACCCGCCATCCGCCGCACAGTGTCTCTGGACGCCATCGTGGGCCCCTACCTGCAGGGCCAGTGGCCCAAGGAGGCGGAGAGCCCCACCATCACCTGCGCCCATGACAAGGCCACACAGGTAAGGAACTAGGACCCCCCCTCCTCTCAGTCCCCGTGACAAGGCCACACAGGTAAGGAACTAGGACCCCTCCTCCTCTCAGTCGCCATGACAAGGCCACACAGGTAAGGAACTAGGACCCCCCCTCCTCTCAGTCGCCGTGATGAGGCCACTCAGGTAGGAAGGGCTCTCCTCCCTCCCTAGTTAGATTTCAGCTTATTTCTAAGCTGTTATCTTATAGACTCTGCGCTGTGTATTTTTTTCGTCGTAGTAGTAATTCTTGAAGTGGAAATCACGGCAACTTGACCGGTTGGATCAGAGGGTCGAACAGATGGTTTACTCCAGGATGTAATACAGCACAGGTACAGACTTTTAGGTGGAATAGTCTTAGTGTAGTGTAGGTGGTGAGGAGCAGTCTCCAGACGTGCTCCTTGGCTGTCGATCCCTCTCCTCGCCGAACCAAAGGTTTGGGGGCGAGTATTATAATAAGGAAACGTGAATGTGTGCCCATGACAAGGCCACTCAGGTAGGAAGGACTCTCCTCCTCTCAGAGTGGTAGGAGAGGCAGGAGACTGGAGCCGTTATGCTGTTATACATGATATTGTGGGGTTATTACATTTTGTGATGAAGAGCAGTGGAGTGTCATTGATGAAGCCTTGTCTTGCGCAGCAGAGTGCTCGGTTCATACATGTTTCTTCAAGTGTCTCTTTCACGGAGAAGACTTCAACTCGTCATCTCACACCGCAACTGATGGTATCCGTCAACAACGGCATTGAGAAGCCAAGCGTCAAGTGATGAAAGATTTATGACAGGTTTAAGTAAGCTATTTTGATTAAAAACACGTCCTCTCTAGAGACGTTTGTCCCTTCTGGGCTACTGGCGGGCTCTGTGGAAGAGGATCCACTCCCCATGCAGATATAAAGGGATGATAACAACGATTGTAATGGGATTAAATTAGTTGTATGTGTGACTATAAAATACAGCATTGGTAGTACACAACATTTGGAATTGGTTTATATGTGATACACTGTATATAGACACATATCAAATCGTGTAATATATTATCATTAAAAGTGATTTATGAACATCAATTACAATTCCGGCTAATTCCGTTCCGCTAAATTCTACACAGTGCACCTTTTTGATATTTCCAACTCATTCTTCAGTTTCCCGTTCACATCTCCATCGTTTTCTTGAATTGAACGAATCTTGAATCGAACGGTGTGCTGATCATGGCAGCAGTTATCCATAACTAGCTCACTGTGTGGACCAGTGACTGCTGGTTGTTTCCAGCCCACCAGCGCCGCGGCCCTGGTCAGGCCTGGTGCCAGTGTGTGTGTCTCTGGGCTGCAGATGGTAATGAGAAGAGCTGGTTGGCTCCGCAGGTGTCTGGTGGCGCTAGGCCCAACGCTCAGAGTGCGGGGCAGCCGACTGGAAACGCTTGTTTTTGTTCTCTTGGCTCTGTGCTGCTCCAACCACCACCACCACCACCCCCCCCCCCCCCCCCCCCCCTCCTCCTCCCCAGCGTGTCTACCCAGAGCTGGTGCACCCAGGCCCCCCCAGCGAACATCGCCAGCCTCCTCGGCCACACAGACCTCCGCCCCCATTGTCAGAAACGGACCCCTTCTGACCTCATTATACTGGCATCCCCTCCCCCCCCCAACGCAGTGGCTTCCCCTCTTAGAGAGAGAGAGACACACACACACACACACACACACACACACACACACACACACACACACACACACACACACACACACACACACACACACACACACACACACACACACACACACACACACACACACACACACACAGAGAGAGACCACCACCACTCTTCCCAGCACCTCTAACCCTCACCCCAGCACAGGCCAGTTCCTCTTTTCTTTCTTCCAATGACCGCAGCGTCACTCCGCCGCGGCCTCTTAAGCAGCCCCCCCCCCCACCCCCCCACCCCCCTCCGGTCACCTCCAGGACGGCCGTCATTCCCACCACATCTCGTTATTGATTTCAGTGGCAGTAACAGTCTAATAAACAGAGTTTGATAATGGATCCTTCTGATAAACAGAACAGAGCAGAAATATAATCGGTAAATCCTATCACCACCTTCTTAGCAGTTATCAGTGCCATCGATACTCTTATCTTAAGGCTGTGAGTACATACACAGCCTGCACTCAGAGATGATCAGGGGAGATTATCAGACCCATTTAGAGAACACAACAGGATGTGTTGTGGTAACTCGTACTCCTCGGATAGCCACGTTTGGTGTTTAATAATAATAATAATAATAGGTTTCTTTTACAGTATATAGCGCCTTTCTCACACACTCAAGGTCGCTTTTACAGCGTCATGAGCACACAACAGTAGTTTTCCGATAAGACCGTCGATCTCACTGGATGGACGGCGTCGATGTTTGGAACGTCGGCCCGTGACGACGACGACGTTCCCATGCGCTCCCTCCCGTTCTTCCTTATGTAACGCGTCCCCATCTCTCTCTCCGACGCCGGGGGTGCCGATGTTTACGCTGGCGGAGGCTGTAACTCAACACCCGCCCGGCACCCCTCGCCCCCACACCCCAAGCCCCCCCCCCCCCCCTCATACTCATTTAGCCCGGCACAAGATGGCCGTAGTATCGAGTGCCAGCCCTCCCTCCACCCCCCCACCACCACCACTCCCACGCTGACTCGGGGAGGCAGAAATGCCCGAGCGGTGAGCACACGCTTGGCGTTGGAAGCGGAGGCTATATTGGGCGCGCCAGCGAGGCCCAAGCAAGGTGTCGTTAGTGGGGTGGGGGGGTTGGGGGTGGACAACCGCCCGGTACAACACGGCGAGCCACACATGGCTCCTCAGTCGCTGCCTGAAGAGGCCTAGTCTTTGTCAAAGACCGTGTGTGTGTGTGTGTGTGTGTGCGCGGAGAGAGAGAGAGAGAGAGGATAACGTACGGTAAACGGAGCGACGAGGGGATTACCGGAACACACGGTTATGGTTGCGGTCGGGGAGCATGTGGTCCAGACGTGACCCTGTCTGTCTGGCGTCGTCTGCGATGAATCCGGTTGGTTCTGGTTCTGGTTCTGGTGCTGGTTGTGTTCCCGGAGAGGGTGTTCCCAAGCCGCTCCCGGCCAGCCGGGCCCCCCCCAAGGAGAGGAGATCCAGAGGCCATGCCAGGAAGTCGGTATGAGCGTTCCCCGGGGTGTGTGTGTGTGTGTGTGTGTGTGTGGCCTTCCGCGGTCACATTTAAATAACAACTTTAATTCACCTTGAAAGTGTGTGTGTGTGTGTGTGCGTGTGCGTGTGTGTGTGCGCGCGTGCGTGCGGGGCCGATAAAGGGAAGTCTCTTGTTGCTGTCCTTTGCCCAGCTGTTTGGGACAGGTGTTTACAGCAGCTGTATGAACCGTTTTTGGGCGTATATTCAAAGTAGCTTCACTCCAGAGATTCCAGTTGCCTTCACCCCCCACTCCCCCCCCCTCCCCACCCCCCCCCCACACCGTAATCCAACGCTCTACGTCTTACATGGTTGCATTTGTTCTGGTTTTTGATTTTCGCATCGCATTGTCTCGTGGGTTTCAATTCAAATGGAAATTTTTCTTTGTAGTACAGTTTTTTTTAATATGTTTTTTAATCCGTGTTGAAAGGGTCCACATGAATACAGTTTGTATTGAGGGTCAAGGAGCTACACGTAATGAGTGATTTGTACTAGTACCAACAGGGTCATCATCATGCCTTTTTGTCTGCATTTTAGCTGTAGCCTCCCGGTGTGCTGACCCTGTGTCTCCCTCCCTCCCACCCTCCCAGACCCCCAGTGCCTGGTCCGAAGACGCCCCAGCGAAGAGGCCTCTGGGCGGGCACAAGCGCTCAGCCTCCTGGGGCAGTGCGGAGCACCTGAGAGAGGCAAGCCACTCACAAGTATTTCTCTACGACAACACACAAGTGCTACTGACTGACTCCAGTTTTACTGTGCCCCGCCACTACGCATAGTATCACTACCGTGCTCTTTCTGTGGGTCTTTTTTTTTTTTTTTTGCTCCTCACGATTCTGTCAGTTATTTCTTATTTTTTTTCCTGTCTCACTTGGGTCCTCCATTTTGAAAATGGAAGCAGCAGTGAGGCCTGGCTCTCACGCTCCTCTCCCCCCCCTCCACTCTGCCCCCAGGTGGCCAAACTGAGGCATCAGCTGCAGAAGCGCTCCCGTCATGTGGCTCCCAGCGTGGGCTGCCAGCACCACCAGCACAACCACCCCCCCCTCGCCGGCCAGGCTGCGGGCATCACACAGGTACCCATCCTCCCTGTCCCCCTACCCTAACCCCCCGAGGTTACCCCACCTCATGTGGGGAGATTTAAATATAGCATATAATGCGATGCACCGCACGGCTCAACATTGAGAAGCTGGATTGTGTTTCATTGTACTCTTACCACCACAACCACTGTCCAGAGAAACTGGTGGCTGCTTTGGACATTAAATTAAGAATAATATAGACACAGAAAGTGTTCTGTGTCTAATAATATAGACACAGAAAGTTCACATTCTGTGTCTATATCTTATAGTGTAGTAAATAATGTGTAGTAAAAGTGTTGTAAGTGTGCGGCAAATTATAGTAAATGTGTGATAATAATGTGAACATTGTCATTGTCATTTTATTCACAAATGAAACCCTTACAAACGCGTGTGTCCCTTGTTCATAGTAATTCACTTTGCCACAAAGAGAACTGCTTTAAATTTGTTTGTTAAATTTGGCATGTGTGTTTTTTTTATTCCGTCCCGCCACTTCCCCATTTAATAGTGATCACATCTGTACTTCTCCTTTAACAGTGCTTGTGTATGTGCTTGTGTGTGCTCCCCAGACCATCCCGCTCAACAGGCTGGCCTCCAGGATGCGGCGCAGCGTGGAGGGCCTGAACCTGGAGCTGGAGGAGGTGTTTGTGTCTGAGAAGTCAGACGAGCAGGTAGAGAACTGACGTCCGTCCGCTTCCGGAACAGGGTCCTCTCTCCCTGCTGATTCCCGGTCCTGAAAGTCCTGTCACTTGTTCCCCCTTGTTCCCCTCCGTCCTCGTTTCCTACATGGTGTCATGTGACCTCCTGCTCCGCTCCTCACCCCTCTCTCTCCCTCTCTCCCCACCTTGGTTCCTCCCCAGATCCTGGACATCCCGGACGGCCACCGGGCGCCGGTCCCCGCCCTGCGGTGCAGCAGCGGGTCCCAGAGCGAGCCCTCCCCCACCCCCATGGACCCCTCGCTGTCCCCGTCCCCCTCCCCCTGTGCCCTGGACCCCTCCCTGCTCTCCCCCCAGCACTCCCCCTGTCCCATCGACCCCTCTCTCCTGTCCCCGGCCCACTCCCCCGGCGCCCGGGGACCCCAGCCAGGTCAGAGAGCCGCCGCCTCCTCCCCGCTCTGATGGGCGCGTTCGTTTCGTTTCTGTGGGTTCGTTTGTTTCTCGTTGCGGCTTTATCTCAACATGCGTCTGCGTTTTTTTTAGATCCGGCAGAAGGTGAGAACCCCCGCCCCTCCGTGTCCACCTCCCCGCCGCCCCCGTTCGACCTGGACCTGACCCTGCTGAAGCCCTCCTCGTCTCCCCACGTCTACAAGACCTACTCCTTCCAGAGGCAGCCCCCCGAGGGATGCGAGCGTGTCCGCGCCTGCGACGAGGCCACGTGAGTCACAAGACCGGGGATTAGATGGATAGATGGATAAATAGATAGATACCTTATTCATCCCCTTGGGGAAATGCAGGTGTCCAGTAGCTCACAAAGTCAGTCACAGACAATTGAGAAACAATAAAATGGACAAGCAGTAAAATCGAATTAAAAATAAAAATAATAATCCTCATCCTCATCCTCATCCTCATCCTCATCCGCTTATCCGGGGTCGCGGGGGCAGCAGCTCAAAAATAATAATAATAATAATAAATAATAAAAGTATAAATAAATATTGAATTGCATATAAAAAAAGTATTATCCAGACATTCCCCTAAGGGTGGTGGGTGTTCACATCCTGAATTGACCCATGTCTCTCTCCCCCTCCCTCCCTCTCTCTCCCTCCTCCTCCCCATCTCCCTTCCTCCCCTCTCTCTCTCTCCCTCCCCTCTCTCTCTCCCTCCCTCTCCCTCTCTCTCCCCCTCCCTCTCGCTCTTCCTCTCTCCGTCCCCCTCTCCAGGTCTGCGTCCGCGGGGGAGCCCGTCGCACAAGCCAGCTGCCCCGACCCCAACAAGGTCAACTTCACCCCCCACGGCGGCTCTGCCTTCTGCCCCGTCAGCCTCCTCAAGCCCCTGCTGCCCTCCATGGATCTCCTGTTCCGGGGCCTGACGGTGTCCCCCGTCTCTGGCTGCCCCGGTCCGGTCGCCTCGCCCACCACCACGCAGCTGGGTCTGCAGTAGGGCTTCTTCTACCGGAGGCTGCCCTCACGCCCGACCCCCCCCCCCCCTCTCGCGTCCGCCCCCCCCCCCACACGGTCACCCTGGCCGGCGGGAGGACGAGGGAGGACGAGGGAGGACGAGGGAGGACGAGGGGGAAGCGAAGACCCTGAATGCTTCTTTTTATTCTTTTTTTTATTTCAACACACCCGCGTGTGTCCATCAGTCGTCGTCACGCCGACCGCCGCGTGCACGATGACCTGCGACAAAAATCATTTTCTGAAGTTGTGCGTCGTCAGATCCACTTAGTTTGTAGATCTAGTGTTAAGTGTCCAAGGACATTATTACCTCAGTTGTTGTTTTTTTTTAATTTTTTTAATTTTTTAAACTGGCTGCTTGGTTCTTTGAGACGCTTTTCGTTGGATCGTTACTGGTGTGATCCCAGTATCCTTACCCTTCCCCCCCCCTCACCCCACCCCACCCCACCCCACCCTAAACTGATGATCATGAGACTCGAGGCTGAATTCCTTCTGTCCAGAAGGAGATGAATCGTGCTTGTTTCATATTACTGCATTTCTTACAAGGGGGTTTCTTTGTAACATAAGAAAGAAAACAAGAGTATTGCAATATCATTTCGCTAGATGTAAAAAAAAAAAAAAAAAAAAAGACAAGGCATTCTGATAATGCCTCCTTTTTAATATTGTTTTTGCTGCATATTAGGTAAGATTAAACACAATACCTAAAGCACTTAAAGAACGTACAATAACTATCTCCACATGGTATGTTCAGACACAATTGATAAAGTATGTTTCGATGCCCGCACCGTTGAGTGACGGGTGTAATTACTTGATGCATTTATTGTACTTTCAGAGAAGCTGTTTTTATTGACGTCCAGTTTGTTTCTCTTGTTTCTTTGTTTTTTTTTAAAACGATTTCTCTGAAGTGGAGGAAGCTGGTTGGGCCTATTTTGTACTCGGATAACAAGGAGGCTCTTTAGTTACTGGGTTCTGTTCTGTGTTTACCCTTTCATTGTTTCTAGTTGTCTCTTGGCAGAGTTGTACATTTCAAGGCATACCGGCTATGGCTGCTTTACAGTGGCCTGCGCAAGATTGTATTTGCCGATCCATATTAACTAGCTTATAGGAATGCAATGATATTGTGTTTGGATTAGCCACTTAAATCGTCAGTGCCACCTAGCATCGGTTTTCTATCACAGGTGCATTAGTTCCACATGTTTGCTGGTAGTCTTGTTCGAATTCCGCATTTAAGTGCTACGTGAGTACCGTTGACCATATCGATAATGACTGTTGTCTTCAGTTTAATCCTATGCAACACTTTCTTTGAACACGTTTTCAAACAATGCCAATATTCGAGCAGATGTACAATGAAAATGTGTGTCATTTGTTATTCTTTGTTTTTTTTTCTGAAGGATGGATGGTTATTCATATTAATATGAATTTGTTTTCATTGTTACATTATTCTTCAAATAAAACCAAAAATGAGCGTTATTGATTCTAATATTTGTGAGAATAGCGTGATGCCAATCGACGCTGCTGCTTCTCATTGTTGTCATCCTGTACCTGACACGTGTATTTTGTATTCCTTTGTGATGCTCCGCCCTCACTCACACTCCAGACTCTCTGATTGGCCAGAAACGGCTCTCTTTTGTCGTATTTGGACCAGTGACATTTCTCCACATTTTAAGCCCACGCAACGTTCTAACGTGGGGCCCTCACACGAGCTCATAGTAGCCTGTACACTGCCGTTTCATATAACCAAAGCACAACGCTATTTAATCCCAATTAACAACACATTTCCGTCCAGGTTTTCTAGCGAACAAGGGATGTGTAAGTGTAACTATCGTATATAATATAATATAGACTCTAGTCTACGGTTTTAACGGTCACTCGGGCCGGGCCCTTATTGCGGGCTCCTCGCCGCCTCGGGGTCCTTCCTCAGCCCCACATTTGACGCCCTTTCCTCGCATTTCCTTCAATAAAAAAACACAACCGCTCCCACGTGATGTCGGGGTTCACACCGATGACGTAGGGCTGCTGTGGACGGAACTCTAATCCAAATGTTGAGCCGAAACAATGGCAGCTGATTCATAATGCCTTAATAGTTTATATGCACCGCAATAAAAAAAAAATAAACCGTGGTACGATTTGGGGGTGTTGTGATCGGGATTGATTGGATGAGTGGCGGTCTGAGGTTTGATGAGGCGCTGACTCCTAACGGGATTGTCGTTGTGTGTCGGTGGTAAACCCGGGAGATATCCGTGTTCGTGACATCGGCGATAGTGGAGCGGGACGCGGTGCCGAGGGGCGCAGGCAGCGGGACGGTATCGGTGTCTATACCCGGACTGAGTGACAGCAGCATGGTTGCAGGGAAGGGAGACAAGCCCGGCGCCTCGGCGCTGCTGCAGAATGAGCGTCTAAAGTTCATCGTGTGCTTCCTCGGGGTCTTCGTTTGTTATTTCTATTATGGTATACTGCAAGAGACTATGTGAGTATTCCTTATTAGCTGCCTGCCATATGTTGGTACGTTTCAGTACCCGTACCAGTATGCAGTATTTATAATAACCGATACGTTGCTGGGTTGTGTTGGTGGACGCACTGACTGGATTTAAAATAAACGATTTCTTGAATACATTCTGCATGTAAGCAGTCGATATGGAATAATGTGTAATCGTGAAAGGTGTCTAAATGTCTAAATGTCAGGACTCCGATGGCATGCTATGGCTCGGTCCCTAGACGGACAGCGGTCGTGTCTGGTTACAACACTGCGTTACAGTCCTTCCCCAGCCATGGTCTCTTTTTTATGTAACCGCTTTGGTTTTGAATGAACCCATTTGTGTTCCTTTCTCGTCCTTTTCTAATAATACATACCTTTTCTCTAATACATACCCTCAACCGCTGGTAGCCAACAGCTACCTGTGGTCAACCGACTCTTTGTTAACGGCATTGAGTTATTCTTTTGATGCAGCACTCGAGGGGAATATGGACACGGGGAGAAGAAGGAGAGCTTTCGATTTGCACAGACACTGGTCTTCATCCAGTGCATCATCAACGCTATCTTTGCCCGGATCTGTAAGTAAATCTCTCAAAAGGCTTCCCCTAAGAGTACACTGACACACCACCAAATGGTGGTTTAATGTGACTACTACAACTCTTAACACTATACACACACTATACAATTAAATGTATATGGATTGTATTTCATTGGGTCTTGTTTTATTTGTATTTATGTCTTCTCTTTGTCAGTGATCCAGTTTTTCGAGGGCTCCCGGGCAGACCACACTAAGAGCTGGCTCTATGGCCTGTGCTCGCTCTCTTATCTGGGAGCCATGGTTTCCAGTAACTCTGCTCTGCAGTACGTCAACTACCCTACACAGGTGTGTATGTCCTTTGAATAGACATGCAGTGGGAATCCAATGTAGCTGGCCAGGACTCTGCTGTATGCATTGACTCCATATTGTAGTCTTATCTAATACAATATGTGATTTCAAACAGGTGTTGGGGAAGTCCTGCAAGCCTATACCAGGTAAATCTCTCGCTCATGCTTTCGCTCTCACTCTCTCTTTCACTCTCTCTGTCTCGCTCTCAGTCTCTCTAATTTAATTCTGAGTCATAAAGCAATAACTAGGTGTCATCATTTGAATAATATTCAAATGACGGTGCCATGTGAAATAACCAGGTCATAATATGACCTGATATGACCATATAATATATTATATTATATGACCTGGTTATTTCACATGGCACCGATGCTTGTGCCAACGTGTACTGGATTACATCACCATGTTCTTTCCTTTGTTCAGGACGTTTCTTCTCAGATTGGTTATCTACCGATAAAACACACACACACACACACACACACACACACACACACACACACATACACACACGCACACACGTTATTCCCTCAAGGTTACCCCACAGAGTACACATTGTACACATTTTAAACCGGTGTTGTGTGAACGTGTCCCCACTCCCTTCAGTGATGATCCTGGGCGTGACGATACTCAGGAAGCGGTATCCCCTGGCCAAGTACCTGTGTGTGCTGCTGATTGTGAGCGGCGTGGCGCTGTTCCTCTACAAGCCCAACAAAGGGGCCGCCTCCACAGACGAGCACCTCTTTGGGTTCGGCGAGATCCTGCTGGTGGGTGTGACTTAAGACTTAAGACTAAAGACTTAAGACTAATGACCTGTTCCATTTCCTATAGCATCAACATTGTCAATCCGTGTTCTCCAACTGCTGGTTTGTGTGGAGAAGAAGGCCGTCTGGTGTTCTGCTTACTGTGTTGTATCTGAGTGTGAGCCTGTAAGGTGGGGCTCTTGTGTAGCGGTCTGATATCTGTGGCTGAGTGTGCCACTGAGGTGGGTCTCTCTCTTTCTTTCTTTCTTTCTTTCTTTCTTTCTTAGTCAGCATTCCAAGGTGATAGTCGACTAATCGTCTCACGTTTAACTTCCAGGGCTGAGAGAATACTATAAAAGTCAAATTGTTATTACAGGATACAACCCTGTAATAATGAGCCTTTCTCACTGTGGAGGGTGTGGTGTGGATGATGGCTGGTTGAAGCAGCCTCACATGGCTTAGTATGATTGGACTCAAGGGCTTCACACCCGTTGCACATTGAGTAATCTGTGTGCACAGGTTCAGCCAAACATCTCCACACACACTCACAGGAAGAGTTTGCCTAGATGGAAACATGGAAAACCAGGCCATGTGTCATTGTCTGCAAACCTTTACATTAACCAGTCTTTCAACACCATCACCCTGCATCCGTTTGTCTGGAGGACCCAGTAGAAGTCACCTAGGTGCGTGAAGCATGGCCCATGCTACACGCCGCCTAGGTGAGGTGGATCGAGGCTGCTTGACCCAGCCATCATCCACACAAAATCCCATATACATATCTATGTGTGATATATTTGACGAGCATCTTAGGGTTGTAATATCAGCTGCACAGTGCCTTGCTGGTCCCGCAACGCCTGCCCTAGCGCTACCTGTGCATGTTGTTAGTTAACGAGCCGTGTTAATTTCCTTCCTCACTATCGGCACTTGTCGGCACATCGTAAAATGTGCACCCTTGACCCTCTTGTAACTGTCTGCTGTGCTTTTGGTTTCTGCTGAAGCTGCTCTCCCTGACCATGGACGGGCTGACCGGCGTGTTCCAGGATCACATGAGGACCCGCTTCCAGACCAGTGCCTACCACATGATGCTCAACATCAACCTGTGGTCCACGTTGGTGCTGGGACTAGGTGGGGCTCCCCCTGCTGTGTTTAGTATCAAACAAGGGTTTTCTTCTAAGTTGTTTGGTTCTATCACCACTGTGCCCTACACCTGCACCAATCAGATTTAGGAACACATGGTGATAACCGTGTGGAAATCCTCAGTAAAAGCCTGCATTCAAATGAGAGCAACATTTGAGATGGGGGGACGGGGACGGTGTAGTGGTGGTTTTTGTTGAGAGGTTTCAATTTGCCTCTTCTGATTGAACCTAACAATATGATATAAAATGTCTCTTGCTTTCTCTCCATCTCTCTCGCCCTCTCTAATCTACCTCTTGCAGTGGTGCTGTGGACCGGTGAGATTTGGGAGTTCCTGAGTTTCACCGAACGCCACTCCAGCATCTTCTACAACATTCTCCTGTTTGGATTGACCAGTGCATTGGGCCAGGTAAATCTATCCATACATGCCAGTGTATAATCTACAAACAATGGTCTATGATCAAGACGTAGACTTCCAGAGATAATTGTCTCGTTTCCCCGACCCATTTTTTTTCTAATTTGTGTTTCCTTTCCTCCACAACAGACCTTCATCTTCATGACGGTGGTGAGCTTCGGCCCGCTCACCTGCTCCATCATCACCACCACCCGCAAGTTCTTCACCATCCTGGGCTCGGTCCTGCTGTTTGGCAACATCATCACCTCCATGCAGTGGGTGGGCACCCTGCTGGTGTTCCTGGGTGAGGAGACTCTGGGCGTACGGGCGTTCTGAACGCGGTGTTATGAACTTTAGGGATTCATCCAGAGCATGTTACTTTGCCTATTTTGATTTCATTTTATTGGTAGATGGTGAACGATTTCTTTGTACTTCTAAAACCATTTGTTGTTGAAATTGGAACATAATGATTGAAATATTATCTTTTTATTTTATACGTACGGAGCATACGTATAATAATATATATTTCTGATGGCCTCGTGCTTTTAGATTTACATTCAGGGCATTTAGCAGATGCTTCTATCCAAAGCAACTTACAATAAGTACATTTGTCAGAAGAGAGAGAAACAATATATCGCTGTTGGTTAAGTAATGATGTCCATAGAAACAAATGCCAAGCACTTGCATGCATGTCCGTGCATGATTTCCTTTATAACTTCCTAACCACATCTTGCTTCACTTTCAAGGTCTTGGCTTGGATTCGAAGTTTGGCAAGACCCCGAGAAAGCCGACACACTAAAGAGCATCTGCAGAACTTGGAAGGCAACATTTCAGGACAAATGGACCTTAGTAGCCAGAATCACACTTCCAACACCAAACTGTTCATTATTTTTCTGTTAGGAATCCTCTATTCGCTTATGTTCCTCTAACCTGCTTTTGACAGGTTTTACATGCAACTTAATTGTAATGAAGCGAAATATATATTTCAACTCCGCCCTATGCTGTGTCTGTACTTGCAGTATGTGAAAGGAAACTTGTCCGAGGATAAGCCCAGTGGTGGCTGCAATTCTCACAATCTCATGGAATCATACAGAGTATAGAAGACTTAAGAACTGTGGAAGAACCAAGATGGAGCAGGAAATTGGGTCCTTGTTTTTGTCAAACCGCATTCTTTCCTTCAGGATGAATGGATGTTGTTTCAAACAAGGCATGGATACATCAGCCAACACGTTTACCTCGTGAATTTATGATTAGGCAATAGCTGGTTTACGTTTATTCAAGTTTTTTAACTTTTACATTGACAGAAAGAGCTTCTGAAAAACATTGAAGGAGTTGTCCCCAATAAAAAGTCCCTGAAGATCTATATTATGTATTTGAAGTTCAAAGTAGATTGCAATTTATAAAGCCCATCATTGAATGTAGCCTTTTGTTTCATGTCCATTGTGCATTGTTGATGTTGGATTAATTTGACATTGTTCATATGTGGGGAAAAAAGAAAACAATCATAAAAGGGAACTTTTCTTATTTTAATCCAGCCATTGCAATTGTTTTCTTCACTGGATTGTACTGTACTTATTCATGTCAAACAGTGACACCTGCTTTCATGTCGAGATTTGACAGCTACTATGAGACCCAATGATAGTCGTCCTATTTTTAGGGCGTTGGAGCCGATTGTATAAGCGTAATGCTATGTAATTCCATTGTATACATTGTTTTAGGATTCTCGTTCTTAAAATTGTGAGAAGGCTTTATCACGTCAATTATGGAAATATATTCATATAACGGAATTATTTATGGGGGCAACCATCAAGCATGTCTGAACACTTATAGAGCACACGTACACATCAATGCACATACAGTACTGTTGACATGTGAACAGCTGGTTTGATTTTTTAACCGCGAAGGGACGCAAATGAATAGAATGGTGCTTTTTTATCCCTTTCGCGCTTTTCCTTTTGACCCTGCCCCTCTTCCGTAGTGGTCCATATACCAGCCATTATAGGTGCGAATCGTGTTATTGTACATATTGGGAGAGGTAACACAGACGGCAAACATGTTAGCCACAGTCAGCAAGCAGCTTAGGAGCCATCCGGCGGTGAGTATAGTTTTTCAGTAAAATACCTACAACGAATGTAGACTTATATGAGGTATTTATTGCCAAACGACCCTCGCTAGGGAGGGTTTAGCCCCGCGCACGACGCTAGCGTCGAGGCTACCTGGCTAGCTAGAGGTCACCTCTTGACCCGTTCATTTACGGATTTCTGAACTTGTACCTAGAATGATTTGTATGAATTAAAGTGTCAAATCGTTCAATTGGACGTGTCAGGAACTGCCACGCGGCAGAGGGAGCCTGTAGGCCCGCTATGTGCCCAGCGAGTGACCGCAGTAGCCGCTGGTTAGCCACCGGGATGCTAACTGACAGGCGGCGTGTCGACCCTGACACAAGGCTCACGTTTTAGCCACTTTGCGTTATTTACTGTAAACAAACCGATGTCGACTATTTGACATTTTAAAAAGTTAATTTTTAAAAGCGCCAAGGCACATGGTTGTCACTCTGACACTCAAGGACGAGAGGTGAAGCGAGGACAAGGGTGCCGTGTTACTCATGACGTCGACCTACTAGAACCTTCTGTTAAACGATCTTACGGACGTTATTGTATAACGTGTACTTGGGTGGTTGTATAAATGTGGTTTAGTTAACAACTTAATTTCACTTTGAAACAGTTTTGGCTGTTATGTCCGTCCAGTATGACCCCTTCAGCCGTCTCTGGAGAGGGAGAGATCGCCTACTCCGCGTTGCATCTCTAAGTTTCTTCCATGATAAGGGCGTTTGTGGCGGGGGGGGGGGTTAGGGATTGGCACCTTGTGACTGTGATTAAGGGCCATCCAAAATCAAATGGACTTAACTTACTGCGTTATTAATCGCTCTAATGCACCTCATATCCTTTCTCACAGCTGATCCCCCTTTTCTTCTTCATCGGTGGAGGCGCTGCCATGTCCATGATGTACCTGGCTCGCCTCGGCCTGAGGAACCCTGATGTCTGGTAGGCCTGCTGACCTCTCACCCCTACACCCATCATCCAACCCCTGACCCCTACACCCATCATCCAACCCCACGATTCATAAAGCAGAGAAGGCGGGCGTCAGGGAAAGATGGCGTTGCTACTTAATACATGGGACGCAGAACACATTGACATCAGGACAGAATGATGTCTCTAAACTACGCACTCACACCGATGGCGTGACTTGTATTGACTGCATCTTCCTTCACAGCTGGGATCGCAAGAACAACCCTGAGCCCTGGAACAAAATGGCGCCAACTGATCAGTACAAGGTGAGTTCCGCTCACCCCCTATCCATTACGCAGTGACGGGGTCTGAACTGAAATGTGATGAAACTTTTGCACACCTCCGATTATGTTTTGACCAATCATGTTGCCGGGCCGGAGCTGTGAGATTCAGCTGATGAATGAATCGGACTCCTCAAATCACATTCAAATCTTTACCGGGTCACCTACAGTATACAAGACATGGCTGGTGATCCTTCACCAGTGTTGAATTACACACTTTCAAAGTAGTCTAGTAGTATTGATGCTGCTTTCCCCAGTGGGACGTCCAGTTCCAGATCTTTTATTTTTATTTTTTATTAAAGCCAAATCACACAAGTAAGTTAGTCAAATATAATCAAATTCTTTCTAATTATGGGTCTGTTGAATGATGGATTTAAAAAAAGAATGTGCTGAGGTAAACATGGCTGACCAGGGTTTATTAAATGCGCCAGGGAGTTAAACTCCCAGGGTATCTGGCAAACAAACAAACGAGTCCTTCACCTCTACTTGATATTGGACCACTTGTTCTCTGGCTCCCATGTTCTCTGGACATGCTTTCACTCCCTGGCAGCGGGCACTGGTCCAATGCTGCACAGTGCCTTGTGGGCTTTGTGTGTTCTAATGGAGAGCAGGAGATTCACAAGGGACCGTTTCACATGCTGGTCGCCCACCGCCAGCCCTAGAGCTACCTGTGCGTGTTGTTAGTCAGCCAGCCATGTTAATTTCCTTAGTCACCATCTTAACGGTACACTATCTGCTCTCTGTTAGGCATGTAGCTCAGGAGGTAGAGTGGGTTTGCCTGGTAACCGGAAGGTTGCTAGTTCGATTCCCCGGCTCCTCCTAGCCGTGTGTGTGTGTGTGTGTGTGTGTGTGTGTGTGTGTGTGTGTGTGTGTGTGTGTGTGTGTGTGTGTGTGTGTGTGTGTGTGTGTGTGTGTGTGTGTGTGTGTGTGTGTGTGTGTGTGTGTGTGTGGGCTTTCACTTGGAATGTTAGGCAGTATTGTAAAGCACTTTGAGTGGCTCTAATAAATGCAGTCCATTTACCATTTAATTCCCTTCCCATTCCAGTTCTACGCGGTGAACATTGACTACAAGACGCTGAAGAAGGAGGGGCCCGACTTCTAAATACCACCCGTGGATCTCCGCTGGGCGGGTCCTCTGCTGAGCCAATCGGCTCGGTCTGCACAACCCCCACCACCACCACCCCATACTCACCAATCTTCACCCTCAGTCCCATTGGGTGCTCTGGGGGGGGGGGTGGGACCCGTCCACCATCAGCCTTTCTGTTCCTCTGGGTGCTTTTTTGGTTCTTCTGGGTTTGTTCATCACATCACACCTTTTTGACTCTGAACCATGTCATCAATTCATCTTTTAATGGTTGTCAATAAAAAAGGAGGCTTATCTCCAATGTACAGGGAATGGATTGCCTTGGTTTTTGTCGAGGGAGTCGTGGGTTTATTTATTATTTGGAAACAGAAACCCGTCTGCACACACACTGCTTCATCCCGGTTGTTTTACAGCTTGTGTCCGCTAGCTCTGCTCTCTTCTTTCATTTCATTTTTCTTATTCTTTCGTTTTAGCGTTCACCTCTGCCCAGACCGTCAGGCACAAACACAGGTTTTTAATCTGTTTTTTTTTCTATAAATATAAATTGCTATGTAGATCCTCAAATAAGACAATACATATGACCATCGTTCATAACAAAACAAAAAATAGATTTTGGCTTCACCACTTCCTTAAATATAAACGGTATGGTGCAGCATGACGGGAACACCACTGAGATATGGCGCCCTCTGTTGGCGGTTCAGTCACGTCCAGTGGCGTTTCGTGCCGCATTAGCAGCACATACCCGACCATACGTGCGGCCTTGTTGCCGCCCCGTGCCAGGGCCAGTTGTACGGCGTTGGTTTCCTGTGATCACAGCTTTGGTGCGAGGGAAAAATTAATGACACGTTTGCACACAGTCGAAAAGGTTGAGCTGTAATTGACTAGAATATAGCAATAAGCACTTGCAACGAACAGCACTGGGTTTCGCAACGAAACAGCGTGCGTGGTTCCTCTTATAGAATGCCACCACTCTCTGCCAGATGAGTTTGTAAATGTCAACGGGTCACAGTCTGTTCCTTCCCGCAACGTGAGGAGGATAAGCAGCCCGACGCACCGCAGAAAATGTCAAGAAGACCTTAATGTTTGAATAGAAGCCCACGCTGAGAACCTAATCCTCCACAGAAGTTTATTGGTTCTTGTGTACCTTTTACGGATTAGTTTAAGTTAACTTGAATTTTAGTTGACTTGATTAGTTAACTTGATATGTTTTTCTTCATTCTTCTTACTCATGCTTCTATTTTTGCAGGTTTAACTTCCTGCCCTTGGTAATAAAGGAACGCGTGAGGCAGAGATGGGATAAGCTTTGATTGGATAACAACTCTTATTCTAGCTAGAGATGCCTTAAGGATGGACTGAAGCTTAGCAACACCATATATAGTTCTAAATGTTAAAGACCGGGTAAACCAAAAATAATTATGGGTTTTGAGTTTATAATACCACAGGAAAATATATTATTAACCACCCTGCCAAATTTGAAGGACTAAAAAAATCGCGAAGTATATAAAATTATGCTTCAAAGTTGATGAAAAATGAGCAGTAATCCCTGGCTCAGGACGGTGGGGGCGTGTGCGCTGCAGGCCAGGAAACCACGCCCATCACCGGAGAGCCAACTGCAAACTGACAATTCAAACCAGACTCGTGAGCGGTAAAACCATAGACGGGTGAAACCACAGAATGCTAGTGCGCGGTTAATGTATTTATACCTAGAGGGCAGCAGGGGGCGGGTTTACGGAGTATGACCGCTTTACGTAACGCGGTCTTCGATGTAGACCCGCCCATTTTAAACCTGCACACAGAACATTCTCTGAGGCCTAGCTCCTCAAGGAAATGATGAATGGGAAAAATATTTTTTACATGTTTTGAGGGACACATTTAAGGCCTAATTAATATGATAAGAAGAAAAATACTGAATTTGGTTTACCCGGTCTTTAACATTTCTCACTAGGCCATATTTCATATTGGATATTTTAATACATTAAATACAAATAGTTATCCGTGGAGGGACTTTTACTCAGTATTTTAGCTTATGTTCTATGTCTATACTAAGATAATTTGACTACTCTTTACTCTACTGGTCATATGTTTGTAGATCATAAAGGCTTTAGGTCTTAGGTCAATTAGGGTGTCACAGTTCAATCAGTTTATGTGTAGCATATAGCCTCTATTTTGTGTCATTAGGCTTGCATTAGAATATTTATGGATT
Source organism: Micromesistius poutassou (assembly GCF_964030765.1). Lineage (NCBI taxonomy): Eukaryota > Metazoa > Chordata > Actinopteri > Gadiformes > Gadidae > Micromesistius > Micromesistius poutassou. Next base: position 16,226,793 of record NC_140271.1, on the reverse strand, counting down.
GTTACTTTCAGAAAATTAGGAAATTAATATAATTTCTCTGGAGTCCTATCAGTTATACATATAGTCACTGCTCAGACTTTAAAGGTGTAATGGCCTTCTGCCACCGCTAGGGGTCTCTCGATCAGAACAACATACGGGGTTAGAGTGCATCGTGACTTGGGATCATAGGGGTGGTCATCATTGTGGGACTCGGTGATCCTACTTGACTAATTACCGTTAGATGAGTCGACTACAGAAGTATATAATTATGGTAAATAAGGTAAATAATGCTGTTATCCTTGGTTAAAACAATCACACAAAAATAACTTCATAATCGTTTTGAAAGTTGTAAAGTTAAAACGTTAAAAATATCTAATTATATATCTAAATATTGTTTTTATTTAGGTCTCTACTAGATTTCTGTTCCCGGGATGCACAGGCGACCAAATAAAGCACCGTTACCTTGAATACGACTACGGATTCATCTGGGTTTGAAAATTAACATTTGGGATAATGTAAGTAGACAACGCACATAAATACATCAACTAGGTATTCATTTTTAGATATTTGAATGAGGAAACCCTGCATATATAAGTCCATATTTTGAGGCTGCGGGCGAACCTGATAATTTATGTTGGTAAATTGAAGCTAATCTCTGACATGTAAAATGAAAATGTGGCATGTAAAATGTAAAAGCTTGTTTGGCAACAAAACGCATGGCGTGCAATGGGTTTTACTGATGTGTTTTAAACAATGACATCGAAATCTTAACTTCCTCTTGAACTGTAGCAAGGGACTGTGTTTCTTTAAGCGGTTTTACTCATTTTTGTTGACATTTATTTACATTAACGAATGACACGTGGAAAACCCACGGGCCTTTACAAACTCTTACCTCTGATAATATGGAGCGTCGATTGCAGCTGTGCCTGCATCTCCCTCGAGCCCCCCACCCCAATCCCCTGTGCACCCTGACATCTGGTTGCGTAGCCTTGTCCCCTTGCCACTGGAGCATCTGACCCAAATCGTTATTTTGTTGTCCTTAATTGTATTTACCCCAACAACAACAACAGTCAGTGTGTACGTCTCTTTGCATGGATTATACAAACTAATATGTAGTACCACTTTAGAAGACCCAAACCAAAGATTGTAATAGGCCTACTTGTATACACACAAGCAAGCATGCGCACACACACACACACACACACACTCACTCACTCACTCACTCACTCACTCACTCACTCAGATTGAGATTTCTTTCTCTGGCTGACTCACAATTTAAATCTGACGTGTAGTTATCCTTAAAGCTGATGTAGGTGAGAGAGTTGGAATAAGAGAGAGAGCAGAAGAGAGAAATATTTCAAAACCAATCAGGGAACAGCTGCCCTATTGGTCCGAAACCAGCAGTGGTCTAAAATCCGAAATAGCCTCACATACAGGCAGCAGCAGAAGTGAAAACCTGCAGTGTCACACCGTATTTATATCTCTTAGCTCTGGACACCTCTGCCATTTCTAACAAATTAAACTCAAATACTAGCTCTTAAATGTTCTTAAAGCACCTTTAATTTTTTTTGCCAACCCTTTTGCAGGGTTGGCAGTGTGGTTATCTTTTTTTGGTGGCAAATTATACGGGGACACTTTGAGGCATTTGAGGCAACATTTAAGGGATGCACCAGAGGCTCCACAACGCTCGTGTTGTGATTCCTACCAGAGCGGGCACCACTAATAAACTGTCGTCTTCAATATTCTTTTGATGGATGAAAAAAAAAAAAAACAACAGCAATAAAAAAAAAAAAAAAACATCAGACCACAGTTCAAATTGTCCTTGGCAACTATGTTTGGATTACATTTTTTTTTCTCTCCCTCCTCGTGTATCCATGGCAGGAAAGCAGGTCAAAATTTAAATAGCTGAAAATAGAGCATCTGCCTGGGTCTTGTCAGTCAGAAGCGGGTAATGAAATATGGAAATTGGGGCGCTCTTCAAAGAGATGCGGGCCTTCCAAGCCGTCCCGGGTCTCCGGCAGCCTCTGCCCCATCCCCCCACCCACCCACCCACCCCAGCCCTGAAACCTCCCGTCCTCCCCCTCCCCCCTCCCCCCCCTCCCCCCATCCACGATGTGCTCGACCCAGAGCCCCGCCCCCCTGAAAGGCGTGCTACATTTCCAGGTGCGGCGAGAGCGGCCCGCGCCGCCAGCCGTGCCAGCTCGTTAGCGCTCACAAGCTGGCAGATACGGCAGCTGGCATCATTAAACTTCAAACCGGCTACCGACCCGGGGTGCCGCCGCGGGGAGACGCCATGCGCTCGCACGCCAGCCAGCAGCCCATTAGCACCAAGCCAGCACCGGATAGCATCGCGTCCCCCCACCACCCCCCCCCACATCGGCGACCGACCGCACGCACGCACGCACGCAAGCAGTGCTCTTCCTGCTCTTCACACCGGACCCTCGGCACCGGCCGGGCGTCCGGGTGGGCGGGTGGGTGGGGGGAGACGCTGCGGTATTTGTTCGCCAGTACCGGTGTGTTTCTGCGTTGTTTGGTTGTGTCGCCCGCCAATCCTGCCTCTGGGTTTTTTTATCGGGAGTGTCTCCCCTGGCGACGCGGCGCTGTGATTGAGTCATGAATTGTAATGGCCCGATTACTCGCTGAAAAGGCGTCCCTTTGGATTTGTTTAATGGCCGCTGGTAACTGGCTCTGGCTGTCCGGATAATAGAAAAGTGTTTGACAGTCGTTCCAAACAGCCCAGGCTCTCTGTTCCTTACATAATTGCTCTTTGCGAGATAGGCTAAAGGAAATATCTTTTTCTGGGCTCGCATCTTCAGAAGTCTCCTTCAAATTCTTGCTATTCCCCCCCACCCAGCCGCGGGTTTTTTTTTTTTTTATCAATGAAGTGCACACCCCCCCCCCCCCCCCCCCATGTCCTTATAGTAGTATAGGGATATAGTATCGTTGTCCAAGAAGTTGTCCACCCAGCAGACCCGCGGCATTAGACGGCAGCGTCTCCAGGAACCGTCGAGGAGTTTTCGACAGCAGCCTGTCACACTCTGCTCCTCTGTGGATCGTCACACACACACACACACACACACACACACACACACACACACACACACACACACACACACACACACACACACACACACACACACACACACACACACACACACACTCCCCGAGCCGTCTGCCTATTTAAATATCACCAACTGGCGCGGAGAGTGCTAGAGCTTAGCAGGATTCCTTTATTGTACGGCGACTACAGAGCTGTACCCCTGAACAGAGCAGAGCTCCATTAATGTGTGCTAAGGCTTCCTCTGGGACCCGCCGGGGCATGCTGGGAAGAGGAGCAGCCCAGACCCTAGTCGTAATTCATCTGTGCTGCTAATGAACACACACACACACATACACACGCACGCACGCACGCACGCACACACACACACACACACACACACACACACACACCAAAAGAGGCAGAATGTGTAAATCCATAAAGCAAAACAATAGGGGGCTGGTTCTTATATTGGCTCTGAAGCTAACTCCTCAGACAGGACTATTTCTGTTGTTGCGGATTTCTGCATTTATATAATTATCTCATTCGAGGCGAAACGCTTTTCGACCCCTTCTCCTCTCCGGCCTGCTCCTCTCCTCTTTTTCCCAGTAATTAGTCTGTGTTTTGCTGTGGCAACAAATGAACGCGAGGTTAATGGCGAAGGCCAATAGGGCATCTGATTGGATCAGCCGCCTTGGGACTTCCTGATGAGCAGGGCTTATTGTCAAGCCCCCCACGCATTGATTTCCCGCGTCAACACAGACGGCAAGGTCACAAAGCCATGCCGTGATGGACTTCACCGGGACTTTAACTCTCTAATCTGGGCACGAACCTCCGAGGACCCTCGGGAGTAAACAAGAAACATTTACATCAATCTGCACATCATCAATTCTTCCTCCGCCTCCGTGGTTTCATCTCAGTGTTTGCGTCTCACAAAGCATAGATTTCACCGTGTTCATTTATTTTCAGTGTAGCAGAAGTGAAAACCTGCAGTGTCACACCGTATTTATATCTCTTAGCTCTGGACACCTCTGCCATTTCTAACAAATTAAACTCAAATAACAGCTCTTAAATGTTCCTAAAGCACCTTTAATGCAGGGTTGGCAATGTGGTTGTCTTTTTTTGGTGGCAAATTATACAGGGACACTTTGAGGCATTTGAGGCAACATGCAATATTTTCAGTGTATGTACTTCCCTTCTTCTGGGGGAGAATTCAGAGGGTCTTTTCAGAGACACCCGGAAGACTTATACCATTTCGATACACATGTGTCCTCATTGGGTCACCGCAAACATGGTGCAATTCCCATCTCGGCCACCGGGAGGCAGCAGAGTGTTTGCGGCAGCAGACGCGGCGGGCCAGCACCTCTCTGTAAGCAGTTGACCCTTGCGGCAGGACGGGACCGAGGCGGCCGCTCTCCCCGTGTTCCCCCTGGCCGGCGGCCCTTACATCGGGGCAGCTGGAGCGGGGCGGACTGAAGGAGCGGCGCTGGGTCCGGAGCAGCGCTCCCATCTGTCTGCCTCCTAACTCCACTACAGAGGGGCAGAGACGGATAGAACCAGAGACGGGTCCGCCCGCCCTCGCCAGCTGTCGCTGCAGCCAGCATCTGCTCCCAGACAAGGGAACTTTCCTCGCCTTGCCATCTCGCTCTTGTTTGAAAGGGTAATTATTTTCTCCTCGCACTTTACCGCGTCGACTCAATCAATCAGCTCCTTGTGAGTGCATGATTCTCGTGGTTGATAAGCGCTGTTGCGCTGGGGAAATGGTGGCTTGTGCTGTTATTTGAATGACTGTGTATATGATCGTGCACAATATGGATTCAATGAATCCTCTGCCACTTAGCGCTGAGGTGTAGTTCCCCGGGTTCAGCACAGGGGGCGGCATAGCCTCTTGGAAGCACACACTGACACAGAGCTGGAGCTCAGAGCATCTCTAGGGAGCCATACACAACATTTAACATGGTATACTTCTTTAGCCTTAGAAACAGAGCTAATTAAAATAAATACGTGGCCGGGACCACCCCTCGGAGTAATAGTGTGCGAAAGTTACTTTAAATAGGAGATGCAACATTTACACTAAACTGCACAGTGCTGTATTCATTTATATTCATTTATATTCATTTTTGCAAAGTTGCAAGTATGCAAAACAATTGAAGTCATTCTAACGTATAAGATCCACGTTTATAGTAGCAGCTGGTCTCTCTCATAGTCATCTCTGTAGTTTGGCCTTTATGATGTTGATTGAAGATAATTTATGCCGTTATTGATTCAATAAATCATCAGTGATTCAGGTCGCGGAAGGTCTCTCTTGCGAGCTCTGCATGCACGACGGCTTGTGCATTCAGCGTTGCACCTGTGTGTGTGTCTCCTGTGAACGTCGCAACGCGCGCCCTGTAGCATCCTCCTCTCTCTGCCTTCGCCCCCCTGCCCCTCCCTGTCTCCCGAAGCTCTGCTATTTGATGTCAAGTACGAAGGGAAGACCGTGAAGGAAGGGTGCATTTATTTATCTCCCCCTCTCGAAGGACACATTGTGATGTTCGGTTTGCTTGTAGGTAGAGAGAGAGAAATCGCTCACAAAATTGCATTTCCGCTCCCACAAAAAAAAATTACTTTTTACAGTCAAACGGGGAGATATGTAAACGTTTTCTGAGTAGATATCCGGGGTTGCCGTCGCTCGCTTTCTGAACAACATGTCTCTCCTGGAATAGCATCTCATCCCCGTATAACATCATTGGGCGCCTAATACAAGGACGGCGCGATTAGCAGGCTCATAATGCCCTCTCTTGATTGGTTTGTGCTGGAACATTAGCTCTGTGGAAGCTTGTTATTTGTATATTCTGCCCGCTGGGTTTAATCTAGCTCTCGGTGGACGCCAGTGTTCACCCGCTCTTGATGATTGGCCGGAATGAATGTGTTGTTCCGTCTTCTTTTATCTGTGACCCGCGTTGTTTGTTTTCAAAGCCACCATCCGCTCCGTTATGAAAATGCATTAAGGTAAAAAAAAAAAAAAACAAGGACATGGAGTTTTTTTTTCACGTAA
>NC_140271.1:16212149-16220540 GCF_964030765.1 Micromesistius poutassou | reverse complement strand
ACACTTTTTCCAACACAGGACAAGCAGTCGTATCATTACGGACATAGATGGCTGCAAATTCAATTGACATTGTCACGACTAGACAAGATTATTTTTGGTGTTTTACTCAGGAAAGTTTCAGGGTGTTTGGAAAGGTTAATGGCCCGTACAGAACTTCCTGTTCTGCTTTGCTGCGTGATGATATTTACTGCCTGTGTCTCTGTGGGTAAGTATAACTGGTCCAGAGTATTTATGGACCAGATGGGATCTTCCGAGGATATGGCCTAACCAATCACATTAGAGTTTTGATTTAGTTTCTGTGTCGCTCTTCGCGGAACAAGGAAACGGGCACATGTTGTAAACAGCGGTTCTCTTAACTATTTTTACAAATTTGGGTTCGTTTTTTAGGGGTTGATTATATTTCTGTTCGGCCAAGTTCCCCTTCCACTCACACAAAACAATTTTGTGAGGGGAATCAAACGCTTTCACAACACTTTTCTCAGGCACTGAAAACATTTCTAAAAACTTGGGTGGCTAATGACACAGCTGGCGTCGTGCGACAGTCACCTCACTTCACCCCCGGAAAAAAAACACACAAAAGCAGACAGGGGTTTAGAGATTGTACAGGCAAATCCATAACTGACAACGTCATGGTGTTTCTGTTTTACCTCCAAAATGTTTTGCAGATTCTCGTGCTCGCTTGCTTTGAGCACTTTTCCAAGTGCTCTCGCTCGTGATACTTCAAGGTACCTCTAGGGGCGCCCCGTACAACCGTTTTAGTTGGAACCAATGAAACCCCTACTCTGAGGGCTCCACATTTAGGGTGAAAACCCAGGAAAGCCAAGGCTCACCTGGCCGGCGTTTCATGAGGAACGCTGTGACGGTTGGTGGGGGGGGACCTCAACGTTGCTCTGATTCCTGATCGTTTCCCTGATCGTTTAAACAAAGAGTTTGGACCAACGGTTTCGCAGGACAAGAGGAAGCATTTTCATAAGAACATAAAAAATGAATCCATCATTTTATTCACTTGGTTCGCAAATAATGTCCAATTTGATAACCTTTGGTTTTGTAATTGTTTTGGTGTATTTTATTACATCCTGGCTGAAATAACGTGCGTCTTGCAACTTGTTTCACTTCAACCGTTTAACTGTGCTCTAAACAAAAAACTTTCTGCTTGGCTGTAGCCAAATCTACTAAAAGACGAGAAAAAGATTTGATATTAGATAGATTCGATATAAAATGAAAATAATTGAATTTGGTTGAATTTCATTAAGCAAGCCTTCCTGCCGCGGCCTCTCCCTCTCTCCCTATTGGCTGAGGTTTAGGAACAGAGCCTAACGACTCACAGCTCTAAGTGACGTTTGAATCGATAAGAGCAGAAACCCGGAGAGTTCCTTCCTTAAACTCCTGGAACAGAGTTCCGCCGGAGCTGTCTGCTGCGGCAATAATTGACCAATTACCTTCCACCTTGGCCAATTAGTGAGTTATATATACAACGGGGTTATGTAGGCACTGCTGAATTCTGTAGATAGATACATGAGGCTGTGTGTGCGTGTGCGTGTGTGTGTGTGCGTGTGTGTGTGCGTGTCTGTTTGTGTGCGTGTGTGTGTCTGTTCGTGTGTGTGTGTGTGTGTGCGTCCATGCATGTGTGTGTGAGTGGGGACGTGACCCACGACGTCATGTAAAGATGGTACTTACTGTCCAAGCAGAGAGCGCAGATGGTCTGCGTGGCCCCGCACGCCGTCACCACGCCCTCGCCGGGGGGGCACTCCTCACAGCACTGGTCGTCCCAGGTGAGCTGGCCCGACTCGCAGTCCTCCACGCCCACGGCCAGGGCGAGCCCCACCTGCAGAGAGAGGGAGAGAGAGAGAGAGAGAGAGGGAGAGAGGGAGAGGCTCAGCACTGACGGTATGATAACAAGGAGAAATGCTTATTGAAATGGGCATGAACACACATGCATGCACGCATGCATGCACACACACACACACACACACACACACTGTCATATAATCATAGACATCTACACACACACACACTGCCATATAAGCATAGACGTGTACACACACACACACACACACACATACGCACATAATCCTATACAAGCATAGACATGTACACACACACACACACACATACTGCCATAAGCATAGACATGTAGTTACTTTAGACACACACACACACACACACACACACATACACACACACACACACACACACACACACACACACGTATGACCCCAGCCCACCTTAAACAAGAGCAGAGACTAAATTGGTGAAAATGGCTACCAGGTGTTCAACCTGTTTTCTTGGGCTCTAGCCCATCATGAGACATCATGGATCATTTCCTCTGCACCCTTTGAACAGCACCCTGCTCCAACACGTACAGCCCCCCCCCCCACCCCACCCCGGCGCCGTGCCACCCCACCACCAGGCGTCAACCTCCCAGCCACCAGGGTGACGTCTCGCAGGGTGACGGTGTCGTCATGGCAACCGGTACCAGCTGGGTTCTAACCCGCCAGGTCCGCCGGGGTCCGCCCGGACTCCGCCCGGGGGACGTGTTTTTTTCTTTTGAAGCCGTCCGGCCGAGCTCGGAGACAAACGCTCACGCGCTTAAACACTCACACACAGACACACAGCCAGTAGCACTTATTTACAATCGCTTACACTCTGCCTGCAGGACCTTGTGTGTGTGTGTGTGTGTGTGTGTGTGTGTGTGTGTGTGTGTGTGTGTGTGTGTGTGTGTGTGTGTGCATTTGTGTGTGTGTGCGTGTGTGTGTGCATGTGTGTGTGCGTGTGTGTGTGTGTGTTCGTGTGCGTGTGTTCGTGTGCATGTGTGTATGTGTGTGTGTGTTTTTTTTTGCTCTACAGCTGACTGTCTGAACACACAACTCGCGCTGGTCCCTGGCTCTGGTGAAGCCACTGTCACCGCTCGGGTCCTGACGCTGGCGGGGAGGGGTCCCCCCTGCTGGGCTGTCTCCCAGCGATCATCATCATCGTCATCATCGTCATCATCATCATCATCATCATCGTCATCATCATCATCATCATCATCGTCATCGTCCTGGCGCTGGCGGGGAGAGATCCTCCCCTCTGGCCGCTGTCTGTCTGTGAGCTGGCAGGGGCTGCTGCTCATGTATACGTAGCATCGTGCAGCGTCGTATCCTAGCTGTCTCTGTTGTGTACGGGGGAATGGGTTGACCTAGTGATTGCTAGTGCTTGGCACTTGGCACGTATATCGTTGTTTCTCTTTCATCTGACAAATGCACTGATCGTATGAGTCGCTTTGGATAAAAGCGTTGTGCTAAATGCCCTGAATGTAAACGTAAATGTAAATGCTCATGGGCAGAAGGTTTCCCACCACATGCCTGCTTCAGAACGTTCTAGATTCCAACGTCTTTACGAGGAGGAAACTCCATTCACAAGAATGAGGAGTCCAGCCCCTCCCCCACTCACTCTCCATTCATACCTGAGGGGTGCTGTGATTGGTCGAACCTGAACGTGATGTAAGCATGCACACTGAGATCAGATGCCTGGTAATGGCTCATAAAGGAAAACAAAACCTGAAGCCATCATGCATGGTGTACCTGGATGTCTGTCTGTCTGTCTGTCTTTCTATTTCTCTGTTTCTCTCTCTCTCCGCCTGTTTCCCTTTATCTCGCTCGCTCTCTGTCTCTCTCTCTCTGTCTCGCTCTATTTTATTCTCCCTATTTCCCTTTATCTCTCTCCTTTCTCTCTATCTCCCTCTCTATCTCTCTCTCTGTATCTCTCTCTCTCTGTCTCTCTCTCTTGTTCTCCCCGTGTTTCCCTCTCCCATCTCTCTCTCTCTATCTCTCTCTATCTCTCTCTCTCTCTCGTTCCTTATTGCATTCATTAGCGTTACTACAGCTCTATTTCGTCCTCCTTTATCCACTTAGGGAAATGACCCACAGACCCCCGGGCAGTGGAACACATTTCTGCATGTGCTGGCGTTTTTTGTAAACAACAATAATAATGAAGAAGAGATCAAACCATGGTGCAGCCATAACATCAATAGCAAGGACTGGACCGCAATGTGTGTTTCATGTGTTGCGTCGAGGGTCCCTTTTGTTGTACAATAAGGTGGTCGTCCATTTTATTCTCTTGTGCAGATGCGCCCCCCCCCCCTGCCTCCTCCTAATCCCTTTTCTGTGCTTTCATTCATTTAAAATATTTTTTCTGCTTCCATTCAGAAAACAGATGGAGTGGGACTGGTTTGCGCTGAAACATCGCCGGTCTGCATTGTATCACTGTCTCTCGCCCTCCTCACGGTTCTCTCTCTCTCTCTCTCTCTCTCTCTCTCTCTCTCTCTCTCTCTCTCTCTCTCTCTCTCTCTTTCGCTCTCTTCTTCTCCCTCACACACAAAAGCACTCTCTCCATCCCTCCCTCGCTGGCGGATCTTTTTTTAGCTCACCTCTGGACTGTAACTGTAGCTCACTCCTGCGTCTGCACTATCTCCGGGTTTTTTTGTTTTTGTTTGAGTTACTGCCGTCGTGAGTTTTTTCAGCAACCGGTAATCGCAGAGCATCACACGCCGTCACACAGCCTAATACTGTCTGGAGAGAACAGTGTTTACCGTACAACACTAAGATCTAGTGAAAGACTCGTAAAATGTGTCCTTCTTTATTTATTATCATTATTATATATATTATCATTATTATTTATTTCCATGTAACCGGTCTGCTAGGCTACCGCAGAAAGAATACAGCCAGCATGTAAAGAATTCATAACCTAACTAATCACGCAACTTTAATGATTGCACAGAGACTCTCTCTCTCTCTCTCTCTCTCTCTCTCTCTCTCTCTCTCTCTCTCTCTCTCTCTCTCGCTCTCTCTCTCTCTCTCTCTCTCTCTCTCGCTCTCTCTTTACATTAAGTGTCATCGTCACGAACGATGCATGCGCTCACGCTCAACTTCTCCCCAATTTCACACTCGGTCTCGGAGTTCATTTTCTAAATTGAAATGCTACAAAATGCACCCAGCTGTCCGTCTCAACGCACGAGGCTCAAACGACACACGATGTCCGGCTCTAGGGAGACCCTCTCGACCCATGAGCTGCGGGTGTGGATCCCTCGACGGGGGCTCCATCCTGGGTCTGCACGAACGGACCTGATCTGATAACCTCCGAACCCCCCGTCCTGTCCTGTCCATCTTCTGTCCGACATGTCACGTTTAATAGCAGCACATGAAGATCAGGGCTCTTCATATCGGGGTGATACTCGATTAGTATAGCCTACGTGACCCAACGCACGATTCAACTCCCTGACGATAAAGAAACGAGAAAGACCATATTGCTTAATTAAGTTGAATTACTATTACCTAGCTGGACACGGCCCATCTGCATAATACCCCATACAACTAAAAAAAAATTAAGATTAATGCTTTTTTTTTTTTTTTGCTGACAGTAAGGAACTTTTCTTATCTCAGAATAGTGCTAACAGTCAAAACGCTTCACGGGGGGAATAAAGCGCTGTCCAGAACCGATAACCACTCCTGAGACTGAACCACCCCTCAGCCAAGTGTCCATTAACTATTCAAGGGAAAGTGATTCATGGCAGAGATCCAATCGGCTGCTAAATCAGAACCCAGTCCGAACAACACCGCAGTAACTAAGCTTCCTGAACACCACCGGCAGGCACAGGTGTCTACTGTACTCACCAGCCCGCAGACCAGCAGCAGCACCGCGGCTCCTGTCCTCATGGTTCCTCCCCTCATGGTGCGGCGCGTCGGACGGAGAAGATCCCAGATACCAACAAAATACAAAAGATAAGGCGGCGGACGGCGACACCGTAGGAGTTATGCTGACGCGGGGAAGTGTACGACAGTCAATCGCGAAATGTTCATTTTATGGTCCTGTGGTAGGAGTGTATAAATGAGTCCGATGAGAGGTGCGTATTATCCCATCCCCTTCTTTCTCTCGGACCGGGTGCTGCGGGACTCCTCTGGAGTTGCGGTGCGTTTCGCGTGTGTGAGTGTGTGTGAGTGCGTGTGTGTGTGCGCGGGTGACCCGTGTGTTCCCTGCTGCTCCAGACTTTCCACTCCGACGCGCTGGTCTCCAGTCAGTGCACTGCGGAGGGAGGCGTGAGTCGTGCACAAGACAGCGAAGCGAAGGGGGCACGTCCACTCTCTAGATTGCCCCGTGGTGTTCCCGCAGTAAGAGGAGTACACCCTCCCCACCCCACACCCCCACCCCCCCCCCCCCCCCCCACCCACACCCACACACACACACACACACCAATCTCGCACTCTCTCTCTCGTGCGCTCTCTGCTTCCCCCCCCCCATCCCTCTCTCTCTCTCTCTCTCTCTCTCTCACTCTGCCTCTCTCTCTCTCTCTCTCTCTCTTTCTCTCTCTCTCACCACTCTCTCTCTCTCTCTCTCTCTCTCTCTCTCTCTCTCTCTCTTAGAGATAGCACACTGTGTGTGACTATGTATGAATGAATGGATGGATGCATACTACACTTCACTGGCCGCGAGATGGCATGCCATGCTACATGCTACACTACACCATATACAGCATGCCATGCATACTACGCATATTATACACACTGATATACTGTAACAGACCATGCATACTATATCATCTACAGACTACACTGATATACTGTAACAGACCATGCATATTATATAATCTACACACGACTATACTTGAGAGACCATGAATACTATATAATCTAAAGACTTGTACAATAACAGACCATGCATACTATATAGTCTACACACTATATGTACTGTACTATACTATACTATACTATGCTATACTATGCAATACTATACTATGTGTAGTGCAGCGGACCATGTATACTATACTATACTATTTTTTATTTTTTTATTCATATGAACAAAACTATGCTATACTATATGTATACTTTATGTACTACACTAAACTATACCATGCCATACTATACTATATTGTTCTATAGTATCTGTAGCGTAGTGTATACTATAGTAAAGTATGTGTAGTGTAGCTGAGCAGGGGAATCTCCACCAGGCCCAGTCCCAGTACTATACTATACTATACTATACTATACTATACTATATGTACTATACTATACTATGGTGTGGTATCTGTAGTGTATCAGACCAGGGGAACCTCCACCAGGCCCAGTCCCATGTTGCAGCAGCCCGGTCCTCCGCGGCCTAACGATAAAGGATGAGGCTTCTGTTTCCAAAAGCACACTCAATCCAACCAAGGATGTGCACTTTGGCCGCTGGACGGATTGGATTAACATCGAGCCATATCTTAGCGGCTGTTTATGAACAGGGTCAGACATCGCAGTGTCTGTGGAACCTCCCTGGGCTTTTGAGATTGGGTTGCACCCCAGACTTCACTCACGCTCGGCCTCACGGAAAAGATAGAACTCAATGCGTCTGTCCAGGCCGTCCGTCAGGCATCCTAATCACTCAACGGTTTGGGTCATTCTGAAGACGATGCTACCTTAGCATGGGCGGCTAGCGCTTCCTTCGGAGGCAGGGGGGGGCGGGGGAGGGGGGGCGGCGGGGGGCGTTGCGTGTTAATGGTACACACAATACTGCCTCACATTCACCCATTCATACTCACATTCACAGACCGACATTCACAGCGGTGTCAACCACGCAGGGCGACAGCCGGCTCGTCGGGAGCAGTCAGCGTGAGGCGCAGTAGCGGGTCTACATTGAATTGCGCCCCGGGCGAGAGCCCCTCTGTGCGCCTTTTTTTTTTTCGTGTGCTCGTGCCGCCCCCCCCCCCCCACTGTAATGCCGCCCCAGGCGGCTGCCCGCATCGCCCGTACCTAAAACCGCCACTGGTGAGGCGTCTCGCTCAGGGACACCTCGACACTCAGCCTGGAGGAGCCGGGGATCGAACCAGCGACCTCCTGAGCCGCGTGCCGCCCGAGGTAATCGCATGTGCACTGAGGAGGAGAGGATCGCTGATGGGTATTGAGCTCCAGGGCGGCCCGTCCGTGACGGCCGGTCACACCGACCCTGATTGAGACTACACTCTGCTGCCCTCGCACCACCACCCCTCCGGCCCGCCACCCCTCCTCCTCCTCCACCTCCTCCACCCCCTGCACACACCACCTCACAACTCCCAACTCCAGGCTGACGACCCCCACCCCCAGGTCCTCCGGAGAGGTGGTCCGGTTACAGCTGATGGCCGAGTGATCCACCCCCCCCCAGTCCAGGTGGATCAATACCAACACGTCAATTTTAACCACTTCCTATTTCCTCTTGTAGGGTCAAACCTCTACCATCTCCCCCCCCCCCCCCCCCCCCGGACCCAAACCCCTGGGAGACTGTGGTCAATCACTTCCTGTCCTGAGGGCCGCTGGTCAGCCCCACAGAAGCTACGCTAACACTACGGCTCAGATTGAAGATTAACGTGAGGATGTGAGGCTTGAGTTTGATGGTGCTGATGTG
>NC_140271.1:16104649-16207149 GCF_964030765.1 Micromesistius poutassou | reverse complement strand
ATGCACCGGCTGAAGATCACCCCCTGCTGGTGACACTGGGTATGACTCCCTCTGGGTATGACGTTATCAAGGCCGATACGGACACAAATTAAATCAAACCCACGGTATGTTACAAAACAGACACATTATTCCCTAAGATATTATTTTCTTGAAGCTATTCTGACAATCAAAATAATTATAATGCTTATAAAGTTGGGATGGGAGAAATCCTGACTGTTGTTGTGACTTTGTGTGAAGCTGGTCATTTCTTATTACACAGACATCGTCATGAGGTATCTGAAATGTATTCACATTTCTGCACTGCAATTTGTCCATCCCATGATAACCTCGAATAGAAGTAATTGAAAAATCGGCATAATTCCTTGGGAGACAATGCGTTGCATTTGATATTGTTATGCATTGAAAATGCAAAACTCCACATCTCCAGGGCTCGAGGTGCCATCAAAGATTCTCTGGTCCTCTGATTCCTGGATCCCCGGGGGGGGGGGGAGAGAGGAGCGAGGGAGCGAGGAAGTAGGAAGCAAGGAAAGCACAGAAAGTAGGCGAACGCTACAGTGAGTCATTGCCACGGTGTTAGAGTTACAAAGGTGGTGTTTTGTCAGGCTATCGCCGTGTGGGAGGATGATTATGGTATTCAAAGGAGCTTTTCACATCACGTACATTAACCGGAGGGTCACGTGGACACTGCCGTGCCATTGGCTGCCAGGATGGTATTGAATCGCTTTCCCTACATAATCGAATCCTCCTTCTCCTGTTCTCCTCTGAGCTTCCGTTCCCTCCTCGATGTACTCTCTGCGTTCCCAACCTTCACAAGCTACCGCATTCATCTCTCTGTCATCACGTTCACTGATCTCACTGATGTGTGCGTGCCTGTGTGTGTGTGTGTGTGTGTGTGTGTGTGTTTGCATGCGTGCCTGTGCCTGTGCCTGTGTGTGTTTGTGTGCGTGCACGTATGCGTCCGGCATGCTCGCCTGTGTGTGTCTGTGTGTGTTCCTGCGTGCCTTTGCGTGTGTGTGTGTGTGTGCATGTGTGCCTGTATGTGTGTGAGTGTGAGCCTGCCTGCATCTGTGTGTGTGTGTGTGTGTGTGTGTGTGTGTGTGTGTGTGTGTGTGTGTGTGTGTGTCTTTGCCCATGTGCTACATGCATTTGTGTGCCAGTCAAGTACTCCTCCTTCGACTGTCTTCACCCCCTTCTTGTAGGACCTCATGAAAAGGTCAGAGGTGGTGTTTGTGCGTCTGGTGTGTGTTTGTCTGGGGGCGGTAAGGCGTGGACGGAGCCGTTGTGTGCGGCGCCGGGTCAGACCTCTTCAGCCAAGCAGGGCCTGTTCACCACGGTCGCTGCTCGCTAATGTTGTGGAAATCCTCCACAAACAGCCTTAGCGTGTGTGTGTGTGTGTGTGTGTGTGTGTGTGTGTGTGTTTGCATACACGTGTGTGTGTGTGTGTGTGTGTGTGTGTGTGTATATCTGTACGCGTGTATTTGTGTGTATGTGTTCGTGCATACGTGTGTGTGCGTGCATACGTGTGTGTGTGTCTGTGTGTTTGTGTGTGTGTGTGTGTGTGTGTGTGTGTGTGTGTGTGCATACACGTGTGTGTGTGTGTGTGTGTGTGTGTGTGTGTGTGTGTGTGTGTGTGTATATCTGTACGCGTGTGTTTGTGTGTATGTGTGCGTGCATACGTGTGTGTGTGTGTGTGTGTGTGTGTGTGTGTGTGTGTGTATATCTGTACGCGTGTGTTTGTGTGTATGTGTGCGTGCATACGTGTGTGTGCATGCATACGTGTGTGTGTGTGTGTGTGTGTGTGTGTGTGTGTGTGTGTGTGTGTCTGTACATGTGTCTGTGCACGTGTCAAAGTGGACTTACATAGGCCTATCGATTATAGATTGCATACAGCCTTTCCAATTGTCCTTTCTTTCTATGTAAACATTTGTGTCCACGTGCATTAAACATCTCTTCTTCATTTCCCCCCCCGCCTTTCTGTGCTCTTATATATTTGCCATTACCCCCCTCTCCCCCCTCTCCCCCCTCTCCCCTCTCCCCTCTCCCCCCTCTCCCCTCTCCCCTCTCCCCCCCCCCCCTCTCTCTCTCTCTCCTGGCCTCCCCTTCAGCCGCAGACACACAGCTACACTCACAGCCTTCTTAAGACCACTTTAACCGGCTTCACCTTATTTTCCAACTTTGCCACAGAGTGGCCACATCTCCACCGAGCCCCCGGAGCTGCGAGCCGCAGCAGGGCCCGTGGCCGCTCCGAGCCACTTAGCGCCGTGTGATTAAAGTAGTGAGTCATAAAAAGACGTGTGGCCAAGAGAAATGCAAAGACCGTTTAGAAAATGGAACCGAGTTTGAGTCCAGTTGTCGTGTGCTTTTTTCGACATGGCAACAACGACGGTAAGTGCTCGGAAAAAAAAACGGAACGCGGCTACGCCGCGAACGCATCGACCGCCGAGCGAATGTCGAGCAAGATTTCCCTCATTTTTTCTGAGCACGTTAATGTTATTCCGTCGCAGGGCAGCCCCCCGTTGATATACCGCGGCGGTAGAGTAATAGTGCGGTAAGTTAGTAGCCTCTATATATCAAAATTAAGTGCTGCTGAGACATTGTTCCCCATAAAGAAACGCTGCGCCGGCATTCTGCACCACGACGTTATTGGGTATTGTTGCTAGCTAAATGCCAAGCCATGGCTCTCTCTCCCATCCCTCACTACCGCTACCACGACGACCGTGGCTGTCAATTACCAAAAGTACGCCGCGTGTTGAAAGTTTCCAACGTGCCCGTGAGTTATGGCCACGGCGTTCTGTGGTTTAGTAATGACTTTACGAGCTGAATGACAGGCGGAGAAACAGACGGACGTCCTAAATGGAACTGAGGGCTAGTGCTGCTCACTTGGTGCCCAATTATGTTCTGCTAATTGTTTCCTGAACTAGGCCCAAGGGCTTCCCCCCACTTCGGCCCTGCGGATCCCAGGGAGGGCTGGGGGGGAGAGGGAGGATGTATGGGGAGGTATCTAAATGGTGTGTTAAGAGGAGGGGTAGAGGGGGTGAATGGTGGTATGGGTTCCATTCCCTGCCGCAGGTTATGGGGTTCAGTCCCCCGGATGTCTGCAAGATGGCTACCTGCTCCTTCTCAACGTGTGTCTGAATCCACCGTCACGTTGGATAGAGGCGTCTCCTGAGCCACTGAACGGGGGGGGGGGGCTCTATGCCAGGTGGCGGGGAAAACAATTTATTTCTGACACACCCCTTCAGATCCGATCTTTAATCTGTCGTTTCCGTGCCTCCGCCGAATGACAAATTGGACAGTTCATTAAAGAGGAGCAGAGAAGCTGCCACTGTCATGTCTCAGTCCGTCGGTTTGTGTCTATTCTTTTATCAAAATGATTTGAATCAGGAGCGTCTATCCATACCGTCCCCTCCACTAATTCTCTCCCCTGATGCCCGATAGCGTTTCACAAGGCAAGGCCTGCGCTGCTGTGGGTTTACCGGTGTTGTATAATATTCAGTCTTTTTCTTTTCTGCCTCCCCCCCTGCTCAGTGATCGAGTTACACAACTTGCTTACCTCTCCGTCTAAACAACCATGTCAGCATCGATGAGACACATCACCGGCAGATGACATCGTTGGATATATAATAGGGCTAGGGGTCGCCCCGGAAACAGCATCCGTGTTTGTTGATTCTATACCGTAGCGGAACAAACATGTATCGTATGATGAGACGCTCCTGGAAGCTCCTGGTTCTTATTATTCACAGTATCAGTGGATACCTGTTGTTATTATTAGTACATATTACATTACACACATATATATGTTTAAGTATTTATTTATCAGACATCACTTGTTAAGAGTTCACCTAGACTCTACATAGCCCCCCCCCCCCCCCCCCCCCCCCACCTCCACACCCCTCTTACGCACTTATTTTATGTTGAACGTTGGCACTTAAAGAGTGCCACTTGGCATCTGACAAATGTAGTTAAGCCGCTTTGGATAAAAGCGTCTGCTAAATGCCCTGAATGTGAATGTATTGTACAAAGTGTCACTAAAACTGAACACAATCCTCCTCTGCTGTAAGGCTTCTAGCGGGCGGCTGCACACACACTGAATGTGCGCGTTGAAGTGGGATGTGATCCACAAGCGTGTTATCCGCGGATCAGCGTCTCATTCCCCGGCCCCCCGCCCCCCCGCCCCAGGGGGCCCCCTGATATGGAGCGTGACAGGAGCTGAGTGATGGCTCCACGCCACTTTGAGTGGCGGCACACACAGTTGATTCCCTTTTGACTGACTGTAAAGTACCTCCAACCCTCTGACTAGTACCGCCCTCATCCTCTCACTCTCCCCCTTAATCACCCCTCCCCCCCCCCACACACACACACACACACACTCACAAGTCCCTCTCCCACTCTCTCTCTTTCTCTCCGTCTCCCACTCTCTCACCTCCAACTTCCACCTCACGGATGGATAATTGTATGTGATCGCGCACGACTCATGATCACTTTGGAATTGGGGGGGATAGCATCAGAGAGAGAGAGAGAGAGAGAGAGCGAGAGAGAGAGCAGGCCCTGGAGGGTGGGTGCGGGGGGGGGGAGATCTCTGGTAGTTGCCGAGCTGTCGCGCTAATGGAGATGGATGCAGACTCAGAATTGTCTCCAGAAACGGCCGGCATGGGGAGACACAGATCCATTTCTCCCAACCTCCTTGGAGTCGCCTATCTCTTTTTAATGAGTGAGGAAGAGGCGAGGGGAGAAGACACAGTGTGCACTTGGGGGGGCGAGAGAGACAGAGACAGAGTTTGAACATTAAAGGAGAGAGAGCGAGAGTGAGAGAGAGAGAGAGAGGGAGAGAGAGAGGGAAAGAGAGACAGATAGAGGGAGAGAGGGAGGGAGAGAGGGAGGGAGAGGGAGGTAGAGGCAGAGAGAGAGAGCGAAAGAATGAACATTGAAGGAGAGAGAGAGAGAGACAAAGAATGAACATTGAGGGCGAGAGGGAGAGAGAGGGAGACAAAGAATGAACATAGAGAGAAAGAGAGAGAGAGGGAGATAAAGAATGAACATAGAGAGAAAGATAGAGAGAGAGAGACAATGACAGACCACACGCTGGGTGGAACGATGTGGCAGCAGTAGAAGGAGGAGAGATGTGATGATGTCAGGGAGGCTGAGGGGACAGAGGACCACCACAGGTGTAATGGTTTTCAGAGGAAAACGACTGGGAATGAAGCTGTCACTAAGACTGGCCGTCTTAGTGCACGTAGCACGTGATGACCGTCTAATGGTGAAGCGAGTGATCCCCACTGTTCCAACCATCCCACGCGTTAAAACATGTCCTTCCTAATGCCTCGAATACGCGAATAACATCATTAAGTTCAACAAAACGGAACTACACCGAAGATGGGAAACGTGCTACGTGCAGGTTGTAGAAAGAAAGGGCTTTCATGTTGGCTGGCGGTTTTACAAAGAGGCTTTATTGTTTGAACACAACATGTTTCTCGCTCTTTATTTGACGGACAAAATAAAGCAGGCATCTAAATTGTTGTTTCCTTTTGGAGGGTTTCATCCGAAGGGGATGTATCTCCGGCGTAACATGGTTTCCGTCGCCCTTGACCAAGGAGGACTCAGTCTCCCTGAGCAGAAGCCTCCTGGTGTCTGTGAGTCGTGACGTCCGTGTCATCGGGGTTGTTGTGTTGAGTGTTACGGTCTCTCAAGACCGGCCTCAGCCAATTTCCTAAGTGAAAAAAAGCAAATAGCTAAAAAAAATATATAAGGGTTTCAACCCAACAACGTCACCATCTCAGCAGGGCAGTTCTGCTGACACCCTGGACATCCACACGCACGCGCACACATGCACACAAACGCGCACACCTGCACACACACACACACACACACACACACACACACACACACACACACACACACACACACGTAGATGTTTATTTACATAACGTCTGGTCTTCCTTGTGATTTGATGTGCTACATTCTTTCGTTCCTTTGTAGCGCAAGACAATGTTGCACTAATTAAGTTGCATGTACTCAAATGTAATATATTGCTCTTTTAATTGGCCCTAAACCGGCCCTAATCTGCCCTTATACAGGCTAAACCCCCTAAGCCTAGCCCCCCCCCCAAAGGACAAGAAAAAAAGATTAACTTAATTAACATTGAGAGGGGACGCAAAGTGGGGGGTTCCTCTTCCAGGGATGGGGAGGAGTGGAATGGGTGCCATAATGGATTAGATAGAATTTATCAGCAGAGTCAGCTTGAAACGAGGCACTGAAGGCTGAGCACTTCTCCCTAATTCTGTACAATAAAATTCGCTTTCCACCTGTGCAACATCTCTAATACAATACCTCCCCCTGGTGGACAAACCCAAAGTCAAAGTGAAAGTCGTCCCTTGAATGCAGCGGGTCTTAAATGGGGGAACTACCGCACTCGTACCCTTAGGGGCACTTTGTCATTTTTTTTCAGTTTCAATTATGAAAGCTAGACAACAGAAAATCGAGAAAGTGGACAAGCGGTTGAAATGTATACCTGAAAACAAAGAGAAAGGAGAATATGTGGAAAAAGAATGCAATTAATGTTCATTTTATTATTTTTTTCTCCCAAAAATGTTTTGTGCCGGTGAAGGGGTTACTCAGGTGAACAAAATATTTTGGAGGGGCTACACTAGTATAAAAAGTTTAAGAACCACTGCCCTAATGGATGTTATCCTTTAACAAGACGTTCACGCTGTGTGTATTTTCATACACACAGCGTCAGTCATGCGTTGCCTGTTGCGACTCCTCCTCCTCCGCCGGGCGCCGGCCCCCTCTGTGGGCCTCCAGGAGCTCCTGCATCACCTTCCAGCACTTGTCCAGGCTCCGCCTCATCGCCGTCACGTCCTTCTGGATGTCCTCCAGCAGGGGCAGCGTGGACCGCCCCTCCGCCACGGCGCACCGGGCTTCGCTCGGCTCCGCCACCCCCTCCTCCACCGTGGCCCCGCCCCGCTCCGTGACATCATCATCCTCCTCCTCCGGCGCCGCCGCCGAGCTCATGGCCCGCTCCCACACCATCTCAAAGTGGGCGTCGACGAAGGCCTCCAGCTCCTCCAGGCTGCTGTCGCCCCATTGGTCGATCAGGGCCTGCAGGTCGCCCGCCGCGAAGAGCTTCCTCAGGGCGTCGTCTCGCGGTTGCCATGGCGACTGCGCCACGACGGCGTCCTCCGCCGCCGCCGCCGTCAGCTCCCTCCGGTGGTGGGTGGGGCGGGCCAGCTCGGACCCTCTGGTCCGAGACCAGTTTGGCAGAATCCCCATCGCGGCCTTCACGTCCCTCAGGGTCCATCTCAGCACCTTGTTCAGTCTGAGGTCGGAGGAGGAGGTCGTACGCGAGGCCAGGCTGTTCAGGTCGATGTAGATGTTGAGAGCCAATCTGGTCTGTTCTGGTCGTGCGACCGCCCGACAACTCACGCCTGTCCCCGCTGGATAGTCCAGAGGTGCTGGGTTATCGGTGCAGGGTACCCCCACTGGAAAGGATGATACAGTCAGCATTGAGGGGGGGTGTTAATGTTGGTGAAAAGGGGTACAAAAAGTGCAAATACACCACATACACCAATTATGGTCGTAGCATAATTGCCTGGGTCATATTCTGGCCACAAAGTGATATCTAAACTAACTCTGCTCTCCTAAAGCAGCTGATTCACTCTGCCTCATTGGCTATATCTATATACTGGCCAAATCCGGTCGAACTTACTGTTACAATACAAGTTAAAAGAAACCCTATGTTTTTCCTTTTTTTTTCCCGAAAACCTTAACCTATGAAGTAAATGATGCTACGAGGCTAACGACATTTAAAACCAAGCGTAAGTTATCGTGTGTTTTGTTTAACTCGGGCATACTACCCACCATCCCGGATCTTCCTGTGACGTTGCCCCACCGCTAGCCCCTGCTGTCTGCTGTGTCTTCCTGCCGGAGTCACGCTCTTCCCGATGGGATCCCCCGCTCTCCGGAGCCGGGCCAGCCTGGCCCCCAGCATCATCTCCTCCACCTGGTCCAGGAGCCGGTGGACCTGGGCCCCCCCGTCCCCCCGGCGCCGGTTGTCCAGGACGTGGTAGCGGTTCCCACAGCGCTCCACCAGCCTCCTCAGGGCCGCGCCCTCGCTCTGGATCCGCTCCTCGATGCTCGTGTCCCCCAGCCAGTCACCGTGGCTGAACAGCACCATGGCTCTGCTCCACCGCATCTCCTTGTCCTCCTCCTCCTTCGCCTCCTGCTCCTCGTCCTCCTTCTCGTCGTTCTTCTCCTTGTCCCCCTCCTCCTCTGCTCCTCCCACCCTCTGCTCCTCCTCCTCCTCCTTCTCCTTTTCCTCTGCTCCTCCCACCATCTCCTCCTCCTCCTCGTCCTCCTCCTCCTGCTTCTGCTTCTCCTCCTCCTCCTCCTCCTCCTCCTGCTTCTCCTCTGCACCTCCCAACACCTGC
Organism: Micromesistius poutassou; assembly: GCF_964030765.1. Lineage (NCBI taxonomy): Eukaryota > Metazoa > Chordata > Actinopteri > Gadiformes > Gadidae > Micromesistius > Micromesistius poutassou. Next base: position 16,198,723 of record NC_140271.1, on the reverse strand, counting down.
TCCTCCAGGGTCTCCAAGAGAGAGGAGGTGAAGGAGGAGCTGGCGTTCACCACCAGCAGTAGGGCACTCGGGCCGCGCGCGACCTCTGGCTCGCAGTCACGTGACGACGGCGGTCGGGGAGGCGGCTCCACCACCGTCACGGCCACGCCTCTCACGTGGGCGTGTCTCTCGGCGTCGCCCACGGCGGTGGGGTCGTCGGCGTGGAAACCCGCTCGGCCCAGGATGGTGTCTCCACAGGAGGTCTTGCCCGTGTTTCTGCCGCCCAGCAGCACAAGTCTCACGTCGGGATCGGGGGGGAACTTCTCTGGTGGGAACAAAGGTTTGATGTGTCGGTTAGAAACATGACGAGTGAGGTTCAGCCAGAGACTCAAGACTCACTCGTTCAGAGCTCAGCACCTTACCCCCCACTGCTCATTCTCCTCCCTTACTCTCCTTAAAAACACCCATCTTACGCACTTATTGTATGTTGTACGCACTGACTAAAATAGTACTTAGTATTGTCTACTGCTTATCCTAGCTTTGAGGTATACGGGGAAAGGGTTAATCTAGCAATTATAAGTGCTTGGCACTTGTTTCTCTGTACATCCTTACTGTACTGACAGCGTTACAGTATATTGTTGTTTCTCCTTCTTCTGACAAATCTACTTATTGTAAGTTCCTTTGGGTAAAAGCGTCTGCTAAAAGCCCTAAACGCAAAAGTAAATGCTAAGTGAGGTAACACCAGAGAAACAAGTGCTTCATGAAGCATCTGCACCAGAGGCTACTGAAGCTTTGAGGTTGTGAACTACCACCGGCGACGCTGACACAAAGCCCACCAGTGTGTTCCTGTACGTGTGGCCCTCACCCAGCGCAGCCCTCAACGCCTGCCTCTGCTCGTTCTTCAGCCGGAGCCTCTGGTCGGCCTGCTCCTGCTCCTGCTCCTGCTCCGCCCTCCTCCTCCTCTCCTCCTCCTCCTCCAGCTGGAGCTGTCCCTCCGTCACGCCGTCCCCGGCCTGGAGATAGCCGCCGCCGCCGCCACAGCCCTGGTTGGCCGCCGCCATCGCCTCCACCTTCCCCACCAGCTCCGCCACCTGGAAGCCGGCGTGGCCCCCGGTGCGTTTGTTGCTCATCACGTGGTACCTGTCGCCGCAGCGGCCCACGAGCCACCGCAGCGGCTCTCCCTCGCTCTCCACCAAGCGCTCCACGCTGGTGTCGCCCAGCCAATCGCCGAAGCTGAACACCAGGAGGGCGTGGCCCCAGGCCGCGGGCCCCAGCAGCAGCTCCACGTGCTCCTGCGCCGCCCTGCGGTGGGTCTCGGTGAAGGCGCGGTCCGCGCGGACCACCAGGAGGAGCGCGTGGGGCCCCGGCGGGCAGAGGCGCACGCCGCGGGACAGCTGGCGCCGGTCGAAGGCGGAGGTCTCCGCCGCAAAGTAGTTCCTCCACCAGCCGGGCGTGTCGACCACGGTCACGTCCCGGTCGAGGACGCGGGCGCCGCCGCCGCGGTGGACGCGGCACCGCGCCGTTCTGCCGCCGCCGCCGCCGCCGCCCCCCTGCGGTGCGTGGCTGAGGCCCAGGAGGGCGTGGACCACGGAGGTCTTACCAGAACCAGTGGCTCCCAGCACCACCAGCCTGAGGTCAGAGAGGCGACGCACGCCTTCTGTGGGGAAGACGAACACGAAAGCAGGGGTTTTGAGGGCCCAAACACAACCTATAGTTGAATATTACCATATATATTATAACCTATATTTGGTTAAATACAACCTATAAATGGATGAATATTACCTATATTTGGTTAAATATTACCTATATTTGGATGAATATTACCTATATTTGGTTAAATATAACCTATATTTGGTTAAATACAACCTATATTTGGTTAAATACAACCTATATTTGGATGAATATTACCTATAGCCTATTTGGTTAAATATTACCTATATTTGGTTGAATACAACCCATATTTCGTTGAATATTACCTGTATTTCGTTGCATATTACCTATATTTCGTTGAATATTAGGTTATAATAAGAAGTTCTACGTTCATCGCAAGGGGCTATCCTCGAAATAAAGAATAAAAGAATTTTTAAAAAAAGTAGTGATGACTTTAAAGTTAACGTCACGCACCCTGCATTTGAGCTCTTTGCTCCTTCGTCCTGAGGAACCTCTGCAGAGCTCTCTCCTCCACCGTCTTTATGCTCTGGTTGATCCTCCGTAAACAGCTGGGTTCCATTTCAAAAGGTCTGTCCGCGTTCTCGGTGGCCAGTTTCAGTATTTTGACACACAGCGGTGTGACCTGCCGGCCTCCTACCATGTCGCCGGCCAGCGTGAGACGATGGCGCCTCTGGCCGCACTTCTCAACCAGCCACTGGAGGGCGCTGTTGTCCGTCTTCTCGTCCGCTCCATGCTCTCCCCTATCCACGCAAGTGAGGAGAACGATACAGTGCCGCCACACTGCCTCGCCGAGGAGGGCTACGTGTTGCTCAAGAGCCCTCCGACGCTGCTCGGAGAAGACCGAACACGCCTTGACGACAATCAAGAACACATGCGGTCCCGGGAAACACAATAGTGCGCTGCTGGCGATCTCTCCCTTTACTAGTTCTGCGGTGTCTCGTGTTCCCAGGTCACACCACCAGCCAGGTGTGTCCACCACGGAGATCCAGCGGCCCGCCATCACCCCTTGCCTCTTGGAGCAGGTGGTCCGCTCCCTCGTCACAAACTCCTCCTTGCCGAGGAGGATGTTGCCCACGGCGCTTTTCCCCGAGTTTCGCCCGCCGAGGAGGATGATTTTTAGGTGTGATTTGCAGCCGTCCTCCCCTGACACAGAGATGAGTGAGGGTTAGGGCCAAACAAAAATAATAGGCTCTTTTCGTACCGAGTCTTGACACCCAGAATATCTCTCTCTCTCTCTCTCTCTCTCTCTCTCTCTCTCTCTCTCTCTCTCACACACACACACACACACATTCAAAAAGAAAACACAACTATAAACAGAATCATATATCATCTCTGATTAAACATTCGCTGTATGAAAACAGAAGTAGGCTAACTGGCCCACTCTATATCATGTTTGATTAAAAACAACGATAACAAAATAACTGGGAACAGCAATAAACACGCCGTCTCCATGTATTTAGTTATGTACTGGTAACTAAATACATGGAGTTCAGCGTGATGCCGTCCATCAGAGGGTTAACTTGTCACTTGACTAAGTTACAGCACATTCATGAATGAGCCGAGCTAAGCTGTCTGTCGTCCGTGCAGGTGTGTTTTTTTCATTTGCATTTAATGTAAATGTCTTTGCATTTAATGTAAATGTCTTTGCATTTAATGTAAATGTGTGTCAAGAGCAACGTCCCCCCCCCCCCCTCCCCACCTTGAAACAAGTTCTCGAAACAGAAAAGACGGAGGACACATGTGAAAACGGCTACTAAGCTGCTTTCACAGCCGGTTGAGATTGAGGTGACTGCACGCACACACACACACACACACACACACACACACACACACACACATACACACACACACACACACACACACACACACATATAGCCCTTGATGGAAATCCTAGTTTAAGCAGATGAATACATTTAAATTCCCAAATGGGTTGAATAAAAACTATATATATATATATATATATATATATATATATATATATATATATATATATGTAAGAAGAGCACAAGAGAGCACATCTTCTCTTTCCAGAGAAAAGGCGTGTTGAGGCGTGTTTAGGTTTAGGTTTGAATGTTGGTCTGTGAGGCATATAGTGACACAACAACAAACAAAAAGGCCTTTTAAAGGACACCCTACTCTTTGTGTAAGCTATCCCGAACCATACTGAATGGTGGATTACTGAAATGAACGAGCCAATACATGTATTCAATATTACTCATGACATACAAATCAATAAGCTAGTGACTCCAAACGTTGGCAGGGTTTGGTGGAGAGTTGGTATTGATATGAAAACAAAGTATTTAAGTAATCACTTACATGATAGTTCTTGGTTTGCCATTCCGCTGTAATGCCTTCAGCTCACCCTGAGTGTATTTCCACGTTTAAAGACCTATAGGAAGCTTCTCCAACATGTTTTTGCCTCCCCTAGGAGGTGTGGAGGTTAATGTGTAACTACCTTCTGTCCTAATGAGTCTGAAGGTTGACATCCAGGTGATTAACGAGTTGGGCTGAAAACTTCCTTTCCGCAATGATATAAATGTCAACATTGCCACCTCCTTCGAATGCCAAGCCTTATGTCGTATCTAATATCAAATCAATCAATTCGGAGACAATACTGTCTGTCATTATAACAGTCGTAATGGTCAATGGCTCACTTTTGGGGCTCATATTAAAGTTTATGTCCTGATATTTATTTAGATAAATTCTGATTATACTGTACATGGGTAGGACCATTCCATAGCTTAGCCCTCTCTCATCGCCTCTTTAGTTTTCCCAGCCTACATAATTTATACCGTCCCATGTAAATAATGTACTATAACGTGATATAATGTAAAATAATGTAATGTAATGTAATACTCCATGTTAATACACCCACAACAACAGTTCATCTCGCCCTGTCTGTCACGGTCTCCCGCCCCCTCATCTGCTTAATCCCCGCCCCCCTCCCCCCCACTGGTTATATACCGCTGCTTAAGCCACGCCCCTCAGTATTTATATAGCTCTGTCGAAGCTCCGCCCAGCAGAGTGTTGCCTGACCGTGAATCGAGCAGTATCATAGCGAGAGTATCCAGACGCTACACGGAACAATCATGGTGGTCCAGGTCCGAGTTGAATACTGGTAAATATGGCTTGGATGAAATAACTTAGTTTGTGCTCATTGATGTTTGATTATGTTCTAATGTCCTCCCGTTATATTCAGCAGCCGACTTCGATAGGCAGCTAATGGCTAGCCGGCTAACATGCCACTGTATGCCTGTGGTTGATGACGTGACCCTTGGATTCATGGGTCATTCATTGCAGTGATTTATTGGTTGATCTCTTCTTCCTCTGGTTTCAGTGGCGGATGAGGGTACGGACCCCGTTATCAGGAGCTCCGGAAAGTAGTCCTGGCGGAGTTCCCTGATGCGGATGTGTCTGGGTTTGTGGGCAGGTCCAGTAAGTAGATTACTATATCATTAATGTATATTCAAAAATATTATTAATGTGAAGAGATCCCCAGATCACATCCCATAGTCCTGTGATATCAAGGAGTGGATGTCACACACTCCTCACCTTCCCACGCAAGGAGTGTTGAGTGTGACCCACACTACATTTACATTTTCTCTCTTTTGGTTTTGTCTATCAACAGGTAGTTTCGAGATAGAGATCAACGGCCAGCTGGTCTTCTCCAAACTCGAGCTGAAGGGCTTCCCCATCGAGGATGAGGTGAGTCTCTCTTCCACTTCCTCCTCGTCGTCAGTGAGTCACGCACATCCTTTGAAAACGTCCCAGCCGACATCTGACCTGTGATTCCCTTCGCCCCGGTGTGTAGGTCATGGATGCCATCCAGAAAGCCCAGGATGGCAAGCCGGTGGCGAAGCTCACCAAGAGCCGAGCCCCGTGCGTCATCATGTAAACCGGGCCGGACTCTAAACATCCTTTCCTCATCCGGCCTCGCGGCGATCCACTCCCAGGTGGGCCATCCGCTCTCCTCCAGGTGGAACTCAGATTTCAAACCTGACGGGAGGACCCTGACACACGCGCTCTGGCTATGCTGACCGGGCTCTTGAGATCAAAGCCCCCGGTCTAATCCAAGGTGTGGTCGCTATAGGGGCCCCACAGTGCGTCTCTCAACCCTTCCCTGTCCCCTAACGTGTTGCGCAGGACGTCCATGACTACCATATCCCAACCGGTTGAAGGGTATGGTATGATGTTTGCAGTCCTAGTGGCTTCCCGTGGGGGATGCGGAGCGGGGGGGAGAGAGCATTGTCATGGGGGATGGAGGGAGACGGGGGAGTTTTTGCTTTCATTCAAGCCTCATTGCCTGGCGATACCAACTGCCTGTCGTTTTGTTATTATTAGCATTGACATGAATTAGTGTAAAGTAAACCCGAGTCTTATTTTGTATGTATTGGGGAACGCAGAGGGAATGGGTCTATGCAGAATAATTGGCGGCAAAAGCATGGAACGCATATTTTGTTTTAGTTTTGTTTGGTTTTCCAAAATAACTGGTTCATTATGAAAACATGGAACTGTGTATACATGTCTGCGATTGCTGCTCAGTGCCTACTGGGTATGAATTCACTGCTTATTTTTGCAACTTGAAACTGTAAAAACGGTTATGTTATAAGAAACTGCACTTTATCATCTGTTATTGAAACCACCCTCTGTTTTTTCTCAACACAGACCAATTCGATGTAAAAAAAAAACTTCATCCTTGTAACATCTGTCTTTAAAATAAAATGAATAATTTGGAAGTCATTGATTTGTGTACTATATCTCCCTACCGAGTTAATTAAGGTTGACTCAAATGGCTTCAGCTTGCACTATAAAGTCTGCTTTCTCCATTAAGTAAGTTAAAGGCCCACTGAAATAAACTTTGACTAACCAGTTTATGGATTTGATGTAGGTGTAATGACTACTGAGCAGCCTTTTTGATATTGTGCGTTTCTGATGCTCATCCCCAACCTGTTTATTAGTCCCAGGTGGCATTCCTCCATATTTTAAATATGGTCTCAATGACTCGACATTTTGTAGGCATTGCGTGAGAAATGTTATTTGCTTGTGTGTTTTAGGTGGAGCTATCGAATAAGAAATGACTTATAATATAGTTTTAATGTATAGTTTAGGCCTATATATAATTACATTTAATGATTTAATTTGTTTTATAATATTTCTATGCAATGTTTCTGAATTTTTTGCAATAAATTGAGTAATATTTCTGAAAGGTATTCATTGAGCACATTCATAGTCATTATATCCCTCATCTGTCAGTTCTCTAACTGATGCTTGCTTTATTTAAGCTTGGCTTTAAAATGTACAATATATAGCGCCTGGGCAGCTGTTAAAATGAGAATCATTGGGATATAAAGTTTTTATCCTTAATAATTGAAGTATTGGTTAGAGGTAGCAGAGATAGGCGTGCGGCAACAATCTTGAAATTTGAAATCTGAAAATGCATTTGCAATGCAAATACAACTGGTAGATGTATTGGTTTTATTAGATAATAGTGGTAGATAAGAAAGCCTGCTGCATGTGTCAACAAGTAGATGGGCTTTTCGATATGTAAAATGTTATCTACTGAATCTAATCTCTATCTCTTGTTTCTTAGTTACAATGTTTGCCTAATTGTATGTACCCGAATGTACCACTTATTGTTAGTAGCTTTGGACGAAACCGTCAGCTAGAGATGTGTAATGTAGTGTTTGTACCACTAGGCGGAGACGCTTCATGCTCTAAAAAAGCTGTTTCCAAACCGCGCTCAGACCCAATGTTTAATTTTCAATTAAAAATAATCTGAAATATTAAATTAAATATTAGTATTACTAATGTCACTCCTTTCCTGTTTGATTTGTATGTGATCGACGTAGTATGGTGTATGCATTGGAAAATATACATAGTACAATAATACTATGTTTTGTATGTAACACATAATAGGCTATACATATATGATGTATATTTTATGTAAACATAATATACATATAATATACAAATATTGTGTTACATATACATAGATGTAACACACTATATACATTGTTATAACTATTACTATTTCACTATTTGTTTACTGCTGCTGTAGAAGCTCACATTGTTTTGAAGCTGCACCGTCTTATACCACCAGGTGGAATGCTGACTAGCCCGTTCATCTACCCCCTCTAGTAGTGACGTCACACATGGGAGTGTCCTCCCAGATGTATGATGGATGGATCAGCTGACCCCGCTGGTTCAGTCCACTGCGTAGGCTGGCGGCTGGATCTAGCTATCGTATACATCTGGGTGGACACGCCCATGTGTGATGTCACTAGAGGGGAGAACGTGAAATGGCTCGTAATGGCTAATCAACATAAAATATGTTATGTTAAAAATAAGGGGCCTTTCAACTGTGTCTGAAGCGCATATGTAGTGGACTGGCGTGATCGTCTCATTTTACCCAACATATGTTTTACCCAACACCATGGAACAATAACATTTAATGCGTATTCATCTTCACAGACTTTTCTCTTACACACTATGTGTAACAGTTAATAGGTAGGCCTATGGTTTTGTATTTTGACTGCAACATCGGTGCCTATTCGCCTACATACCATCACATTTTTAAAATTACCTTTGTGATTTTTTATTTTTTTTATAAAATGTGTTTGATAAAAAAACTTCCATTCTCAAAACAAAAAATACGCATTCTAAAAGGAATAATTACAATGCAGAGGGACATGTTTTCTCCTTTAAACGGAAGTCCATTACAACGTTATACGTTCCTCAGGATATTCACTACAGGCCCCACCTCCCACTGTTAATTATTTAAATTTCAGTTTCGCTTAACTTTTTAAATATTTGTTGTTTTGGTTTTAATTGTTCTCCACTTTGTGTAGTTTTTAAATATGAACTATTCTCTTTATGGGAGACGTCCGGCGGGCGACGTGGCCGCGGCGCACTGCATGGCTCCCGGGCCGAGGTAGGCGTTACGTTGAGGCTCTGGATAGTTGTGATAGTTGTCACCAAACGGCTTGTTCCTCCGCTGATATAGCTTATCTGGCCCTATAGAAGCACTAGAGCAGGCATTGCGATGCCATGTGATCTGCGGTCTGCGGTGACCGTTGAAGTCCATGCGGGAGATGTTTTATATGGCATCTTGTGCAGACTTGGAAAAGGTAGTCCGCGGACAGTATAATCGAACCCCGTCCCGTTATTTCACTGTTTGACTTCATATTTGAGGAATTTGTTTGTTTCATTGTTTCATTGGAGCAGAAATTTCCGGCTGAGCAATAGTAGGCCTACTTCCCAAAAAAAACACTGAAATAATGTTCCACTGTAAATGTATACATCTTAATATATATATATATATATATATATATATATATATATATATATATATATATATATATATATATATATAATTTTTATTTATTTTATTTTATTTTATATTCTCCAATTCAACATGTGCTAAAACACGATGCTGTATCCTGGATCCTGTAGTGCTCTGGAAAAAATGGTGCTAAAATGATTTGATTTTATTCCATCAAATACAAAATAAAGAAGTTATAAATAATATGTATATTATACACAGCAACAGTGTAGGCTACAACAGTGTAACCGTTTTTAATATATATTCAGAAATATTGAGCCTTTAGTTATGAAAAAAGAATACACTTGACATTACTATTATTATTAATATTTGTAGAAGTACAGTAGAAGGCTTAGTAATACAAAATTCCTATTCAAAAGTGTGGAAAAAATGTTTGTTGACCTTGTCAATAAAATACAAACTAATCCTTGAATTAAATCAAATTAAACACAAACGATTGTCTCATTATATTGTACGTAAAATGCATTTCTTAAAGACTGAAGGTATGGACCATTAATAGTGTAGAAGCCCTGTATTACTATTGGGAGTGTCTGTGTACAATGTGCCGTAAGATAATAGTCACACTGTTCAGTCCAGCGACACATGGACACAGCAGATAGCTTTCAACACGATAACACAGCCATGTCCCTGGCCCCTGGCGCGACCACACGGGCTGTGGGGACCACACACTCTGTCACACACTTACTTCATGCGTACGGTATGCACACACCGGTGGAGGTGAAACAGGGTTAGCACCTTCTATCGGAGGTTCACGAAGTTCACATCACTGAGATGACTTTGCTGTTAGGTTATTATGAGGGCATCTTTTCTCCACCAGGTTGCTGAGATGGCAGGATAAGACAATGTATTTTTGCACTTTGCCCAGATTTTTATGCACATGATATTCCCATCAAAAACTATTTTCAAGTCAACCTTGTTGACTCGAAAATCCACCTGACTGGTTATACTGGGCTCCTCTGGCATCAGCATAGAAAACAGGTGTGGAATGTGTGGGGCGGGTGGCCCCACACATTTTAAGCAGCCTCACCTGGCCCGAGTCAGACTGATTAGGCTCTGGGGCTGGGTGGGGCTGCACACCTGTTGTGCGTTGAGTAATCAACGTGCAACTGAGAAACAACAATACAGTGCTGTCGATACAGTAGGGATGTTCATAGAAACAAGTGCCCAGCACTAACAATTGTTAGTTTAACACATTCCCCGTATACAACATAGATAGCTAGGATAAGATGCTACACAAGGCTACTATTCAAAATACTATTCTTAAGTGCCAGGACGTACAACATACAAAACGTGTGTAAGAGGGGTGATTAGGGTAAGAGGGCTGGCTATGCAGAGTCTAGAGCTGTGTTCGAAATCGTTCCCTATCACGGATATAGTGCACTATATAGGTGCTCGCCATTTTGTAGTGCTGTTCGAATTCTCAGTGGTTAATTTCATTCACTATATAGTGGACTACAAAATACCCAAAATTTGAGTGAACATACGATGTTCCCTACATGTTACTCCCGTATACCACAATGCAATGCGGGCGCATTTACTGACGCAAATGACGTTCAGAAATGTTCAGTGTAGTGTCCGAATTCTCGTTTGTTCGTTCCCTATATAGTTCACTATATCATAAACACTATATAGGGAATAGTGAGTGAGGGAATAGGGAACGATTTCGAACACAGCTTTGGTGAACTCCGAAAAAGTGAGTCTTGAATCTCTTGTGGAAGCTGGTGACTGACTATGGCGTCCTGACGTCGGCAGGGAGCTTGTTCCACCACTGCGGTGCCAAAACAAAGACGAGTTGTGACTTTGATGATCGACCTTTGCTTGCTCTTAGCAAGTGTGTTCTGACTAACGCTTGGAGGGGGGGAAGGGGCAGTTCCGCGGACTGCCTTGTAGGTCAGTACCATCGTCTTCATTCTGGTGCGAGCTACTACAGGGAGCCAGTGGAGGTCACGGAAAAAAGGGGGGGTTGAACACGAATCTCGACTCACGACTCTGCAATAAACTGGCTGTACCACTTTTTGGTTTTATCACCACCACACGTCCTTCTTGTCTGGAGGAGACAAGAAAGGCCACCTTTGTTTTTTTAATTTATTTATCACCCTTTCCACCACAGTGCGGTGGTGACCAAGCAGAGGACGGGGGGAGGAGGCACAGCGACCGCCACAGCCCACCGTCTGCGGCTAGCATCCCCAGGGACCAGCCCGCAGCCGCCCCTGCCCCAGCCGCCCCCTTTGCCAGCGGGCACAGCCACCGACACAAGACCCCATGCTCCAGAAGGGAGATGGGGAAAGGGACTTGTCGCCCCTGGGAGAGGGTGGCCCTACTGAAGGCTGTTTCCGGCCCTCCGAGGAGCTTCCAGCACAGCCCAGCTGAACATCCGCCCAGTTTGCCCGGACTGCCCTTGCCACCTGCCATGTCCAGCGACACCTCCGCCAGTCCAGGCAGCAGCCCAGGCCTCCGGTCTCCCGGACGGAGGGGGAGGGTGGGGAGGGGAGTCAACCTGGGATGATGTGGGGACAATGGGGTTTGGGGATTGTTTCAGGTATGGTAACCCTGGAAAGAGCCTGTTGTTTAAGTGGGGTATGGTAACCCTGGTATGGTAACCCTGGAAAGAGTCTGTTGTTTATGTTGGGTATGGCCACACTGGTAAGAGTCCGTTGTTTAAAGGTCCCATGGCATGCTATTTTATGGATGCTTTAATATAGGTGTTAGTGGGCCCCTAATACAGTACTTGAAGATGTTCAAGAAATTCAGCCTTGGTGCAGAGTTACAGCCACTACGAGCCAGTCCCACAATGAGCTCTCCACAAACGTGCCGTTTTTAGAGGCGGGTCAAGGTAGTGGGGGGGGGGGGGGGGGGGGTGTGGCCCTGAGCAGCTTGTTGCCACGGTACCATGCGCTAGTGTTTACAGTGGAACACTGAACACTCCGGGTGCTCCGGCGGGAGTCCTGGAGCTCTATATCTAAATAATATCATATTATATTTAGATATCTATATAATATAACATATATTATCACGGTCAAAAGCTGTTTGCACCTCCGGATGACTCTCAAACGACTGTGTCGGGTTCTCAGACGCCTCTGGTTCTTCCACTTCCACGTCAATATTAAGTACAGACTGAACCGCGAAATGGAGGAGAAAGGGATTGTTGCCTGGGGTTGTCTCTTGCGGGCAGCGGGGCTCCGGCGGGAGACAACAATCCTTTTCTCCTCCATGTCGCGGTTCCCAATTCCTTCTCAACCATGGCTGAGATAACCCGCACTACAAATCTCATTGTGGAAATACCAGAGACCTCAGAGAACCCGACGCAGTCTAGTCTTTTCACCAAATGGGAGTTTCATGCAAGCTTGCGTTATTGTGTTGCATGTTATGCGCCATAACACCAACAGCAGAACGGTTATCCAAATAACAAAGAACACTTGCGTTACAGTCTGTGTATTCACACACACACACATGTGGCGCTCACACGGTCCTAGCTCATTGTCTCATTGGCCGGCCACATTCTCTGGGCGGGCCAAGACATATGGGGCCGGATCCCAAATCAGCGCGTTTGAGCGTTCATTTTTTCAAAGGCGGAGCAAGATACCTACTGCTCGTTTTACACCTAACTCAATTTTTAGCTACTGGGGGACCATAGGCAGGCTAGGGGAACTCACATTAATGTTAGCCTCATAAACCTCATAAAGTGAAAATGTCATGCCATGGGACCTTTAAGTTGGGTATGGTAACCCTGGTATGTTAACCCTGGTCCAGTGTTATACAGTATGATCCTCTGTCACACCATTGTCCCATTGGAACATTGTTGAACCTTGCCTTAAAGTTACATGTCCTTCTTAGATGGCTAAAATGTGCCACAGAAATCGAGTGAAACAAACCAACTCAAACACTTCTCACTCTCACGAGTGTAAACTACAGTCACCTGCCGATAAATGTGGGGCTTGGCACCAGAACTTTAGTTTAGACTTGAAGAGAATCCCCAACAACACACCCTATGATGTCACTTGCAGAAGAGGCAGGCCAGCCCCAATAAGCTTGAAAACATCATTAAAAAAAACTGAACTGAACTTTATGTCCCCATCAACACTTTCTTAACTTGATCAAGGGACACCCCCCCCCCCCGCCACCACCACCACCACCATCTCCCCATCACGAGGGGAATCCCCGACACGTAAACAAGATGACACTCTCGGTCCAGATACCCCCTCCTCCAAGGTTGGTTCTTCTGCCCCCCTCCAGGCCCCTGGCACCCTGGTCCCCAGGATCGGCAGGGTGTATCGGGGGAATACCCCTGCCTCAAGGTGCCCCGGGCCGATAGAGCGGACCCTGGGTGTCACACACGGGGGGCCCCTTATCTCGCCCACCCTCCTGCGTCGCTAGGCAACCACAGCTCTTCGTGGGGTGGGTCTCCCTGAGCTGCGTTCACGTAGTAGGGTGTGGGTGTTTCCCCCCCCCCCCCATCCCCCTCCCCCCCCACAGTGCGGCGGTTTTGGCTGGGTAGTGCATCGATCAGGGCCCCAGATCACTCGTTGGCGGTGTGTGTTGGCGCTTGGAGCACGGTGTGGACGACCCGGTAAGTTGTGCCTGATTACCTGCGACCAGGTGAGGGTGGGGCCTCCTCGGACCCTACGGGACGGGGCTGTGGGGGGGGGGGGGGGGGGGGCGGGACGGTAGGTGGAGGTGGGAGACAGGTAGATGGAGGACATTTGTTTTGTGTGAATAGTGGGTACACCGTAGCGAGGGGAAAGTGGGGTAACATGTGTTTCAGCTAATGTCAAGGAGGGCAGTTTGAACTCTCCGGAACCGTAATGCGTTATAAATCGTATTCTTAGGAGGACAATGTTGTTGTTTCGTTCTTGTGTTTGAGTTGATTCACTCAATTTCATTATTTAAAACAGTTCTATCGACAGAACAAATGTATTTTCTCTTTATCCTCCAGCACTTATATTGTATTTATGTTGAACTTTACAGCACTGTGGTCAAATATTCCACTAAGAAATCTAAAATATTTCCTGGGCAGTAAGGGTCCTCAAACAGGCTTGAAAATAGTCGTGTGTTTCCGCACTTTCAAGTAAAGAAAAAATTGTGTCGGTTAATCTACATTTTTATTTAATATTGACTTTGATATAAGTGCATGTAACAAACATGTGATCAATGTCAATGTGGACCATTCCCTGCTGGTTTCCTGTTGTCGTTTATTCTTAGGGGGCTATTAAGACTCAAGTACTTGTGTAGGAGTTTTGGTGATTGGTAGATCTGAAGAGTGCGGCGTGTCTTAACAAGGGTGTAGCCCTGAGATAACCACTTGTAAGGCCTGTACTTGAGCTCAACTGTAGGCCACACATGCCAACGGCTGATTCATTATCTCTGATAGTATTGGTTCAAAAATGCACAGACTCCACAGAGGGATCTGAAATAGACTTGGAAATCGAAATTGATTTTTAATGTCTTACTTGAATACCTAAATTCTCTTTCACTCACACAAACGTGTATTCATACACAATAATTAATTCAAATAATTCAAAGTTGAAGAAGTAATATAAAAGCATATTAAGTGCCTCATGGTGGATAACTTCAACTCGAGATTGCTAGTACAATTGTTAGTCGTAATAACCATTCTTGTCCAAATAATTCTTTACTTTTTTTCAGGTGGAGAGCCGATCTGAAAGACAGCGATGGAGAGCAATCTTACTTATGAAGAGGTGGGCTTAACTGTACTTACCTTGTTCCTCTGTCAGAACAGAACAACCTTCTAATTATCTGAAGCAAATACTAAATTATATGAATTACTACTTTTATATTGCTTCCTCATGTACCTTTTTATATATACAAAAAAAAATGAAATTTTGTCTCTGACATTTGTCTCTCCCCATTGTCTATCTCTTAAAAGCCATGCCTGTCCTACTGTCTTAAATTTAAATGTCCCCTGATTCTCATTCATCCAGGGTACTGACATGTCCTACGAAGATAATGATACAGCCTTCCCCTCTCCACTGAGACTGTGAGTTTATTAAGTATTTCTATGTCATTTTGACGGTAAATAATAACGGGTATTTGTTCCAATTCCGGTCCTCTGAGAAATCAAATGAGCCAATGAAAACGCACCCACCTCGCATTGCCCGCTCACGTAGTTTGAAGTTCAGCGTTGTCCAGTGGGCGCAATCCGTCAATCCTAACGCCTGTCTGGTGAAACTCTGCCCTCTACTGGCGGTATGAAGAAACCGCACATGTCAATCTCAATGTTCAAACGAACCGTCAAAGGCCTTCACTGTCTTTATACTTCACTTGGCGAATATCCTGCCTTCCAGCCAACCCAGTCTCCATACTATTTATTCTCCAAAGAAAAAATATTGATAGTTTATAAAAAAAAATGATACCAAATAATTCCAAAAAAAATGAACAATTTTAGTTTTGTGTGTGGTGTGGTGAGGCACAGTCCCCCTGAATCCTCTATTCAAAATGAAGGGTAAAAATAACCGGCTGCATATCTGCCAACTCCCAGGGGGAGCTTTGCCCTGGAGCAGAGGTGGAACGGGGAGGAGGAGGAGGTGGAGGAGGAGGTGGAGGAGTCTCCAATGGAGAACATCATCATCTCTCCTTACTCAGAAGGTAGGCTGGTCCACCTGGTCTGAGGCTGGACCCAACACGGTCCTCACTGGACTGACGTTTGACTAAATACTACGGCAACTATGGCAAAGCCTTGACATGTGACACGTGATCTTTCTATTACTTTTCTTTCCATTCCTTCCCCTTTCCGTCATTCTATCTTTCGCTCTTAATTTCTTTCATTTTTCGTGTAGCCTACCTCAACCTGAACACCAACGCCACAACCAGAGGAGATGCCCAGGTAAATCTAACAGGGTCCTTGCCTTCTATTCATTCACATAGTTGAGTAGACCAGTGGTCCTTCACCAGAAGTTCAAGGCACACCAACTTAAAGGTGCAGTGTGTAAGAATTAGCCCCTCCCACTTAGTAGGCGGGACATGCAGTAGGCCTGTCGTAGGCTAAGAGCAGGCCTACAGTAGGCTCACAGCAGGCTCACAGAAGTCCAACGGTAGGCCAACAGCAGGCTTACAGTAGGCCTACAGTAGGCTCACAGCAGGCTCACAGTAGTCCAACGGTAGGCCAACAGCAGGCTTACAGCAGGCTAACAGTAGGCCTACAGTAGGCTCACAGGAGGCTAACAGTAGGCCTACAGTAGGCTCACAGCAGGCTAACAGTAGGCCTACGGTAGGCCAACAGCAGGCTTACAGTAGGCCTACGGTAGGCTAACAGAAAGCTAATGGCTCCCATGGTCCCCGCAGGCCTACGTGGAGCTGAACGAGCTGCAGGGCAGCAGCTGGCAGCAGACGGGCCGCTGGCTGGGCTACGAGGAGAACGTGAGCCCTGCCACCGGCGTCTGGAGCTCCGCCCACGTCTCCTACCTCACCTTCAAGAGCCTGATCCAGCTCCGCAAGACCATGAGCACAGGTCTCACTCACACACACAGACACACATGCACAGACACACACGCACACGCACAGACACGCAGACACAGACACAGACACACACTCACACACACACACACACTCCACTGGGGGACTGTCAGGGAACCAGGATCACACTCTGTCATAACACAGACCGACAGACAGACAGATAAATGGAAAGACAGACTGAAACACAGATAGACAAATATACTGATGGATGGATCGATAGATGGATAGAGAATGGCAGATATATATACAGACAGACAGACAGACAGACAGATAGATAGACTGCTAGGGAGAGATTGACAGACTGACAGACAGAGAGATGGACTGATGCACAGTTAGACTGTCTATCTGATAGACTGACAGATCATTAATATGCGTTGTCCGACCCCCAGGCGCGGTGATCCTGGACCTGAACGCCAGCTCTCTGTCCGCCGTGGCCGAGAGAGCGGTGGACGAGCTGCTGAGCAAGAACGAGATCCGGGCCAGCGACCGGGAGTCCCTCCTGAGGTCCCTGCTGATGAGACGCAGGTAGACATGGCACACCTCACAGCAGCCTGTAGCGTTGCACTGTGGGAACTCACATCACGCCACCACTTTGAACTTGGGATTCCCTTGTTTCAAAGTGAAAGTAAAATGTCATTCCACCCTAAAGAGCAAAGAAATATAAAGACTACACACAGTAAACCCAGAGAGGCTTATGTTCAACGTTGTGTTATCATTTCTGTACAGCAAGTCGTTTGTTTTAGTTTTCTCCCTCATGTTTTCCTGTTTTTAATTATCTTAGCCAAGTAGCAACTGGGGCCGCAGCAGCGGCGCCCCCCTCAGGAGACATCGAGATGACCACCTTCTCCGTGCCCAAGAAGGTACAACACCATGAGAACGTAACCCGGCCTCACCTGGTATCCACGCGTTCTTCTAATGCTGAGCCTCTCACCTCACGCTAAAACCTTGTCTGTTACAGAGAGACACGTCTGACAACATGGAGGCTTCCATCGTCCTCTCCGGTATGTAAAGCACACACACCAATGCACACACACAAATGCACACACCCGCGCACACACCTATGCCAATTGCTTTGGCCATCTATGCGCAAAGACTAATAGTTGTTGACTGTGGTTTCTGTGTGTGTGTGTGTGTGTGTGTGTGTGTGTGTGTGTGTGCGTGCGTGCGTGCGTGCGTGCGTGTGTGTGCAGGTGCCGTGGATGTGCTGCAGAAGCCGGTGGTGGCCTTCGTGCGGCTCTCTGACTCGGTGGTGATGGACGCGGCCCTGGAGGCCCCGGTGCCCGTGCGCTTCGTCTTCATCCTGGTGGGCCCCAGCGACAGCGGCCTGGACTACCACGAGAGCGGCCGCGCCATGGGCGCCCTGATGGCCGACTGGGTGAGAGAGAGAGAGAGGGAGAGAGAGGGAGAGGGAGAGGGAGAGAGAGAGGGGGAGGGCACCCCACTACAATGAAATACATGAGGGAATTCATGCCTTCAGGTCTTTCATGCTGCCTCAACCTCCTTTCTTCATCAGGATTCTATTAAACTATATCTTTCTCCAATAACATTCATAATGATGTACTAAAATGCACATTATGAATGCTAATGTTAACTAAATTCACGAAATAGGGGACCACAATTGAATGGATCAGATCAGTTCATGCAGAAAATAAACAGTTTAATGAGTTTGTTTTCATGTAGAGCCTGCAGCCTGCATTACCTAAAATGCTAATAAATAGTTCATTTCATGCCTGCGAGGTTTCACTTCTCTAGCATAAACCAGCTGACAGGAAAATGACTGAAGGCAGGAAACTAAGAAGAATGCAAAAATACACAAATATAAATATCTAGAAACACTACGGGTTACCGTTATTAAAATGCCCAATATAATACCAACACGTTTTGAAAGAAGATGAACTGTACTTCATTACTGAATATGCAGTAATATGTGACGTAATATACGTCATAACCTCCTCTCCCTGCGCCGGTCTCCTAGGTGTTCAGCCTGGAGGCGTACCTGGCCAAGACTGACCAGGAGCTGACCAATGCCATCGCTGACTTTATGGACTCCAGCATCGTGATCCCGCCCACCGAGATCCAGGACCAGGGAATGCTGGAGCCAATCATCACCTTCCAGAAGAAGATGCTGCAGGAGAGGCTCCGCCCAGCCGACACCAGGATTGCCTTCGGAGACCGGGCCCTAGGTCAATATGTGTGCACACCAGAAACCAGAAACCATGACTACTCTGAGACTGAGTCTTCTTATGTCTTGAATTTGATCAGATATTCCGATCAAGACACTAATTCACACTGATTTTCTAGAAGCAGGGGTTCCAGAACTGTTTCCCCCATGGTATTTTTCTAGAAGCAGGGGTCCCTAAAGTGTTTCACCCACAGTTTTATCTAGAAGCAGGGGATTCTAAAAGAGTTCCACCCAGGGTATTTCTCTAGAAGCAGGGGATTCTAAAAGAGTTCCACCCAGGGTATTTCTCTAGAAGCAGGGGTTCCTAAACTGTTCCACCCAGGGTATTTCTCTAGAAGCAGGGGTTCCTAAACTGTTCCACCCAGGGTATTTCTCTAGAAGCAGGGGTTCCTAAACTGTTCCACCCAGGGTATTTTTCTTGAAACAGGGGTTCCTGAAGGGTTTTCATGCAGGGTATTCTCTAACAGCAGGTTCACCTAAACTCACCCATCTGTGAAGGTACTGTGGACGACCCACTACATATTGTGTGTAGTAAAATAAGTAATACGTTCTTTGAATAGCATCGTCAAACCACCGTGATGAGAAGTACATTTTCCATAAATAATGTATTCCACTTTCTTCGGCCTCCAAACATGCTGGTGATCAAATGAAACAAGGCATGAAGTCATACATATTTGAGGGATTTTAGTGGCATTGTGGCCATCCATAAACCCACTGACCCCCTGTGGTGAAACACAGTTTGAAAAGGGGGTCTGACTCCCAGCTGCAAGGCGATGGGTCTTTTTTTAACCCCAATGTTCGCATCCCCCCTACTTGCTCCTTAACAACACGCATCCACCCCCCCTGTCGCGTTTGATCAATCATTCTTAGGTTCGGCTTGTTAATGTCTGCTTGGTTTGGTTTCCATGTGTAGGGGAGAAGGCCCCAGAGCCCCCCAGGGAGGACCCTCTGGCCCGCACAGGCGTCCCGTTCGGGGGGATGATCCGGGACCTGAAGCGGCGCTACCGCCATTACGTCAGCGACTACACGGACGCCCTGAACCCACAGGTCCTCGCCGCCGTCATCTTCATCTACTTCGCCGCCCTGTCCCCCGCCATCACCTTCGGAGGACTGCTGTGTAAGTGTTTCGCCATGTCGGACTGGATCCGGGCGTCAGTGTCTAATGAGTGATGATTAATGATTGATGACGATGGGTTCCGTTTTCTTTTAATTTGATCGAAATTGGAGATGCTAAAAAGCTGTGAAATAAAAGGAAGATGCTACGGCCACTTGGCACTCTCAGCTAGTTTGATTGTTTTCAAACTTTCAGTCTTCAACCCTGTGAAATTGTAATTTCTTTCTCCACAATGTGTGTGTGTGTGTGTGTGTGTGTGTGTGTGTTCCCGTCACCAGCCGACAAAACTGAAAAGATGATGGGGGTGTCAGAGCTGATGGTGTCCACCTGCATCCAGGGAATCATCTTCTGTCTCATCGCCGCCCAGCCAGTGCTGGTGGTGGGATTCTCCGGACCCCTGCTGGTGTTCGAAGAGGCCTTCTACGCAGTACGTCTTCCACCTAATCACACAATGCTATGGAGTCTGTTCTGTGTAGTCACAATGACAAACCCAACATCAACTCTTAGAGAAAATGAAAAAAATTAAACAATTTTATCTGGGAGCAATTTCATTAATACACAGGATCCCTTGTGCCAAAATCCAAGGAAAATGCATATTCAGATGCCCCTGCCCAAACTAACCTTACAAGCACGCTGGCCACTAAGCTACCAATCAATGGTGAAAAACACAAGACAAATGGCCCATCTAACAGCGGTATGCAGTATGCAGCATGTCATTAGACCCAGGTCCTAGGGTGCCTTGCTCAATGACAAGTTCACACAGTCATGTTACCAAACCAGCAACCATTTTTCAAATGTTCTTCACTTTTAATATTGGCTCAACCTCTTGAGAAAATAGAATATCCATCTCTGTGGTGCTGAGCCTGTCTGAGTGCTGAGTCTCAATTTCGGACTTGTATCCTCACATTTCCATCGGTTTTGTTGCATTCCAGTTCTGCAAGTCCCAGGAAATCGAGTACATCGTGGGCCGCATCTGGGTGGGCATGTGGCTGGTGATCATCGTGATCGTCATCGTGGCCGTGGAGGGCAGCTTCCTGGTGCGATTCATCTCCCGCTTCACCCAGGAGATCTTCTCCATCCTCATCTCCCTCATCTTCATCTACGAGACCTTCAGCAAACTCATCAAGGTCTCGTCGCCTCATCCGCCTTCGTCCATACCAAAGCCTTAGCCAATCGCATTTGTCCCCAAGCAGCCATGATAACACAGGTTTTGACATGTTATGTTCTTCACAAATGCATGCCTTGCTAGAGTCGTTCAAAGTTTCTTCTTCTTCTGGTCGTGGCAGATCTTCAAAGCTCACCCTCTGATCCTGAACTACGCCCATCTGAACGACACCCTCGACAACCCCTTCCACCATGCGGACATGGAAATCTCCCCTAACCAAACCAGTTTGATTGACCCACCAGCCTACCCCAACACGGCTCTGCTGTCCATGTGCCTGATGTTCGGGTGCTTCTTCATCGCGTTCTTCCTGCGTCAATTCAAGAACGGCCACTACCTCCCAGGCCCGGTAAGAATAGCCTTCCGGGTTCCACATGTACCATGGATTGGTGTGATGGTGTAACATGAGGAATGGTGTAACATGAAGATATTCACTTTAAATGCACAACAATACATCTAGTGTGAAAATAATATGATTTTAACATCCAATCATTGTCTGCTGCTTCTGTGTCATCAAGCACAACTGGAACACTGTCTCATTGTTTTGCTCTGTATTTTTTCAGATCCGTCGTTTGATCGGAGACTTTGGTGTACCCATCGCTATTTTCTTCATGATTGCAGTGGACATCAACATCGATGATGCTTACACCCAGGTAAACATTGTAAAAAAAGATCAGATGTGCAAAATGTCTGCTCGTGTATCTTTGTGCAAAAAAGCAAGCATATGTTTTTTTGTTCAGAAATATTACTTAGTAATTCCCTTAAGGCATGAAAATGTATGTTATATTGTCATTGCATTCAAACCACACGTTTCAAAATGTATAAATAAACTATGACCAATTCATAATTGTTTTATAACACATACTGTAACTGCTGCAAATTGATGGTTCATTCATATTGTATATTCCTAGTGTGTCTTTAAAACAATGTGCTATGTAGTCAACTCTTGACATAAAATGTGGGTGTCCAAAACTGGTTGTACTGTGTATTTGAAGATTAAAAAAAACCCTACCTATTGAAATAACTGATAGTTCACTCATAAATCCCAACCACAAACACATTGTGTCAGTAGGTACCCCGTGGGCCTCATAGTTAGGTATCAAATAGAAGCTATAAGCCATAAAACCAGGCGCTAACATGGCCCTACCCCACCGTGTCCTGCAGAAACTGGTTGTGCCGAAAGGTGTGGAAGTGACCAACCCTGCGGTCAGAGGCTGGTTCATCAACCCCATGGGGATGAATAAGCCTTTCCCCGTGTGGATGATGGGCGCCTGCTGTGTCCCGGCTGTGCTGGTCTTCATCCTCATCTTCCTCGAGTCCCAGATCACCACGTGAGTGACGGGAACGCCCCCGCCTTCCTGTGGCATGGCTCGACATTTGGCCGGTGGCTCCGAACAGTCACTGCCTTACAGACGGCGTTGTAGACCATCGTTGCATCTGAACAAACAAACAAAGAAAAACTGCCTATTACTGCTGTGTTTACTGTTACGATTATTAATGCATTTAGTCCAACACAAAACAATGCACAATTTATGTGTTTTTCGCAGAAGCTTTTATCCAAAGCGACTTGCATTTGTCAGAAGAAGGAGAAACAATATATATAGCTGTCGGTACAGTAAAGACATTCATAGAAACAAGTGCCAAGCAATTCCAATTGCTAGGTTAACCCATTCCCCGTCGTATACAACAGAGATAGCTAGGATAAGACGCTACACAATTCTAAGTACTATTTTTATGTCCCAGTACCATAGCATCTCAACTTTGACCTCCCCCCTCTCTCTCTCTCTCTCTTATCTGACCGCAGGCTCATCGTGAGCAAGCCAGAGCGTAAGATGGTGAAGGGCTCTGGGTTCCACTTGGACCTGCTGATCCTGGTCACCATGGGGGGCATCTCCTCCCTCTTCGGGGTCCCCTGGCTCAGCGCGGCCACCGTGCGCTCGGTCACCCATGCCAACGCCCTCACCGTCATGACCAAGGGCCCCAAGCCGGAGATTGAGAAGGTGCTGGAGCAGAGGATCAGTGGGATCCTGGTGGCCATGATGGTTGGTGAGTATCGCGACCTTTACTTGCCCCGGCCACCTCAGAATGTAGTCGAGGCAGTAAGAGAATTTTGGTTGTGAAATGAGTGGTAGTATTTGCAGTTGTAATTGTGGCAACCGTAAAGACGTACTTCTCCTGTTGGTGAGCCTTTATGTGTTTTGTTTATTTCCCTGCCCTCCAGGTGTGTCTATTTACATGGAGCCTATTCTGAAGAGGATTCCCATGACGGCCCTGTTTGGCATCTTCCTCTACATGGGTATCACCTCCCTCAGCGGCATTCAGATGTGGGACAGGATACTCCTGATGATCGTACCCAAGAAATACCATCCGGCAGATGCCTACGCCACCAAAGTACGTCCCGTCACATACACATGCATGCATGCACACGCGCGCGCGCACACACACACACACACACACACACACACACACACACACACACACACACACACACACACACACACACACACACACACACACACACACACACACACACACACACACACACACACACACACACAGGTGAACACACCAGGTATAATATGTTTATTCACCAAGAGAGGGCAATGCATATCTTTGATCACATACTTTCAAATTAATGTAGAAAAAAAGCATTTATTTTTTTAAGATCCATCTCAATCTGATCTAACTGTATTATTACATATTGTCTAGTATGCTCGTTTATATCTACAGATTCAAAAATACACACTTTGTTAACTTCCTGGTATCTGTGGTTATGAGTTCTAAGTCCCGCCTACTTTTCCCTTTCGTCTGCAGGTAAAAACCCTGCGCATGCACATGTTCACGCTGATTCAGCTGATCTGTCTGGGGATCCTGTGGGCGGTCAAGATGAGCCCCTTCTCCCTGGCACTCCCCTTCGTCCTCATCATGACCATCCCCCTGCGCATGTTCATGACCGGCCGACTGTTCTCCACCATGGAGATGAAGTGTGTAAGTATTGCTCTGGGGGGGAAACCAGTCCGTAACATCTGAGAGCTGTTCAGTAGGGTCGCTCGTAGCTGGGTGCTTGGTTCAAGATGTGAGTTGATTTCCCCGGTTGAGACGCGAGGCATTAATGAGGAGCAGGTAGAGGGGGCAGGTGACAGGTAGGCTGCAAATGTCCGGGGATTGGACCCGGCACCTTTGGGGGGGGGGGGGGGGGGGGGAGGTTGAAACCTCACAAGACGATCCGCTGACTATAGGATAACTACTGGGAACCCATCATGTTTTAGTCAATGTATTATTTCCAGAATAATAAAATCTTAAATCTTTTAGATTCAGGTTTTAAGAATGCATTTCCCTAAAATAGGCCTGCAATTTAATAGGAACTGAATTTGACTTTTGTTAACATTAACATTAGAACTGAAATAAAATGAGTATTAACTGGAGCTTAAAGTAGTGTTGGCCTTTTGCCCGGCCACTCTGCTTCGTCTGAGTGCATTAGGCCCCGTTTGTCTGAGGAGACTTAATGAGTCTACTGAGGTGTCTGGTTTGTAACGGTGTGTGTGTGTGTGTGTGTGTGTGTGTGTGTGTGTGTTTGTGTGTGTGTCACAGCTGGACGCGGACGATGCCAAGGTGACGTTTGAAGAGGAGCCAGGACAGGATGTGTACAACGAGTCACCGCTACCGTAATAAAGTACGCCATCGCCAGGAACAACACCGTAGCCTTGAGACCAAAGTCTTTATTTAAATTATTTAATGTGCCTTGAAAACAATATACAGGTTATTTTTTTTGCAAAAGAGAAATAGGGACACTGCTTCGATTCATTGACGTTGGTTTTCACTGTGGACTGCGCACAATTAAATAGGTAACAGTATCGTTAGGTTAAATCAATTAAATTTTTAAGAGAAAGGTTACGGAGTAAGCAGCTATTTTATTTTAAAAAACCTTTTATTTAAAAAGTTATACCTTAATAATTAGTGATATTGTGATATTATATATATATATATATATATATATATATATTACATTGTTTAGATTGAGCTGCACGAATAGTGCTTTACAGGATAGATCTGATATATTGCCTCACAATCATCCCTGTATATATTTTTTCTTAGTGTTGAGTGTATAAGTAATAGTTTTACATATCAAATAGTTTGACTGAATGACTTGTTTTCCCTAATCACGTATGTTTGTGTTGAAATAAGCTATGCATGTGATTACTGTTTTACCGATCAGTTGGCATATGGATGACATTTGTATACAGTGAGATTAAATATCTTACTTTACTGCTTGTGAGTTTGAATTTCTTGGCTTTATCAAAATGACGTATGTACTTGTTATTGTATTATTGGTGGCTCGAACAGCAGAGGGAGGATCCTCCAGAGAGCCTCTATTGATGCCGGGTGTGGATCAAATAAAAATGTAGTTTAGGCCTGTGGTGCTATATGTGTATGTGTATGTGTGTCACTGTACACACGTTTGCTTTCCACTTTAATAAAATGCTATAAACCCTAATGACTTTATTACGTTGTTACAAAGTAGACCTACGACCTGTTGATGTGCATTGCACCCTCAGGCACTGTTATGTGATGCTGCGCACCGCCCAAAGTCCAGTGGCTGCACCTCCGACTGGGTGGCATCGCCTCCACTATCATTTAACATAGCTGAGCGCTCATTGGAAAGTCATTTGTTTTCAAAGAATTCGGCTGTGTGGATTGGTCGGCCCTGTAACGCCCACAAACAAGCCAAGGTGGAGTTGAGGGAGAAATACATGCTGGGCAAAATGAAGCTACCAAACGGGAAGCCTTTGATTCACCAAAAGGCCGGAGTTATCTGAAATACCATCCAGTCATGAGACGCACCGTTCTGTTACCATTGCGCTATTGATGTACAAGTAGAATGCTGTCACTAAAAGAAAAAAAAATATGACGATTAAAGAAATTACGTTTTTATTTACATTGAAATCACATTAAAAAACATTGCGGATAATTTAACAACATCGTGACAAAAAGTTGCTCCAGAATCGCACACACGGTGTTGAAACAGTGGCTACGTAAAGTCTACCCCAAAGCCGATCCGAATACGTGCAGGGTGATAACGGATCGGCCGGCCGCACAGATCGCTCCTCCAGCAATATGTGGGGAAAATAACAGCCACCATCGTCGGCCTCGGCCTGAGGAAGAAGCAGCTGGAGAGAGATCGAAAATGTGGACGGGGCCACGCATGGCGAAATGGTTGGATCGAGAGAGCTGCGCGTTGAGTGGAGGGAGAAAGCAAGTGAGATGGAGGCGGGGGGAACTTCCATCTCTGCGGGGACTGGAGCGCCTGTGCCCTGGACCGACGGCGCAGTGCTGGCTAACGTTCAACCCACCCCTTCTTCCACAACGAGACTGACTCACGCCGAGACAGGTAAGCCGCTCAACCGCTTACATTTACAGCCCCGACTGCGTGGTAAACAATCGCCTTTATGGTTTTAGCCCCTTAAATAAAAAAAAGGCGCGTTTGGGTTTGGGTTTTTCGTTGTTATTGTTTCCTTTGACATGTTTTTAAAACCGCCTTCACGGCGAGCCGTGCGCTAGCCTCCACCACGCCGACCACTGTAGGGTACAGACGAGGTCGCCATACCCGAATTCCTTGTCCTCTACAGCGGGTAAGAAATCCAGCTCAAGACCAAGATTTTCTCATGAAAATATAAGGTTTCAACTCGGGTCATGGCATGGGCTCATACGACTAACTGGAAGGACACGGGGGACATTATTTTAGAGAATAAATGGGGGTTTTCCGCGTGGAGACCTCCATGCGGTTGTCGTCGGAACAGCCATCCGCCTCGCTGGTTAGCCATCAGGGATATCGGTTTAATATCTCACCGTACGGTCTCTCCCTCTCTCGCCGTGCCAGGAGGACCCAGGAAGGTCGGCGAACCCGCCTTCTGGGTTCGCTTGGGCTCTTGGCTCGACAGTATATTAGTTTGCAACGCGTTGGACGGGCTTTAAAGCGCATTTGTGGGTCACTGTGCGTGCAGACCGCCATTGGACCTTGACACGGTAGGTCTCCCAGCAGCCTGGGCTGAAGCATGGCGGCTCTACAGCCCTGGTGGCTCCAGTGAAGCACTGGCAGACACTTCGATGGCAAAAACCGTCTCGTTTGCAACAATGCGACGTCGGTATCGCCGTGCGGTTGATGGGTCGTGGGCCAAACACATTTAGGGATTGGGTGTTGGTGATTTAAAGTGCGAAAGTCGAGGTATTTCGTGTGTTTTCTCCGCGTTTCGGTCCTTGAGCCTTGTACCTGGGACGACGGTTTCCTCTCGGCCGTACATTTTGAGGAGGCGCTGCGTTGGCTCGCGCGTTCTGAGGAGCAGCACTTTTAATGCGAGATTCGACATTGTTTTAAGTTACAACGTGATTTTATTACGAGTAAGTTATTTTGGAACATCATTTGACGTTTTACATTTTGAATGTACACTTTCAGCAAACGTTTAAACTCAGTGGTTCATCAAATACGTCTAAAACGACATTTTAGCGGGTTTTACTGCCGCATTATAGACCATGGTGATACTGGATTTCTACAGTTTTAATATGACATGTCTACTTCAAATGTTACCCGATGTTACTAATTTCCCGGCTGGAGATTGCTCTATTTTTGGTCCAAAAAAACCCAAATATCTCCCAGTATAATGCTGGAAACGACCGCACCGTGGCCAACGTGAAATGGCCGGCTTCAAGGACGGTTTGAAACGACGAGCATCCGCCATCATGGCTGCGAGTCGGCTACGCCTCGCCAAAGAATGCGCTATGGATGGTGTTCAGCCCCGGCAATGAGACGGCAACAGCAAACAGTATTTAATGGCAAACGGTTCACTCGACCAAAACAACGACTACTAACGATAATAAAAAACAAAACCCAGTCCCCTGAAGCCCTTCGACGGCGGAGCTAGGTCACGGTGGAGCGTCCTCTCGGCAGTGAGGCGGTTGGTAGTACTGTTTCCCCCCCCCGAGCCACCATTTCCCTCCGTCGTCGGAGACCGAAAGCAGATCCCCCGTCCGTGGTCAGCTGGTCGCCTACAGCTGCCCGTCGACCATGAGCACTCGCGCTTCCTTCTTCCGTGGAACCTCCCAACCGCCACTCCGGGAAAAGAATCCATTACCGAGTGGATGCGGGGGAGAAAATGGTGGCTCTTCTCCTGGCGCGTCCTCCAGGACACACTTTGTCGGGGAATAATATGAAGAATTCCGGCTGACAAATTGCCCGACGGTAGTGTTGTGCCGGTGCTCGTTGAAGCCCTCTGCGGTGTTATTTGAGATTTGAAGCCGTCACAAGCAATAGCCTATGTCTCACGATGTAGCGTTACGTTTAGGGGCGGTGTAATGAACATAAAACCATTATGTTGGAGCGGGTTTTTTTTTTTTCATTACTCGGATTGTGAAGCTTATTGCTTACTCTTGGGTTTTAAATACGGCCGGAGAATACTTTTGATGTGTGATTTTGACATTTTGACAAAATCATATGAAACCAACTTTAAAATAGCGAATGCCTCAAATAGCGAAGCAATAGTAGAATAGGATTTCCCCTATAGGCAAAACTCAAAAAAGGGAAGTTTTGGTATTGTATTTGGCTAATTCTTTCTTTTTTCTTTCTTTTTTTTTAGAATACAACATTAAATCAAATGAATGGAGATATGGATACCGCTATCCCGGACCAAGGTTTGATATTTAATAGTTTTGTCATTCGTATACACCAACACATATTGATAATTAATAGTTTTGCATTAGTGGCCAAACACATATTTTTGCCTGATAAATGTGTAGAATTATGCCAAAATTGTAACTTTCAACTTACTTTTCTTTTTTTTCAAGAAACTTTTATAGCTCATTCAAAATTAATTCCCTGACTGAGTGAATACCCTTTTAACGGTCTTCTTGTTTTTCTACAGTCTGGGCCCAGGACGATCTTTTCAAACTTCTGGAATTGATGAAAATTGCCCTGCCCTTGAAAGACCTGACCAAATACAAGACCTCAGAGTCCCACCTGGACTGGGAGAAGGTGGCCTTCAACTCGTACACCGCAGACCAGTGCAAGCAGAAATGGTCGGAGGTCTCCAAAGAGGTACAGTTCAGCACAATCCACGTCTATGTTGATGTCATCTGTTTATTATTTTCAAAGTTTGTTCTTGTGAAAGTTAAACTCAATTTAAACGGTCTGTCTCCGACGCGCAGATCCGCAAGTTCAGGACTCTGACAGAGCTGATATTTGACGCCCAGGACTACATCAAGAATCCCTACAAGGGCAAAAAACTCAAGGTAAAACAATTGAGTTCCAATGCAAACATTTTATACAAATAAACACCATCTATTGTGATTGATGGTCAGGATGGTCAAGATAGATGGTGGTTATTTGTATAATACAAATCTATCTATCGTGACCATCCCACTCAATCGATTGACTTCCAATGCAAACATATTATAAAAATAGATCTCCATCTATCGTTTGAGTCCTAATTCCCCCCCTTTTCGTCCCTCAACAGAAGCACCCAGACTTCCCCAAGAAGCCCCTGACGCCATACTTCCGCTTCTTCATGGAGAAGAGGGCCAAGTACGCCAAGCTGCACCCGGAGATGAGCAACCTGGACCTGACCAAGATCCTGTCCAAGAAGTACCGCGAGCTGCCCGAGAAAAAAAAGGTGGGATGCCGTTGGGTGAAGTACCCTGAGGTTGTGTGATTTGGGAAGTTACTTTTTAACTTTATCGAAAGTAACAACCTAACATGTGTTTTTGTGGCTTTGTGTTTTCCCATTGCAGAAGAAATATGTAGAAGACTTTGTGAAGGACAAAGAGTCGTTTGGGCTGAGCATGTCCAAGTTCAGGTAAAAACACACAAAGGTGGTGCTCTTCGCACAAAGCCTTGAGGTGATACTTTAACAGGGGACATGATATTTTAGCAGATTGAAACACACACATTAGCACAAAGTCCATATTTGATTTAATGTATTGATTTAATTGGTAGAGTTCAAAGATTGGTCAAAATAGTTGCAACGGTATAACTTTTTACCTCAAGTAAATTGTTAAGCATTTCAAAAGAGCTTCAGCCTTCACCAGTACAACATGACAAAAGATGTAGCCCTCCAACAGATAATTTACCAACAGGTACATGTTTTAATTTGACATCGCCTGGGACTACAATCAGAAGGCCAATTAAACATTTTAGACAGACTCTTTATCCAAGTGCGGCCGCTGCCCTGGAACACAGCCCAGTAACTGAGTGGTGATATTTTTCCTCATCATCTTCAATGATGTGGTGACATTTTTGTGTTGCATTATGTTCGGAGGAAAAGGCCTGTGCTGGTTTCAATCCTAACCGTCCCACTGTGTGTGTCGTCCTTGACAGGGAGGAGCACCCGGAGTTGGTGGAATGCATGACCAAGAAGGGGTCCAACGTGCCTGAGAAGGCCAGGACCCCCCAACAGCTGTGGTACACACACGAGAAGAAGGCCTTCCTGAAAACACACGCCGACGTGAGTTCCCCACCCTCCCGCCATTGTTTTATTGATTGATGACATAATTTAAATCACTGTCGATCAGCATAAGCTAAAGGTATTTAGCTTAACTTATTTTAAGCTACGAGCTAGTTGAAATTGTGCACGTAGCGACTTTAACTGTAGGATCACGGAGCCTTACTGTTTCCCTTGCTACTGGTGACTTAACTTAATCATCGTGTCGTTTCAACTCTCAGGCCACAACCAAAGACATCAAAGACAGTCTGGGCAAGCAGTGGACACGGCTCCCCGACAAAAAGAGACTGAAGTGGATCGGCAAGTCTCTGGAGCTGCAGAAACAGTATGAGGTGAGGAGGCTGGCTGCGTCCCCTCAATGGACACTCTGCACTTAACCACCCGCCACAAATACTAGACACATCGCTGCTACCGTGGTCTGACCCGTAAACGTTGACCCCGGGGTGCAGGAGACCATGCGGGAGTACATCCAGCAGCACCCGGAGCTCAACATGAACCAGGGGGACTACTCCAAGTCCACCCTCACCAAGGCAGAGCGCCACCTGAAGGACAAGTCGGACGGCCGCCCCGACAAGCCGCCCCCGTGAGTGGCCTTTCAATCTTCTTCTTTTTTATTGAATTGAGTAAACCTTTATTGAATCGTTTTTTCATCCAAAAATTTTTATTTTTATTTTCTTGAGTGTTGGAAGAAGTATAGATTAATTGTACGTTTAGATTCACAATGTGTAACACTTCAACTAGCTTGTCGATTAAAATAAACGGGACATAACTGTAGTCAATGGATTGTGAATTCAATAATATGGTAAATTCATCCTATAATATATCCTACAAATGAAACATGAGATTGGGCCTCTTGCTCAGGGTTGACATTAAGATTCAAACCCAGAACGCAACTGCTGGGATACAAACCCCCCCCCCCCCCCCTGTTCACCCAAACTAGCATCTCTGGCCACAAATGCTCAGTGCTCAATTAACAATTGTCCTTGTGTGTGTGTGCAGGAACGGCTACTCCATGTTCTGTGCGGAGCTGATGTCGAGCATGAAGGACGTCCCGAGCACGGAGCGCATGGTGATGTGCAGCCAGCGCTGGAAGCTGCTGAAGCAGAACGAGAAGGACGCCTACCAGAAGCGCTGCGAGCAGAGGAAGAAGGAATATGAAATCGAGATGAACAGGTTTCTCGGCGTAAGTCTTGGATTTATTCTCACCTAGAAGTGTTTGTGTGTGTGTGTGTGTAATTTGGATTTTTAAACCACTACCACCTTTTCCATTCATAGCATTATGGTTGTGTAGGTTATGGTGCTCATCCCCTTTGTGTGTGTCTGTGTGTAGAGTTTGTCTGCGGAGGAGCAACAGCGCGTTTTGGCGGAGCAGAAGATGATCGGCTTTAAGAAAGGAAACGCTCTCGGCAACGCTGCCCCGACAAAGAGAGCTTCCAGGGCCAAGGTAGAGAACCCTTCCTCTGCTTTTATTGGATCAACACCCGGCTGAATCACATCTGAATATATCTGCTTATATCTACACCTGCCATGAACACATTCATGACCATGGTATCATATTATCATGACATACATAATCATTGCATTGTATCCGAAATTCGTCGTCCTGACTTAGAATATACCCATGCCTTTAATATTGCTGTGTTTGACTACACTGGCATTTCTAAGCATAGATCAAACATATATATAATCACAAACCTATTTCCAGCATTGCTTGTTATATCAAAAGCAGTTTGTATCACGAGAAGTCACCCACGTTAGCATAGCCTCAATCCTCACCCCGCATTGGCGTCTTGCCACCATCTTGTGCCCCCGCAGGCCGGCGCTGAGAAGCCCAAGAGGCCGATCTCCGCCATGTTCATCTTCTCCCAGGAGAAGAGGCCCAAGCTGCAGCAGGAGCGCTCAGACCTGTCTGAGAGCGAGCTCGCGCGGCTGCTGGCTCGCATGTGGAACGAGCTGTCAGAGAAGAAGAAGGTAAGGGCCTTAGGAAGAGGGTGGAGCAGAGGGGATTAGGGGGCGTAAGGAGGCTTCTGTGGTGGTTGTTGTTGTTGTTGTTGTTGTTGTTGCTGTTCCTGATATTTGGGTTTAGACATGCCATGCCTTTAGACATGCCTTTAGACAAGGCATGGCAACTTTATTTATATAGCACTTTTCATACATGAGGCAGACTCTTAAGTGCTTCACATAAAAACATTGTCATATAATAAAATGAAATAAGAAAATAGAATAGAGAAATAAAATAAAAAGAAGGCATTGTAGAAAAAGTGCAAAAGTTAAAATGGCTAACTACATAAGCTTTAGTAGAAAGCTAAAGTAAACATAAAAGTCTTCCGTTTTGTTTTAAAAGTGGTCAAAGTGTAGTTAAATCCTAGTGTAGGACTCCTCTAGTGTAGGGGCTTCGAAGGGCATCCTCGTTGCCATTTTGCAACGTTTAGTTTAGAGCAGTCACCTGACCACCGGGGCGGGCAGACCCTCCCAGCCGACGGGGAGCTGTGTGCAGAGCTGACTGGCTGTGTTGCGTTGCCCCCGGCGCCCCCTGCAGGAGAAGTACAAGCGTCTGGAGGCGGTGCTGAAGGCCGAGTCGATAAAGAAGGAGAAGGAGGAGCGTGGCCACCTCCCCGACCCGCCCAAGACGGCCCAGGACATCTGGCAGCAGAGCGTCATCGGGGACTACCTGGCCCGCTTCAAGGTGGGCCTCACAGACTCCACACACACGTCAATGTCAATGGATTATTATTTTTTCCTTTAAAAAAAATAATACATTTTTAAGAAAAACGTGTACATTTATTTGACCACAGAAATTACACTAGGTTAAGAGTTTCTGCTTTTGTTGAATTTTTTTTAAATCTTGTCCTTAAAACTAATTTATTAAACGGTATAAAAAGCTACGGGCAGCGTAGGTTACAGCCCAGAGGCGATAGGACACAATACGGAGTGAATGTTTTTGGGTGGTGCTGAGAAGCAGCCTGTATCTCGTTTTGGTTCTGACGAGATGCAGCCTGTGTCTCTACGGGTGGAGCTGACGAGATGCAGCATGTTTACTGCATGTCTCTACGGATGGTGCGGACGAGAGGCAGCCTGTGTCTCTACGGGTGGTTCTGACGAGAGGCAGCCTGTGTCTCCACGGGTGGTTCTGACGAGAGGCAGCCTGTGTAACTCATGTCCCCTCCGCCCCGCAGAGCGACCGGCCCAAGGCCCAGAAGGCCATGGAGACCACCTGGAACTCCATGGAGAAGAAGGAGAAGATGCTGTGGATCAAGAAGGCGGCTGAGGACCAGAAGAGATACGAGGTAGGGGCCTCGCTCCGTGAGCCTCACCTCAGCTCAGCCACTGTAGACCTCAAAGGACTGGAGATCTCACCCGTCTCTCTGTTTCCTCCCCCCCCCCAGAGGGAGCTCTGTGAGATGAGGTCGCCCGTTACCACCGCCATCGCCTCGGGCAAGAAGATGAAGTTTGAGGGCGAGCCCAAGAAACCTCCCTCGTGAGTGGACCACCAGAACCAATACATTCGTTTTTTGGCTTTGTGTTACCAGAATAAAATCCCTCTTCTTCCTGTTGACATGGAATGGTGGCATGTTACTCTGCATCCACTTACTGTTAACTATCCAAAGGCTGTTAGAGGAACTACATGTTGTTCTCTACTGTTAACCACCTAGAGGCTCTAAGAGGAACTAAATGTTAGTCTCTACAGTTAACCCCCTAGAGGCAGTTAGAGGAACCACTTGTTATTCACTTTGCAACCGAGCTTGACAAACAAGGCGTCGCCTCACCTTAGCTCCCAGCGGCCTCTTTGTCCTGTCTTTCTCTGCGTGTGCTGACATCTGTTGTCCCGGTAGGAACGGCTACCAGAAGTTCTCCCAGGAGATGCTGTCCAACGGCGAGCTGAACCACCTGCCCATGAAGGAGCGCATGGCGGAGATCGGCGGCCGCTGGCAGCGTCTCGTCCAGAAGGAGAAGGACCAGTACAAGAAGATCGCCGAGGAGAAACAGAGGCAGTACAAGGTGCTGCTGGAGCAGTGGCTGGCGGTAAGGAACTAAAAGAAGTGTGTGTGTGCGTGTGCGTGCGTGCGTGCACGCTGTTATACGTATTGTGTAGAGTGCAAAATGACATAAGGTTGCTAAATTAAGTAGGAGTACAAATTTGTATTTTGTGTTTGGATCTGGATCCTCTACGCTACAAAGGTGGAAAAGAAGTGTTTTCTTTGCTAAATATGACATATATATATATATATATATATATATATATATATATATATAAACATGCAGCGTATATTATGTTTATTTAGGGAGACGTTT
Source organism: Micromesistius poutassou (assembly GCF_964030765.1). Lineage (NCBI taxonomy): Eukaryota > Metazoa > Chordata > Actinopteri > Gadiformes > Gadidae > Micromesistius > Micromesistius poutassou. The sequence goes on along the minus strand of NC_140271.1, from coordinate 16,164,022 downwards.
TTTGTTATCCGATCCACTCACAACAATAAGAGTATTGTATCCTAGTACTTTGTGGAGTTTGTTGCGCTCTGCATGGTAGGTGTAATGATATCGGTTGTGACAGGAGGGGTGTGAGATCCTAACCTCTGTTGTCATGTTGTCTCCGCAGAGCATTTCCTCGCAAGAACGTCACATCTACAAGGAGTACAACTCGCAGGTACGGTTGTTGTTGCATCGCATTACGTTTTATTTAGGCTTTGGCCCAAAGCGACCTACATTGTGAAGATACGAAACAGTAGAATGAAAGTGCAGGAATCACGCCACTACGTAAAATTCTTCTAATAAGCACAAGGTTTCAAGGGCCAACCAGAGATGGAAGCAAGAGAGCATATTTATTTTTGCTGTTCATTCACTTTTTTTTTAAATAATTGTGATGTGTCTCTCAAAACAGAGTTTAGATTAATATCTCACAGTGCAGATCTGAGTGCTCAGATCCTGGTGAACAGGGCGAGTCAGCACCACGTTGACTGGCCTCTGCAGGAACACACTTAATAAAATCCCCTTCCTCTACCCCCGCAAGTGAGATCTCTTAAATCGAAACAAAGCGTAACACCGCACCGGTCGTTGGGTTTCCGGCACGGGACCGGTGCCGTCTCCCCCCTGAGGAGTTCTGCGTTAACAAAGCAGGAGATTAATGATTGTGTGTGTCTCTGTCTCCCTTGCAGAAGAGGAAGAGCGCCGCCAAGCCCGGCGGACCAAACGCCAAAGTGAAAGCCAAGGCCAAGAAGCCGGTGAGTCTCTCCTGCCGCTCGGTTCAGGGGACTGAACAGCTCGTAGCTTTGAGCGGCCTCCATCGGTCTCCATCTCCACCCGGTGTCTGACCTGATGCTTTGCCCCCCTCCCCCCCCCCCCAGGAATCTGAGGAAGAGGAGGAGGAGGATGATGACGACGACGAAGAAGAGCAGGAGAAGGCTTCCTCTGCGGACTCATCTAGTGAGGAGGACGACGACGATGATGAGGATGAAGACGAGGACGATGATGACGACGACGTGAGTGACCTTCCTTTTAGGGGGTTTTGTTGCCACAAAAAATGGCAACGCCGTTCGAGAGCATGCAAAGAAACAACAGAATCGGATGCACTTTTGTGGTTGTCAGAGGGCCAGAAAAGGGTCTAACCCCCATTACCAAACCCGTGGTTACCAGCAGGTGAGGCACTTACACTCGTTCCACTGTCGCTGATGTTTCCGTGCTCTCGTTTGGCCCGCAGAACGACGAGGAGGAGGACGACGACGAAGAGGATGAAGAGGACGAGGCCGAGGACAAGGAGAACAAGTCGGAGGAGAGCAGCAGCGGTTCGAGTTCCGCCGAGTCCTCGGACTCAGACACCGAATGACCGGGGGGGGCGACCCCCCCCCTGCCCCCGTCCGAGAGACTGAGCTGAGCCCAGCCTAGAGTACAGGGAGCTCTGCCACTGTGCCAACCCCGCTGTCTGCCTCCTGCTCCCCCCCCCCCACCCACCTCCCCCCTCCACCTCCCCCCTCCACACACCACCACCACCAGAGGGGCGCTCCTGCGTGGCCTCGTGCATTTCTCACACACAAACTCACACCGATAACGCCCCTCCCCTCCCCTCCCCCTTCGTCGTTCCTCTCGCCCCGGACGAGGGTACCACCACCACCACCGCCACCGCCACCACCACCACCACCACCACCAGTCCCCACATTCCGCTGATCCTTTGCCAGATGCAGCGGGGGAGACCCCGCCCGGCCCGGGGTTGGAGGCCTCTTGTAGGTCCGCTTGAGGGGGTGTTATCCCAGGGGGGGGGGCTGATGGGTAATGGGGTTTTATTGGGCCGGGGTGAATAACTTTTCTCCTGGCGTTTTCTTTATGTTAAAACGGTTTGGCATCTGAAGTGGGGCGTGGGTGGTGAACGGGAGCCACGGGGCCAAAGACCATATCGACGATGGTGACTTGGTTTTGGGGCGCCTCCAGGCCATAAACAAAAATATTGCACTCTTCAGAATGTGTCCTTGAATCTTTGTTTTTAGAGCCTGTGTTTTTTTTGTTTTTGTTTTTTTTTGGTCCTTTTTCAACTTCTAGTGACGTAGTTGTTGCCATGTGGGGTCTGGAAGAGGTTGTCTTTTCAGGAAAAATCAAGCCATGATGAATGTCTTTAACTCTTTCTCTTTCTTTGTCGCTGGACTTTTTGAAAACAGCTGGCTTCTTCTTTCCCGTATGTGAACCCGATGACGGGCGCTGGTGCGTCGTGTGCCACGCGCTCTGTCGTGGACGGGCGTTCGGAAGTTAACCGAGGTTACTAGGTCTTCGTGAGTTCTGTTTCTCAACCATGGGATGGTATTTTGTTACAGTGTGAGACAATTCAGTTGAGTGGTATTTTTGTTGGTTTTTTTGGCAATTACAAACATTTCAGTGTGTTCCGAGACGTCGGTTGTGTTAATTTTTTCTGTTTTGGTCTGAACTTTTTACCCATTTTTTTGTTTTTGTTTTTTTGTTCATGAGATTTGGCGTCAGTCGTCCCTCTCAGCCTCTATTTTATATTTAATTTCCATCTTTTTTTAATGAAGCCATCGTTATTTTTTTTTTTTTAATTTTTAACTTGTGTTCAGATTCATGGTTTCTGTTGTCTTTACAAATTTCGGCTTAACGATAATGACTGTAAGCCCAGCCGGTTTTGTGGTCTTGTTTATCCCAAAAAAAACGTGTGCACTTAAATGTCATTTCTTTCTCCCTTTTGTGTATGTGTGCATGCACGTGCAGTACACACGCTTACAGGTGTCTGTGTGCGTGTCCGTACATGCACACGTACACATGTATGTGTGTGTATATATACAAAGGTGTGAATATCGCTTTGCTTTAACGTTTTGCGGTTCTGGATTGTGTTCATACTAAATGACGTGACTGCAGCGCGGATAGTTCTGCGCCCCCATCTTGGGACATCACCCTTACACCATGAATGTAGATATCGTTTGATCTCATTTTTCTTCCAAAGTTCTCTAGTGATTTATTTCCGTTTTCTTTTTCTTTTTAAGTGCTGTTTTTCGTCGTTGGTTAATTGGAAATTGCCAGGTTTTGTTATACATATTCCTGATCTGTTTGCGGAGCGATTGAGAGCTGGACAAAATGTCTGGCGGCGATTTTACTGAGTTTGACCATGCGAAATCTCGTATATAATTGGATAGAAGGTGTGATATATTTATATAATTGTTGGCAGAAATGTGAAAGCCGATCGAGAATTTTGGCTGACATAAAGGGATATGGTAAAAACTGAACTGCCGATTTAAAAGGGGGGTGAATTCTGTTATCTCTTTATTGTACATATATTTTTTTATTGAAGTTTTATGTTAGCTGCTAATTGATTTGGATAAACCTACACCAGTGTCTCCGGACACGTGTCCTTTATTGGCGGGAAAGTCATCATCTGCTTCGGTCATCAGTTGTCTACCCACATGGGTTTGTTTGTAGAAGTATTGAAGACGGCAAAGCTTTACAAGTCTTTATTGCTGATCCTTTAAAAAAAATTGATGTTTTCTATAGCGGAGGGTGTTCTGATGTCCTTGCAAATTTAAGTATTTGGGCAAATAAAATCTTAAAAAATATTTTGTGTTGACTGAAAATGTCTGAATTTCCCAGGCTTCAATATGCAATGTTACAGTAGCAATTATGAACGATTATTACTATTTATTATTCTGTGCTCTGGCTTATTCATAATTGATATCTCTACTTATAACTGAGAACATTTAGCTGTTTGTATTGCCTTCAGTTTGCGAAACAAAGGTAAGTACTGACAGACATATGACCAGACTTGGGCATAACTAATCGAACAGCGATGCCGCTCGATGAATCTTGCACCTCTGGTAATGCCTGGGTTGAAGGCAGAGCTCCTCCTGCTGTGGATGAGCAGTGTTGCCAGATTGGGCGGGAAATATGGCCCAATCTGGCAACCCTGACCTTAAGCGTGCTGCAGCCGGGGTTGCCAGATTGGGCGGAAATGTTCCCCAATCTGGCAACACTGAGGTACTACAGCGACGAGTATCGACAGGAAAGTAATACGATGTACACAGCAGGCCCCGATACAGTAATACTGCGGGTCTAGTAATGCATACTGAGCGTGTGGAAACCTTCTCTGACCGAGGTACGTTCACACCGCAGGAGGAAGCGAAGCGGTTCTTTTACTAAAACCAGGAAATGTCACAACATGGTGCGGCTCGGTCAGGGCAACTGGGCGATGGCGGAGCGCTACGTTGTATCAAGGTGTCCAGGCACACACATTTGTTACATTTGTCAGCCCATCACTGACATTACTTCAGAGGCACACACGGATCACACGCTTCTCCTAAAATGTCCTAGAAATACAGTATTAATTTAAGGTTCAGATGATTATGCATTCATTGGGAATTTATGATTATTATTCTGGGTTGGCCAATGCATCATTAACCCCCCCCCCCCCCCCCCCTGAACGATATAGATGCATGCACGCCAAATATTTCTGTTTAAAGAAGCCGTTCCTACTGATGAGAAAGGGTTACTTGATGAGAATGAAGAGGTGCCATGTTTGGAGTTATGCCTGATTTCTCGTTTTGTATTTTCCAAAGTTAGACGGCCCTTCATGATTTGCTGATCAACCTTTACAATTTTGCCAAATGAAAATGGAGGAGAAATCCCTGTCAGGCCTGAACGACACCAAGCTAGAGGTAGGTACAAATACATGGCAGTGATATTTGTACCACATATATTCAACTCCTGTAAGTGTTGAGTCTTTCGGACGGTTTATATGCAGTGCTGAATGTCCCACCAGGCCTTAGTGGATGAGATCTACTGTGACCTGGTGGAAGATGCGTGTTTAGGCCTGTCCTTTGAGGTCCACCGTGCTGTGAAACAGGGGCACTTCTTCCTGGACGACACGGACCAAGAGAGCATGAAGGAATTCGGTGGGTACCACAGCTTCCTTTTCTGTAATTCTCACTTCCTCCAAGCCCCTGGAGGGAAGCGTATCGGTGTGTAATGTGCTTAAGTCGCACCGCAGAAACCCAGAAAAACACACAACGCAAGAAGAAAAATACGCCCACTCGACTGTAGAAATGTGCCATCTTTTCCTGTGGTTGAGTGGGCTAACCCGCTTACGCTAATGCTGCTGGAAGGAAAGGAAAGAGGATGTGAGTTCGAGTCCCGTGGGGGGCCAAACTCGGGAGGAAGCGACACAAAGTACTTTTTACCAGCATCCGTGCAAGCAGGCCTGTCACCGTCTGTGACACGGATGCATGTTTCCCTCTTGTCCGTTTTTCTTAGAAATCGTGGACCAGCCTGGAGTGGACGTATTCGGGCAGGTGTACAACCAGTGGAAGAACAAGGAGTGTGAGTGTCCGAACTGCAAGCGGTGCATCGCCGCCTCCCGCTTCGCCCCTCACCTGGAGAAGTGCTTGGGCATGGGCCGAAACAGCAGCCGCATCGCCAACCGCAGGTCAGCTGTCCACCAGGACACGGGTTCAGCTTCTCCGGGCGCGCACGTGCGTGTGTGCGTGCGTGTGTGCGTGTGCGTGTGTGTGTGCGCTCCCTCTTACGCACTTATTGTATGTTCTACGTCCTGACACTTAAAGATAAGTACTTAGCATTGTGTAGATACTTATCCTAGCTGTCTTTGTTGTATACGGGGAATGGGTTAACCTAGTGATTGTTAGTGCTTGGCACTTGTTTGTATGAGAATCCATACTGTACCAACAGCGATATATATTGTTATTTCTCTTTCTCCTGACAAATATACGTATTGTAAGTCGCTTTGGATAAAAGCGTCTGCTAAATGCCCTAAATGTAAATGTAAATGTTGCGGCACTGTACCAGCAACTTCCAGCAAAAGTATTTGTTATGAGAGAGAGATAGAGAGAGAAATTAACGTTTAGTTTCTACCCTTGAAAACTAAAGGCTAGCGAACAACAACAACTTGAACAAGTCAGAGAGCGATCAGGAAGACAACGATGACCTCAATGACAACGATTGGTCATACGGGGCGGAGAAGAAAGGTGAACCACCTTTTGATTTTCACCTCATGAGGAGCATCGGTGTAAATCTTGGTTTAGTTAGAAAGATAAACCCCCTTTTCAAATGAACCAAACTCTTTGTCTCTACAGCCAAGAAGAGAAAAGGCGAAAAGGTATATATTGGTTACATATTGGTTACATGTTGGTTTGTAAGAATGTTGAGTAGAACAGAATTTGTAATTTGTAACTTGAACCCTACATACATTTGCATAAAAGCTTACCGTTTATATCTTTGCTGTGTTTCATGCAGCTTCAGAATTCCCCAAGAAGATCCAAATCGGTCAAACATAAAAATGGTGAGTTTTACTGAGATGACGGTACAACCTTCACAAGGAAGATTAAAAAAGATCATATACAGGACACATGTGTACTGTGTACTATATTTATGGTTCTTCTGACTGGTTCCTAAAACCCTAATTCCGCCTGTTTGACTCCTAGGTGAGCTCAGTGGCAGTACCAATGCGGAGCCCTACAAGGTAAGTGAACCCCACTCTGCCTTTACCTGTCAAGTAAAACCATCTGATCACTCTGTGTTGACCTTCTCCCTCCTTCCACCTCTTCCTGCAGTACAGCTACAGTGTGGGTATCAACTACGAAACACTGGGTCCCCAGGAACTGCGCTCTCTGTTGACAACGGTAAGACCGGCGTTGAATCAAACCTGAACCGGCCTTGAATGTTAGTTATAGCTTTCCTTAAGCTTTTCTTTCTTGTCTAGACTCAATGTGTCTTTCTCTCCCTACAGCAATGCGGGGTGATTTCCGAGCACACCAAGAAGATGTGCACCAGGTAAAGTAGCCGTGAGGTCTGTGGAACAGCAGGGAAACTTCTTTGTGGTCGGCAAACCTTGAGGCAATGCCCTCTTGTGTCAAACAGTAGTCGGCTACGGAAGAGAGATTTCTGCCCACATTTTGCCTTTAAATACAATGAAGCGTTTTCTATATCTTGCATCATTGTGTGTTGAACTATGCCATTATATTTGGGTATCCTATTAAGGCAAGGTTGTTGTGGCTTCCAGGTCCCAGCGGTGCCCCCAGCACACAGACCAGCAGAGGAGGACCGTCCGGGTGTTTCTGTTGGGCCCCTCGGGGTGAGTTGAGGGTGGTCCTCTCGAGGCACTCGGGTCCCAAGTGGCCCATGGTTGGCATAGTGATAGAGATTACAGCCTTGTGTTTCTGTGGGCAGTGCTGTTGCTGCACTCACAGGGCAATGCATTTCATACCAGAGAGTTTATTGCCCTTTTTCAAAGTACATTGTTTTACAACACCATGGTTACTTGGGGATCAACACAAGGGAACTGGGGTCTTTGCAGCGGTGCGTCTGATTGGTGGGTTTGGTTTCTTTTTGGCTGCCAGGTTACCGTCCCTGGCCAGCGTGGATGCGGTTGCCGGGGGTAACGGCTACGACGTGGCGGGCGGCCAGGCGTTGATGAGTCGTCTGCAGTGGGAGGACTCGTCGGAGAACTCTGTCTCGTCCAACTCAAGTACGGCGCACCGTGAACAGACACGATACACCGGGAGTGAACAGTCCCTCCACACGAGTGCATTATAATCCCATCACAGGACGAGTGGTTTGTTCTGCTTATACCATGGTCACCAACGCTGGTGGGATATTAGTTACGTTCCAGTGTTTCCCACAGACCAGGTAGCAATGTGTGGTTTTTGGCCGGAGTGAGGGGGGGTGGGGGAGTTGGATTGCGGGCGGACGGGATTGTTGTGTTGGATTGCGGGCGGACGGGATTGTTGTGTTGGATTGCGGGTGGACGAGATATTTATACTTAAAAATCGCGTTAAAATAAAAAAAAGCGGAATCAATTTGCGACGCTCGTTGTTGAATCTGTGGCGCTGCGCCACACATTGGTCTATGTATGGGAAACACTGCGTTCATCTATAACGATATTGCTCCTTTTATCAACTTAATCAGCTGACATAAAGATGTGACGTTTCCGAGGAGCTTTGAGCATATTGTTTGAGCGTTGTCAAGGAAACACCTGGTAGATATATTTGTATTTGACCGTAGTTATTAATGATTAATTGTTACTTAATAATCAAACGAACACTGGATTTTCAGCACGTTGATTTGCTGATCACGGTTCACTCTGACTCCACCATCGTGAGGTTGACTCTCTGTGGCTGGGTGTGTCTGCTGTCTGTGGCTGGGTGTGTCTGTCTGGTTGTGTCTGTCTGTGTCTGGTTGTGTCTGTCTGTTGTCTGGTTGTGTCTGTCTGTTGCCGGGTCTGTCTGTTGTCTGTTGTCTGGTTGTGTCTGTCTGTTGCCGGGTCTGTCTGTGGCTGGTTGTGTCTGTCTGTTGTCTGTGTCTGGTTGTGTCTGTGGTCCCCAGGCGGTGCCAACCCGACAGACCCCAGGCGGCCCAAGAAGAAGCGTCCGTCCTCCACGGCCTACGGCGGCGGCGGCGGCGGCGCCACCATGGGGGACGCGGCCCAGCGGGGCGGCGGGGGTCCGACCGGCGCTGGCGGCAGCGGCAGCGCCAGCAGCAGCAGCGCCAGCAGCACCTCTCAGGGTAACCTCGGCTTCTCCAACAAAAGCAAGCGGCCGAAGCAGCTGCCGGCCGCCTCCATGGCCTCCATCTACGACGAGTTCAACTAGACCCTGAGTCCCGGCTCGCACCTCGGCCTCCTCCTCGTCGTCGTCGTAGTAACAGACGGGAACATGGAATGGAAGGCCGCTCTAATACATACAGACCTTTTGCAGCAGAGAGTTCTACTGGAAACTACTCCTCAATAACAAGAACTCTAGTGGCCCATTGGTGAAAGTGTGGTGCCCTTACAGTAGAGAAGACCCTTGTGTTGATCGTTGCGCGCATTTCTTTTTTTCTTTTCTTTTCTTTTTTGTATAGTTTTTTTACTTGCTGATACTACAGCCTTTCATAACGGAGAACTAAACAGTGGCTGTAGAGGGGGGGGGGGGGTGGGGGAAGGGGGTATCATTCGAAAGATATCATGATGTGTTGCACTGCTTGTGTGTTTTTGTAGGTGTGTGTCCTTGGATAGGTCTTGCTGGTGTGCACTGTAGGTTGAGGACTAGTTCTCAGTGTGGAACGGATATATACATTTGTGTGGCATTTTGAAAGCTTTGAAGTTTTGCTTGACTGGAATAACGTGTTCCACTCAGTCCACTTTGTAAAGGGATGTGTGCATTGTGCATCTATAGCTGCATGAGTGGAAACGCAGATTTTGCTATATTATTATTGAGGCTTTCTCTTTTCTTTGGTGTGATGTTAAATTAAGTGGGTGTGTTGTGTAGATATCTCAGGTGTTCAGGGATTGGTGAAATGTCTGAACACTTGGCAATATCTAGATCGTGATCTGGATCTGGATAATGTTTGAAGGACCCTTTTCTGTTCGATCTGATGGCGAAACATGTGAACTTCCAACCAGGAAAGGATTGTTGCCGTCCCTCAGACCTCGTTCATGCTCCTCTCTGTACCTAGAAGGCTGTCGTATTTAAAAGCTTGATCTCTCTCATGTGTATATTTATTGGTATGGTGGTGATCTCCCTTCTACAGAAGAGGATAAGGGCCACATGTTTTATTTTGAAGTTCTGAATTTAATCTTAATTTGACTCCGAATTCTGAGAATAAAGCCAGAATTCTGAGTCAAATTCTGCCCTAATGCTCTTCCATACCCTCCAATCAATGAAAACAGCAGAGCTTTTACATCATACTTAACCTCCACCACCGCCGATATGTGTCCTGCTGCAGTGCAAGACACGCCCTTTGGGACCACATAGCTGTCATTTGTATACAGCATCAGGACACTTTCATTTCCCTTTCTGCTGATTGTTTGATCGGATGTTTCAAATGTCCTTTTGAAATCATGCAATGTGATTAAACTTCCCTGTGGTAAACCACAAGGATAACCGTGTTTTTGCAGAACTTCTGCGTTTTTGAAAATGACATTTTTCAAAACTGGTTGAACTGGTTTGTTTGTCTCCGAAACGCACGTCACACTCCAACTGGTGCAGGGTTTAGCCTACCACTCTGGGAGTGGTCTTCAGCCTCAAGTAGCAGACTCATATTTTACAATTTCTCCTGCTTTATAACTTATGTTTTAGTCAAAACTGAACAAATGTTAACTAATGCTTTGGGACATCCCAACAGAATGTTTTTTTTACTGAAAAAAATAGATTTTGGGGTTTACCTACACTGTAAAGTTTTCTCATTCATGATGAGATGTACCTGACAATTATTCCAGTGCTATATAATATACGGAGGGCATGATTCAGGTGATTTTGGCGAGTCAGGAGTTTATTTAGGTTTGATGTTTGATCAGTACACCAACACAAATCATGCACAACACAATGAACCCGCCAGTAACCCAACTAGTTCAAAATGATTTATTCTGAATCGCCAAGTCACAGCAGTCCAACGTCGGACACGAGACAACCTCTGATGTATTGCTAAAGCCCTAAATATTCAAGTTCAGGATGCAAAGTCATCTAAATCTTTTTATTTACAGTATGTACACAACAGTTTTGATATTGTCTATTTTGGTGTTAATATTCTAGTTTCATAAGTACTCCCGTAGAGTGATTAAAGCAACACAAACACAATAAGAAAATCGAAGCCTTGCACAAAAGTCATTACTGTCAAATTATTTGTTATCTGAAAACAGTTTCTGAAAATAAACAAGAAAACTTCAATTCAACACAGGTCAAAAATATCCAGCCCAAGTCAAACATTGGTCACTTTTCCAGTTTACCATAATCATGTTCATCAACAAAAAATAAAACGTGAAGTTCACATGGTGAGATTAAAATATGACAAACATGGAGAGACACACTTCTGACCTCTTAATGGTGAATGATTATTGACACTAACCCCAACTAACCAGACACTAAAACAAGCAGGACATGTTACTTCAAAACATTACGGTGAAAAACCCAGGTCCGTTCAATCTGAACATCGTAGTCGCACACACTGCATATGACGATGATCTTGAACTGTACACTTTCCCCGATTTATGAATGTGGACGGACACACACACACACACACACACACACACACACACACACACACACACACACACACACACACACACACACACACACACACACACACACACACACACACACACACACACACACACACACACACACACACACACCTCTGCTAGGTAGCATCTGCACATACACTTCCGATTGGTCCGTGTCCCGCGTACGTTCACGTACGTCACCGACAGTAAACGGACCAATCGGGGCTTTCCCTCCATAGTTAACGACGGCCTGAGGCCCCCCCCCCCTCAGCGGCCGTGCATGCCGAAGACGAGGAAGCTGAAGAACACCGTCACCCCCACCAGGGAGATGGTGGCCGGCGCCGTGAAGAACTGCCGATAGTTAATCCGGAAGTACCACACCACGGCCAGGATCACCACAAACACCGGGACCACCAGGCTGCTGGTGCTGAGGGCCACGCCCGCCGCCCGGACCCCCCCGGACACGCCCCACCGGACCCCCCCTCCCCCGGGCGGCGGGGGGCTGCTCTCCTCCACCTCCGGCACCGCCGCCGCCGCCACCAGCAGCTGGCAGATGTGGCAGTGGATGACGCTGTTGTGCGTGATGTTGAGCGAGGACAGAGTGCGCTTGGGGTCGTGCAGCAGCTGGCCCTGGTAGATGAGCTTCACCTGCTGCTCGCGCCCCGAGAAGAATTTGCTGTCGGGGATGGGAGGGAGGGAGAAAGGGATTGTGGGTAAAATGGCGAGAAGGGCGTTATGCTACACATGATGAAGGATTGTTTTTTTCCCATGTTGTTCCGATAAGATACCCAAATCGCAAATTCCTCTGATACGACCTAAAATGCAGCATCGGGTATCGGCGAGTACGCAAGTCTATGCACCAATCCGATAGCATCACGTCACTATCTGGCGACTGTATTTTGTCGACAGTAAGTGAACCGACTATATACTGCTGTCATCGTAAGAGAACCCTTCAATAGAAAAGTGCTGCTAGTAGTTACAATGCTAGATGCTGTATCGGTATAAACTCGGTATCGACCGATACTCAAGTTCAGGAATCGGTATCGGGGAAGGGAATGGAATCGGAACATCTCTAATCGTTGTGTTTACCTTTTCAGCAGACCCACGGTTTCCTGCGGTGTCACGACAGCCACTTCCTCCGTGTCGTTCAGGAACTTCAAACGGACGGAGATGGCGCCGGTGGGGGTGGTGGTGGTGCTGTCGGGGAACGCCGAGCTCAGCTTGGCCGCCGTTTTCTTCTCCTCTTCCTCTCCCACCTCCTCCTCCTCCTCATCATCTGCCTCCACGTCATCATCCTCCTCATCCCCCTCTTCGTCCTCCTCCTCATCCTCCTCCTCCTCCTCGTCGTGAGAATGCTGAGTGCAGGCGTGCTGCGCTTTGCTCTGTATGTCCATCAGTCTGTCCGCTCCGACGTCCGCCGCCCCCCCGCCGCCGCCGCTGTCCCCCGTCCCCTCGCCCGCCTCCGACCCCGACTCCGCCTCCGCCGTCCCCCCCTCCTCCTCCTCCGGCTTGTTCTCCTGGGACGCCGGCGGGGTCTGCTGCTCGGGGGCGTCCGAGCTGGCGGGGCCGCCGCTGCTGTAGCCGTCGTGGCCCCCCAGCCCGATGAGGGAGGCGTGGGCGCCGACCGTCAGGATGGTGCCCAGGATGTGGTCCCCCCGGTCCGCCACGTGCGTGGACAGCCAGGCCAGGACCATCGCCAGCACCAGGATCACCACGCCGCCGGCCGCCGTCAACTCGTCTCCCATCCCGTCCAACATGGTCAGCGCACACAGTGCCATTGCTGTGCGCAAACTGAAGCCTGTGTACACACACACACACACACACACACATATACACAACACACAGGTTACAACTCCCTTGTTATGCTGTCACTAGTCTCACTGTGCCCTTCGCCCCCTCCCCAGAGGATCTGCTGCAGCGCAGTCCGACTGCTTGATCCAAGATCCTGCTGTGGCAGGACTAAACTAAAATGCATACACACACACACACACACACACACACATGAATTTCAGCCAGAGCTGCCGTAGTAAGAGACATGAGCTGCAGTGTGACATAAGTGCAGATGAGCTTAGCTATGGATCGCTCAGTAGGACAACGTCTGTGGTGGGTTCATCTGAGACCCACCGTCGCACTCCTGGCGTGATCCACCGCCTGACACATCGCCACACTATCCTACACGGCTCGCTGTGTGTGGCTAAGGGTTAGCACCCCGGCTAGCCTAGCTACCCCCGTAGCACGACCTTCGGCGGTCTAATAAACCCTACCCCAGAGATGTTTAGACGTCCGACGGTACGACCTGTCTGTCTCCTCTAACATGTGTGCTCTTCGAGTGTGACGCACTGCAGGATCTTACCTGCAGCGGGGATCAAATCATGTTTAGAGTCATGGCAGCGGTGGGTGTTTTTTTTGTTTTTCTGTTGGTGTGCCACAGCCCCGTCCCGACCACAGAAACACTGTGGACGAAGCGCCGTGACGTCGTCGTCGGGGAGGCGTCATCATCGGGAGCGTAGGCGTAGCGTAGTGCAGCCGCAGCCGCCGCCGCCGCAGCGGAGCCGCGTCCGCCCGGTCATGAGAGGAGCCCACTCCCGGGTTAACCTTTGTCAATGGTGAAGAATTGCGCTCATACTACTGACATGCTGTCACTTTGAACCTGTCGATTCACAGAGTTCTATTTTATTCATTCATTCCTAAATGCGTGTGACACACACGCACTTGAAAATATGCAATTTTATATAGAATGCAGTGTCTATATATATATATATATATATATATATATATATATATATATATATATATATATATGTGTGTATATGTGTATATATATATATATATAGCTTTTCTGACCCCAAACAAAAGTAACCTGTTTAATACGTCCATCCACCCATACAGCCATCAGAAAAAAACACAAAACATGGACATAATAATAATAATATACTGTATATTTTTACACAATGATTTTTTTTCCACCGTCAGCTACACGACGAGTCAATGTCCATCATCCCTGCCTCTCGGTGACCTACCACGCATTACGTCCATCCACCCACCCACCCATACAGCCAGCAGAAATCAATCAAGACATGGAAACAATAAGAATATCTTATTTCTACACAACGTGTTTCTTTCACACCATCAGCTACACTCCTTAACGTCGTCCATGACCCCCCCCCGTCGGCGACCTACGACCTCCAGGCCGCCGGCGGTCACCGGAGCGTGCCGTCGTTACACAGCAGCAGGTAGTCCTTGACGACGCCGGGGACGGGCAGCCCGCCGACGGCCGAGTGGCACGCGGCGCCCAGGTACCGCCGCACGGCGCCGCGGCACAGGTGCTGCAGGGAGCGCGGCTGGCCGCTCAGCAGGCGCACCCGGTCGAAGAAGGACCGGTGCTCCTGGAGCGCAGGGGGATGACACCACAGGAAAACACTTGAAATGTATTTTATTCCTATTTTATGTTGTGCTAAATAGGCATGGGCAATAAAGCAATACATTATCGTATCGTGATAGACTTTTGAACAATATCAATATAAAACATGTTCAATATATACCGAATCTAGCAGCTGGGTTTGTTACACAAGCACGGTTCCATACTTATTTACAATATTTGAGTGTTTTTCATAGTTATTGTAGGTATCGACATTGGAGTATTTATCAATGAAGAACAGTGGAAGGTCATATTAAGTGTTAAACAGAAGTGTTTAAATCCAGCATGATAATTCCTAGTCTTTTTAGGTCATTCAAATTATCAATAGTTATTGATATCGATCATTATACAACAGTTAGTTCCGACCGGTCCCAACCGAGCAATTTGATTGGACAACGAGACATTCCATAGTGCTGATATACAGTATAACAGCACTGGGACTTTTCACAGACATAATCACTCCGCTGTACGGGCGTTCTAATAACCGTTATTAGCTAACGTTACATCAGCTGTTAAATAGCCTATCTTAGATTGTGGCAAACTTTGCACAGTAAAGATGGACATATTTCCAAAAATAACATTTGATTTGAACTATGAATGGTCATCATCAGACTCGGAGGAGGACGAAGGGAAGGAAAGTAGCGGCGGACACAGAGCAGAGCCTATCGCTCTGACACAGAGTAGCGAGCTTGTGTCTAGGAATGTTTATGTACTGTATATGTGTTGCCTGGCAACAGCCTAGTCTCCCTTCAGTTGCGGAACTATTTTTGTTGGCGGAGCCGAATAAATGATTACTAAACAAACAAATCATAATCTCTTGTTTCTTATTACTGTTAACTAATAAAATGTGCTCGTAGCACTGTTGTATAAAAGCAATATCACACTCGAGGTCGTGCTGTTGTACTGTATATCAGCACGGTGTGATTATCTGCGGCACTCGGCCTGCGGCCTCGTGCCTACGACCGAATCACAGCCGTGCTGATATACAGTACAACAGCACTCCCTCTCGTGTGATATTGCTTAAATATGATCAAGTTATATCGTGATATGTCTTTCAGCCATATCGCCCAGGCCCAGTACTAAATACTGTTTAAGGTAATGTACGTATGATAACCTATGAGTTCTTCTGGGATTAATGAAGTACATCTTTGGTGATTTGGTGATGAGGTTCACCTTGTAAACGTCGCTGGACAGAGCCTCCATCCATTCACAGGGAGGGACGATGGTGTAGGTGTTCAGCAGGACTTCCAGCGTGGCGGGAGACAGCAAACAGTACTTCAGGACCTTTTCAGAACACGGGAGAAACGTTTGTCTGTATGTGG
The DNA here is from genome assembly GCF_964030765.1 of Micromesistius poutassou. NCBI lineage: Eukaryota > Metazoa > Chordata > Actinopteri > Gadiformes > Gadidae > Micromesistius > Micromesistius poutassou. The sequence goes on along the minus strand of NC_140271.1, from coordinate 16,148,259 downwards.
GGAGTGCAATGGTGTGTGCAAAAAGTCAAAACATGCTTCGTTGTGCAGAAATTGCTAGTTTTAAATATTGGCTACCAATATATATGTATATGTATATATATATATTTTGTATATGCTACAGATGGCACAATTTGATGATGAAGGACACACAATGCCTTTGGCTGTAGCAGCAGTACAAGGACAGGAATACATACAGAGCTGTCTTAAAGCTGTCAAAGGCCACATACAAGTGTTTATGTAAAAACAAACATCTAAAACATCTCAAAGGCCAGAGGGCTATTCCAAGAAAACAGCTAAGTGACAAACATGGGTAAGTTAAAGGACAACTCTGGTATTTTGAACATTGAGCCCCCTTTCTGGTTTGTCTAGGTTGAAATAGAGTGGTTGACACCGACATTTTGACTATTGGTCCTGTCTCTGGTATTTGGCTCATTTAGAATCACACCTGCCTGCTTCAGAATGGCTGGCGACGTGTCCTTAAAACAAGTTTTTTAGTTTTCAGAAATGTGCAACTCACCAAGTGGTTAGTGGTGTTTGATGATGTTCCAAATCAAGTATCGTAGCGAAATTTGTTGTTTGATGTTTGATTGCTATTTTATCACAGCAACGAGCAATGAGTCTTCCAACAGAAATCAATGGGATAACATTTTTATAATTGTAACGAGTAACAATTCGGCACATTAAAAATGTATTGGAGTAAAAGTATTAAACTCTATCTATAACTCTAACTCTAAAATATGTAGTGAAGTAAAGTAAAAGAAGTAGGAGAAAAAAATAATACTCCAGTAAAGTACAGATACAGCATTTTAGTCCTTAAGTACAGTAGTGAAGTAGTTCTACTTCGTTACTATACATCTCTGACGTGTAATATATACTAAAACAATTATTCACCTCACCATGGGTGAATAATTGTTAAATATATATATTTATTTTTAATTTTTTTGGTATCATTCTATATGCAGATTCTATACCACATTTGTGTATCCAGTGAACATGTTATCCTCATTCATTCATTCATTCACGCAGGGCCAGACCTTGGGTGAGGCGAGCTTGGCACCGTGGTTGAGGAGAGAGCGAGCGATGACTTCGGGCTGCTGCTCAGGGTAATCCTCCACCACCTGGACGCGGAGATGGACAACAATATGAGCCTGTATCGACTTTGACCGGTCATTATACACGCATATAAAATGAATTACGATGAGAAGCTGTGCCCTTAAAATAAACACAACTAGGTCTAAAACCTTCAAAAGAAAGGAGAAGTGGTTTAAGTCCGGTACCATACTTTACATCTTCATGTACTTAAACAGAATGACCGTCAATTTGACTAGTCAGAATGGTATTTTGAGTCCATAAGCAATCACGATTTTGTATCAATAGTTTGTCCTACGATGATGCCTCTGTGAAAAGGGTCCGCTACTAATAATGATAGAATAATAATTAAGAACAATTAACAATAACTACACCTCCGTACCCACATGGAGAAACAACGCCCCGCCCACGCTCCTCCCTCGCTCCGCCCACACCCCACCCAGGCTCCGCCCTCGCTCCCCCCCACCTGCAGCAGGCAGTCCATGGGCGTGTACCCGGCGCAGTTCTCCACGTCGGCCCGGGCGCCCCGCTGCAGGAGCCCCTCGGCGATGCGCGCGCTGCAGTTGGCGCAGGCGTTGTGCAGCGGCGTGTGCAGCTTCCTGCCGGCGGTGAAGGGCTCGGCGCCGGCGGCCAGCAGCAGCTGCACCACGCGCAGGTAGCGGCCCGCCTCGGCCGGCCGCTCCGCCCCGGCGCAGGCGGCGTTCAGCGGCGTCTCGCCCTCGCGGTTCTTGGCGCGCACGTCGCCGCCGTGCGACAGGAAGAGCTCCACCAGCTCCTCCGTGCCCGTCCGGGACGCCAGGTGCAGCGGGGTCAGCCGGGAGTCCCGGGTCGGCGCGTTGACATCCGCCCCGCCGTCCAGCAGGAGCACGCAGCACCTGGGATGGACCCCCCCGGGGGGGGATAAGCGGTGAGGAGGAGAGAGACCACGCCCCCCCGCCCTGGTGCTCCTCCCCTGTAACCGCCGGGATTTAAACCCCTGCTTTTCTAACCCTCCACCTCTCTACTGTCTAACCCTCCACCTCCCTACTGTCTAACCCTCCACCTCCCTACTGTCTAACCCTCCACCTCCCTACTGTCTAACCCTCCACCTCCCTACTGTCTAACCCTCCACCTCCCTACTGTCTCCTCCCCCCAGCTCCAGAAAGAGGACCTGTGCATCGAGTGCGGGACGTCCCACCGGAGGGAGCTCCAAGCCAGCCTCCAGAGATCTCCTTCCCTCAAAAAGCTGCTCCTCTATCAATCCACTAACTTCAACTTGCACACACCGTTGAAGACGTTGGTCTGTGCCCACGAAAAAGGATTTAAACCTGCTCCCGGCTGCTGCACCATCCCCCCCCCCCCCCCAACCCACACATAGGCTTCACTAAAGTCCCCCCCACCCCCCCCCACCCCCCCCCACCCGCCACTCACTCCAGGTCCCGGGCCGAGGCGGCGAGGTGCAGGGGGGCGCTGCCGTCGGCGGTCTGCAGGTCGGGGGAGGCGCCGTGGGACAGCAGCAGCCGCACGCAGGGGCCGTGGCCCCCCACGCAGGCGTCCTGCAGGGCCGTGCCGCCCCCGGGGTCCGCGTCCGCGTCGGCCCCCCGGAACAGCAGCTCCTCCACGCAGCCCGCGTGGCCGCGGCTGGCGGCCAGGCGCAGCGCCGAGGTCTGCTTCACCTTGGAGGTCAGCGTCCACATGCCTGGGGGGGGGCGGGGGGCGGGGCGGGGGGACGCAGGCAGAGCCATGAGGGACAGTGCGGGGACAACATGCGGCTCAGGAGGTAGAGCGGGTTGGCTGGTAACCGGAAGGTTGCTAGTTCAATCCCTGGCTCCTCCTAGCTGAGGGTCGAGGTGTCCCTGAGCACGACACCTCAGTAGTAGTAGTAGTAGTAGTAGTAGTAGTAGTAGTAGTAGTAGTAGTAGTAGTACTGAGATGTCCCTGAGCGAGACGCCTCAGTAGTAGTAGTAGTAGTAGTAGTAGTAGTAGTAGTAGTAGTAGTAGTACTGAGATGTCCCTGAGCACGACACCTCAGTAGTAGTAGTAGTCGTAGTAGTAGTAGTAGTAGTAGTAGTAGTAGTAGTAGCAGCAGCAGTAAAAGTAGTAGCAGTAACAGTAGTAGTACTAATAGTATTGGGTACAACGCAAAATATTCAACAGATTGGTACACACCCATCTCTGGCGTCCACACCATCTCCTCGTGCACCGTCTCCATCAGCGCGTTCACCATCGCGGGGTCCTTGAGCAGCGCGTACACCCCCCGCATGTCCCCGCACATGAAGGTGTTGTGGACGGCCGTGTCCCGGCAACGCACCGCGAGAGGGGGCGCCCGGACCTCCTGCAGCCGCCTTAGCCCGGGCCCGGGCGCTCCTCGGCCCGGTGAGGGAGCAGGGGGAGGCGGGGGCGCAGGGGCCAGCGGTGCCCGGGTCATGGCTCTCCTGTGGGCCAGGGCCCGCCGAGAGTTCTCCCAGTCCTGGTGCTCCTGCTCCAGCCTCATAGAGCGGAGGGAGGTGGCGGTGAAGGGGAAGGTGTCCTTCGACATTCAGTCACCGCACCGGTCTATACATGATAGTGATAATGATAAGTATATGCTACACGTGAACCTCCTAAGATGGCGCAATATTGGTTCGCTATCTCGGGATATTATCGGGGCACTGAGATTGAAATCTCAAACTCGGGATATTGTTTTCATCGCAAAATGTCGCTAATAATTATTCACCTCAGGCTAATAATTAATTATTCACCTGAGGTGAATAGTTATTAGCGACATTTTGACGTGAATAGTTGTTAATTATAATAATGTTATTAGCTATATAAAAGGAACGGTGTCATTCAAATAGAGCAGTAACCAAGGTCACCTTTGTGGTTTATTATAGTTATTAATTACAGTTTAAGTATTATAACTTTTAGTTTGAAGCGCTTTTAAAGGACACAATGCATGAAAGAAAGAAGTACTAAGAAGTAGGCTAAATAGATTGCTTTAGGAGGAAGAGGATGCACAGTGAAGTGTAAAAAACAGTCACTTTGAACAAAAAAAAACGGGAAGTAAGTACAATGAAACCAGAAACTGGTTTCTCTTCCATCCGACCTGTTTTCAGACGGAATATGTAGAATAGATAAGTATATAGTTATAGTGTATATAAGTATATAGTTCCGATCCAAGAACGCAGCTGTTACTCACGCTGTCTTGTAGCAGTTGTCCCCAACGTTCCCCAAAGATGCATACAAATAAACTCAAAGTACGATCCTCTAGTCTAGGCGTGTTTTACCCAAGTGGAGACTGGTATACTGACCTACTGTGTCAAAATGGTTTTCCACGCCAAGTCCAACAGTAGTTATTATTAGATATGCCTGCAAGCTGATACGCCGAGGCTGTCCTGTCCCAAGATGACCACTAGATGGCGGTATTGTTCAGGCTCCACTGCGAGGCTGTCCTGCCCAGAGATGCCCACTGGAGGGCGGTGTTGTTCAGGCTCCACTGCAAGGCTGTCCTGCCCGGAGATGACCACTAGAGGGCGGTGTTGTTCAGGCTCCACTGCTCACTGATGAGTTGAAGTGACGTCAGGCGGGGCGGGGCCATACCCGGAAACGCGTTAGTAAACAGTGCGTACGTCAGCACGCTGAGCTCAAACGCAGCGGCGCCAAGGCTCAACTTTTCACGATGCTCCTCGGTAATGTCTCGATTTCCTCTCTTCTGTTGTCAAGTCAGACAACGGGCTGGTATTGATGTTATGAGATAATCAGTGGATTGCGTTAATCGCCGGACACCGTTGAAGATGATTAGATAAAAGTTTGATCACCAAATCCCAGCAATGGTAAGCAAATCGGTTCAACTAATTCAGTGGCTAATGGAAAGATAACTGTGCACATTAATTCAAAGTCTAACATCATGTGTTATGCAGTAATTCTCAACCTTTTCGTATTGTATTTGCTCTATTCCAGACCTGCAAACTAAACGGATTGTTCAGCATTGGCGAGGACTTCGACGATGAGGTGATTCACACATCAACACAAGACACACCTGATCGCAATAGTCTTCATTATTGCGGTGGTCCCTATCAATATGTTCCTTAATTGCATGTAAAACCCTGTGTTAATGTGTGTGTGTGTGTGTGTGTGTGTGTGTGTGTGTGTGTGTGTGTGTGTGTGTGTGTGTGTCTGTAGGACCTGCTCGAGGCAGAGTGGGCTGCCCCAGCGGTGCCTGCTTGCGTCCCCGCTCCCGTTCCGTCCTCTGCACTGAGCGCTCCGACTCCGAGTGACCAGGAAAACGCTTCCTCCCACCAGACCCTCAATGCCTCGAATAAAGACACGCACGGCCCCGCACGGACGGCCGCCACAGACACTGTCCGTCCGGGCTTGAGGCAGATCTCCTCCCTTCCAGAACCTTCCTCGTCGTCGTCCTCCGCAAACCACGCCTGTCCGGACGTCGCCCCCCGCCCGAGGCCCCCAGCAGGCGACCGGCCCCTGAAGGCCTCTGAGATCCAGGATGACTTTGAGGACTGGGACGTGGACCTCGCTGACCTGGATGAGAGCGACCACCAGGTGGGCCTGGGGGTCCAGCTGGGGGTCCAGGGGCACCAGCAGACGTTGGACCCCGACACTGCGTCTCCCTCTGGGACCGCCACGGACCTCATATCCTCCGTCAATAGGCTCCGCCCCCCGAACTGCGGGAGGACTCCCCCTGAATCCCACACGCCCTGCCGCGCGCCCGGCGGCGTGTCCGGCAGTGTCTCGCCGTCGCCGTCGCCACGTCAACAGCCGCGCTGCGTGCCGTCGGGCACCCCGGGGCCCCGCCCCTCTTTAGTCCCTCCCGCCCCTCCCTGGAGCCCCGTGGTGTTCAACGTCCCAAGCCCCGCCCCCCGGCTACAGAGACGCCCTGAACCGCCGCCGCCGCCGCAGAGACCGTGGACCACGCCCAACAGGGGGGGCCTGTTTGAGCCCGGGTCCCCCGCGGGCCCCGCCCTGTACAGCCCCCGGCCCCTGAGCACGCCCGTCCTCACCAACCACCTGGTCCGGCTGGTGTCGGCCGCCAGCAACCCCCCCAGGAAGAGGCCTCGCTCCGGGGCCCCGCGCCCCAGCACCCGGCGCTTCCCCGGCCCCGCGGGGCTCCTGCCCCAGCAGGTCTGTCCCCCCCCCGTCTGTCTGTCCGCCCCCCCCCCCCCCCCCCCCCCCCGTTGGTAACATGAGATCAGAGGGTGTTTGTTTATTAATGTTTAATTAGGGATTTAATTGACAAAAAGACGAACGTCAATACAGTCAAGCAGAGGCACAGCAGAGGTCTTACTCAGCTGAATTGTATTTAGTTCAGGTGGTGTTTTTATTTACGTATTCCAGTTGGGAAATTCAGGTGTCACGTACGATATTAATAGGTATGTACTATATTAATAGCGTGAAACTAATTATGAGTCATGTGTCACATGTGACACATGACTCGTGTCACATGTGGCTGGGGCCGGTATGACATCACCACCAGGGATAATGACATCTACTCCCCTCTGTCCTCCCCAGCCCCTGAACCAGAGCCTGGATGACATCGTGGTGTCGGTCCCTCAGACCCCCGCCCACGGCGCTGTCGCCCGTCTGCCAAGCCAGGTACAGACAGACTGACTGACTGACTGACAAATGAGACTGCCAGCCAGTCTGCCTAAAGTATGTATTAGGCTGGCTTTACACGACAACGATCTGAACACAAGCCGCAAAAGTGGTGTTGCGCTCCCACTTTTCATTCCGCGTTTAGACGAGCGTCTTTGGGTGGAAATCTGCGTGCATACGGTGACGCAAAAGTGTGTGAAAGCCAACATGTTTGTTGTGGTTTGCCTGTACTTCGCGTGGATGTGACGTAAACGCGTACGGGACGAGAGCCAGCGTGAGCAGCTCAGAGCACACCTTTTGCGTTGTTAACCCTTTAGACGGAAATGCAACAGTGGAGCGTTTTTAAGATTTCCAGTTTTTAAGCCCCGAAAACGCTGTCGCCGTCTAAACGAAAGGCACATCTGATAAAATATTTTGTCGGTTTCACCCGGGAGCGTTGTCGTGTAAAGCCAGCCTGAGATACACGACAGACACATCAACGGGTGATAGATAAACTGCAATGCTTTGGGTGCTGCAGGTGAGATCCTAGAGATTTATAGATCAACAAATCAGCAGAACAAATCTGAGATGAATCTAAGATGTGTCATACAGAGGCAGGCAGTCATGTCACGGAGCATTTCACCCGCTAATCGCTAGCGTACGGCGACGGCGTTTCTAAACCAATTACGCTGAAGCAATGGCTCTTTTAAACCGAACCTCCGGCGCCTTTAATCCCTCTCCACCTCACATCGCCGCCAGTGCTCCGGCTCCCAGTCTGAGGAGGAGGAGTTTACCAGTGGGCCCTGGGGGGCCATGAAGGCAGACATGGGATTGGACGAGAGGAACCCAACGTGTTTCCTGCACTCGTACAGCGTCGTCATGGTGCTGCGTAAGGTAAGCCCAGCTTCCCAGCTCTTCATCTCCGGGCTCCTGCAGGTAGGAGTTCAAGTGAGCGCACCTGATTGCAACCGCAAGGCGCTTAGCATGGATTCCATCTTGGATCCAAGCCATCGTTATTCAGGATGAAAATAAACATAATCCCCGTAAATGTATTTTTGCCTGTTAAAAGAGCGTCTTGCCATGGCAGCCCGCGTATGTTGTGGTTCCTGATTGGTTCTATGGGGTGACCCTCCTTTACCGAGGGGGCCAATAGGACGAGGCCAGAGTTATGTTGTGGTCCCTGATTGGTGCAATTGGGTCAGCCTCCTTTCATCGAGGGGGGGCCATTGGACGAGTATGTTGTGGTTCCTGATTGGTTCGATGTTGCGGTTCCTGATGGGTTCAATGGTTCAATGTTGTGGTTCCTGATTGGTTCAATAGGGCGAGGCCAGACTGGGTTGTGGTTCCTGATTGGTTCTTCTGTCTCCCCAGGCGGCACTGAGGCAGCTGGCCCAGAACAAGGTGCCCAACATGGCGGTGCAGCTGAAGAGCATCCTGCACACGCATGCCGACGCCAAGGCCGTGTTCAGGGACCCCACAGGTAGCATGCATTTCCCCTCCTCTTCACACTCCAGAAACACCAATCGGTGAGACATTCAGAGTGGAATCCTTAATTAACAACGGCACGTTCAGTCTGAAAGGAAGGGCTTTTAATTATATCTTTTGTTTTGTTTTCATCATGTCAAGACAAGACAAGCAGGGCAGCATGATGTCCATAATTGCCATGGAGCTGCATTGTGGACCCTAATGCGGCAATTATGTCGTACCCTGCACTTATCACACTCTTAGAGATGCGGCAATCTTCCCGTTTCAGCCGACAGACGAATTTACGCTTTCTTTTTAGTCTCTCAACATCCTCGGTATCTTTATTGTTCTCTTCTTTCAACGTGTCAAGCTTCTTTTTTCTTTTCTTTTGAGAGAGAGAGAGAGAGAGAGAGAGAGAGAGAGAGAGAGAGAGAGAGAGAGAGAGAGAGAGAGAGAGAGAGAGAGAGAGAGAGAGAGAGAGAGAGAGAGAGAGAGAGAGAGAGAGAGAGAGAGAGAGAGAGAGAGAGAGAGAGAGAGAGAGAGAGAGAGAGAGAGAACCCACCCTTGGGAGAATGTGCAGCATGCCATCGGGCAATTTCTCAACCCTCCGTGGCCTTGAGTGTTTTTTACCAGCTGCTCCCCCATTGTGATCAATGGGGGGGGGGTGGCATTTATGTTGGACCCCCCCCCCATAATGCTGACGGGAACGGGGGCGCTCAACAGCATGAACCCCACCTCCTCTCGGGTCATGGTGCCCTTCCCCTCGCACCCAGCGGAGGCGTGCGCACCGCAGTCGGGTGGATGAATGAATATTTGGACATGGCGTAATGATGATGGGAGGTGACTGGTTGGCATGGTTGCATGCAGTTCAGTTTAGTTCTGCCACAGCAGAGTCCTGGACCCAGCAGTCGTACTGTGCTGCAGCAGAACCTCTGGGGAGGGGGGGGGGGGTTAACAGCACAGAACCTGGGCCGCAAGCCAAACGCTGGGGTTTGTGAGACTAGTGACTAACAAGGAACCCAAACGTGTGTGTGTGTGTGTGTGTGTGTGTGTGTGTGTGTGTGTGTGTGTGTGTGTGTGTGTGTGTGTGTGTGTGTGTGTGTGTGTGTGTGTGTGTGTGTGTCTCTAGGTGAGATCGCTGGCACGGTGCACCGGCGCCTCCTGGAGGACAGACTGGGCGAGCTGAAGGCGGGGGCGGTGCTGCTGCTGAAACAGGCAAGAGGCTCCCCCCCCACGGCCCCCCCCCCCCCCCCACACGGCTTCTCCCCCACACGGCTCCGTCCTCACACACTCCTCCGTCGCTCTCAAAATGACATCCACATGTGACACACACACATCAAGGACAAAGTGGACACATTTATTCAAAAAGATTCGTCATTAAGGGCCTCAAACATGAAAACGGCGAAAAGATGAAAAAAACCCATAGCAGCAGTTCGAGAGACGTGTCGGGATGGGGAATATGGAAATGAGAAATACACGAAAAAATGTGACGTGGAAATATGTGAATTAGAACGAATGTGCTAGACCCACGACCCACGCATCAACGGGTGATAGACGGAGCTGGATAAACTGCAACGCTTTGGGTGCTGCAGGTGAGATTCGAGAGATTATAAAGAGCTAGAGCAGAATAATTCAGGAGTTCTTCTAAGATGTGTCATACAGAGGCAGGCAGTCATGTCACGGAGCATTTCACCCGCTAACGGCTAGCGTACGGCGACGGCGTTTCTAAACCAATTACACTGAAGCAATGGCTCTTTTAAATCTAACCTCTGGCGCCTTTAATCCCTCTCCACCTCACATTGCCGCCAGTGTATCGGCTCCCAGTCTGAGGAGGAGGAGTTCACCAGTGGGCCCTAGGGGGGGGGGGGGGATGAAGGCAGACGTGGGAATGGGGCGGAGGCAGGGGCGGGGTCCGCTGGGCTGTGCTGTGCTTCCCGCCCTTCACCCGTGTGACACCCCTTTATTTGACTCCTCCCAGGTGGGCGTGTTCTCCCCCTCCCACCGCAACCATTACCTGAACGTCACGCCCAGTAACCTGCTGAAGATCTACCCTCCGGATGGGGCGAGCAGCTCCTCCTCCACCTCCTCCACCTCCTCCTTCTCCTTCTGCTCCACCCCGCACCTCCCTCCTCTGATGCAGGTGATTCACGCACACGCACACTGTGTTGCGAAGGAACAACGTTTACATTGTAAATAACATTGACATTAATGGCGTTTAGCAGACGCTTTTATCCAAAGCGACTTGCAATAAGTACATTTGTCAGCAGAAGGAGAAACAACATTGTAAAACGGGTGGCTTAAATCAAGCGATCTGATTGGTTCCCAACTGTTGTATATTGAGCGTATACACACAGCTGCTATGACGGCCGTTCAGTTTACAGAGTTCAGTATCACTCCACGCCTAACTCGAACTGTTGTTTATTTATATATAAAAGCAATAGCAAAGTTCACTGAAGAGTAAAAATATGTTGATTGATGGAGAGGGTGGAAATGTTGTAAAGCAATAGGCACACGGTGAGTGAACTCAATAGTAGGCTAAATTGCCGGCGAACCGAGCTACCGTCTCTAGCCTAGCCTTCTCTCTGAAGGACGCTACAGTGTGTTGCATAGCAACCGCCGTACACGTAGACTTTCTCGCTTTTTCAAAATTGAGGGTGTCTATGACATTCATTTTGCCATATTTACGTAACCGTTTTATAAAAGCAATAGATCACTTCAGTCAGTGGTATAAGTTCGGTCTGTGTAGATGAAAGGGCGAGAAAGAATCCGGTGCGTGCTTGTTCACTGACTCTGACACCTCCGGGGTAGAGAGGAAGACTAAGCCGCTCTACCCTTTGGTTCTAATAGCCCCGATTTCTCAAAGCGCCGAATGGCTTTTGGGGGCGGGGGGGGGGGGGCGGCATGTGGCTCAGGAGGAAGAGTGGGTTGACTTGTAACCGGAGAGTCGCTAATTCGATCCCCGGCTCCTCCTAGCTGAGTGTCGAGGTGTCCCTGAGCGAGACGCCTCACCCTAACTGCTGTTGACGAGCCGGCTGTCAAGAGCATGAATGTGTGCATGAATGGGTGAATGTCAGGCAATATTGCAGAGTGCTTTTGAGTGGCCACTGGTTATAAAAGCAGTCCATTTACAGTTTTACCTTTTTATTCATTACCGTTTCAAAAAAGCTAAAGAAAATAGAGGGACGACTGCAGGGGAGGGGTGGGGGGGGGAAGTTTAGCGGCAGGATTAAACGCAGCCATCAATCCAACTGAGGAGGCTCTCCGTCACACCGGCCCCTAACGACCGGTCGCCGCTGTGATTCAGGAGCCCGCCTGCCCGCCCGCAGGCCCCCCTCCCTCGGCCCCCTGGGGCCCCGTCTCCTCCATGCAGCTGGAGCTGGAGGAGGAGGAGGACGAGGAGGAGGAGGTGAGCCAGCGAGGGATTGCAGCTGGGACCCGCTCTGAGGAGGCTCCCCCCCACCCCGGCGCGGAGCAGCAGGGAGCCCCGCAGGACCCGGCCTGGGACGGGGGAGGAGGTGGGTGTGGGACGTCTGTCTGTCTGTCTGTCTGTAAAGAGAGACGTGTGTGTCTGAGTGAGTTTGTGTCTGTCTGAGTGTGTGTTTGATGAGAGAGACTGTTCTGACTGTCTGTCTTTATACTGAGAGTCTGTTGTGGGTGTCTGTCTGTCTGTGAAGAGAGAACTGTGCAGTGTGTGTGTGTCTGTCAGTTTGTTTTTCTTTGAAGAGAGAGACTGTTCTGGTGTGTGTGTGTGTGTGTGTGTGTGTGTGTGTGTGTGTGTGTGTGTGTGTGTGTGTGTGTGTGTGTGTGTGTGTGTGTGTGTGTGTATCCTTACTCCACTGGCTGTCCCTGTGTTCCACAGACGATGACCTGAATGAGCTCCTGGGAGACTTACTGGAGGACTGCTCCAGCCTGTGACCCCCAGAGCCCCCCTCCGGACCAGGGACACTACTTCTGTTTTACTGCTTTATTTAGTTTTGTAAAGAAAAGAAACCTTTATTGTCAAAGTATATCGTGTTTGTGTCAGTGCGTGTGCTGACACAGTGTGTGTGCACCACACTCCCAACCCTCCCACTGCTAACCTTGGTTGTCATGACTCCATCTCTCTGTCATGTGTTCCACACCATTGGTTTATAAATAAAAACGGTTTAAATGCGTATTTTGTTGATGTTTATTATAATCACTGATCGGCCTCGTAGCCGCAGGGTGATTTCCTCCCCAGCAGGTGGCAGTGTCTCCCCTGATAGTCAATACTGATGATCCTATACATGCGCTTCTCAGTGTTTATCCTATAGATTCGTTTTTTTTTTTTTATCGGACCCTGCTAATCGCTCGACAGCAAGATAATTATTAGAACGAATTAACCGGAATGATTAATTGTCGTCGCTTAGCTCTTAGTTACCGTTCCCATCACACCAGAATATTTACTCAAATTGTTTCTACGGATTACCAGCCGGGTCATGTATTGCGTTGGTGTTATGTCTTTTATTTGATGTGATCCATACAGTAATCAGGTTTAATTGCTCATTAATTATAAGCAACCACTTAAAGCCCGGGTCATATCATAATGAAAAGTGTTGCGTTTGTCCACTATAGAGCGTGTGAGATTGGCCTCAAAAGCACTGATCTGTGCAGTGGGAAACTGCCAAAGAAGCAGAACATGCTCATTTATAATGTAAATGTTGAACATTGCACGGTTCATATCCTAACAGTACACCCTATGTCATAACCCTCATAGTAGTAACCCGCAAAGCCGTTAATACACAGATGCTGTCAGAAATGATGCAGTGAAATTAGTCCCCATTAGGAATGTCCTCCCGTTGAGACCACTAATCCACGACACACTCTCCATTACCATTAAAGAGCAATAGGCTAGAGTTGCTTAATTAACATAGACATTAACGTCTACATTTGGGAGCGCGCGCGCGCGCGCGTGTGTGTGTGTGTGTGTGTGTGTGTGTTCGCGTGCGTGCGTGCAAGAGAGGGAGGGAGAGAGCTATGGTATTGGCTATTTAATAATAGGCTAGGCCTACTGGTATTTAAATGTTAAATGTTGTAATTAGCAGAAGCTCAAATAAATCTTGAGTTGCATGAGCGAGGCAACGCAAGCCATAAAGAAAACGTGTTTTCTTTATGACTTGTGTTGCCCCGTTTATGCCGTTTAAGTCCATTCCCCTTCTATTCGGGAGCATCATTACTTTCTAATGGGGGTGTAGTGGAACCCGTCAAACGTCACTTTGTGATGTTTATTCCACAAGCACGTCATGCTTGTGGATGCAGGATGCGACCCGTGACGTAGCACATGGTGACGTAGCACCTGGCCGCGTGTTGCCGCCGCTGGGAGTTGTTCAACCGACTCCGCGTCCACTGATTCATCGCGTTTAGACCTCTCTTCTCAGGGATGCCACCACGGATGTAAGTGCACAAGTCGGGGAGCTCATTCAAAAAAGTAAAGCAAGTTCATTTAGATTTATTTTTTGGTGTATTTATCGGCACACGCGACGCTAATTAGCATTGCTACCTTTTTGCTCACCTTTCTAAAGTGCGTCTTCTGGACCATGTAGTTGTAGGGCATGAGTACAACAAATGTCCTAGTAATCCTATCTCTCTCGCTAAAAAAAAAAATGGTTGGAAACAAATAAAGGGAAGAGTTTAACAAATAGCTAAAGGGATAAAGTTAGAATACATTTCAGATAAAATCTAGAATAGCTGAGCTGAAAGTTTGAATCAAGTCAGTGTTACTGTGTGTGTGTGTGTGTGTGTGTGTGTGTGTGTGTGTGTGTGTGTGTGTGTGTGTGTGAGATTAAATAAGTACAGGTGCACAGAGGGGAAATTGCCTGCTATGCAGATAATGAATTGCCAATATGTCCTACATAGTGTATCACTTTCCATGTGCTACAGTACATCTTCATTAGACGCCCAGGGGACAAACCTTTGTTTGTATTAACACCGACTGTTTCACCAAAGCCTGACACATTATGGGTGGCATTCAGAATACAAAGACAACGAATTACAGCATTTATAGTAAATATATAATAAATGTCGCAATGGCATCAGAGTCATTAAAACGACACAACTATCAAACTCAAAACGCACCCCAAAAAAATTGTACCCCTGACACATCAGCACCACTGCCAGCAATGGAGTTGAGATGTGAAGAAGTGAATATACATTCTAGTGAAGTAGTCTAGTCTAGTCTAGAATTGTTGTCTGTGTGACACTAGACTCGAAACAGAAGCTGCTTTCACATATGACCTCCGTCTTTTCTCCGCATTTGTGGAGCAGCAGGTTCGACCGTGAGGGTCATTCACACTTATTCACACTTGACTGCCCGAAATGCGGACATCAGTGTCGCTCAGACATCAGTAGAATCTCCGGATGGTTTAGGGGGCGGGCTTGCAAGGGGCGGTGTATGACGTAGGGTCTAAATTCTCAAGAGGCGGTACATGACGTAGTATAATTGCGGCCGCTGTCACGTTGGTTTGTTGTTGTTTGACCGCAGACAGCATGGAAGCAAAACGGGCAGAACTCACTGCGATCTTCTTAACTGTTGTTGCAGCGATACACCAGATATTTTGTTGCATCCACAACATCCGAGGCATCGATGAAAGATTGGATGAGCTAGAAACCAATAGAAGGAACGATGAATAAGAAAGGCGTTGCGAACAACTGTGTTACCGGAGAAAGTAACCTCTTCTTATTCGGTATTCGTATTCGTATTCATAACCTCTTCTTTAAGTTATACCATAACATCTCGCGTTGGTAAGGTTGGTCTGAAGCGCTCGTAGAACCTTCTTAGCTCTACCGTAGTGATGATTCAGCTCCTACAGTCTCCGCCACTGTACAGTAACCTTTATAAATCCCCTTTGCGCATGTTCATTCCAAGTTCGCGTCCGTAGCCAATTGAGACCAAATGAAACGGCATGTTTGAATTGAGGATATTGTCTCGGCTGTTCTTTATTTTGGGCTGTGGGTACAGCAGGCAAGATCAGCTCGACTTGCTTCCAATAATTAAAAAAAAAAATATATATATATATATTATTTATTTTACAATTCAAAAATGAACAAAACTGTCTTCTAAATTAAGGAAATAATACTGGGAAACGAATAAACCATTATAAGCAACGAGTGAACTTAATAAGCGATCAAAATACTCTTTTCAACCACTGCCTCTTTCCCTTGACATTTAGTTATCACCTGACATATGTGACAGATGTTTAAGGCAACCTGGTCGTACAGGAATCCGTGAAATGAGTCAGTCTACGTCCCGTATAGTAGCCTATATTTTAATTTAACGTCTTTAATGGTAAGAGACCGCACGGGGATGGACAATGGATAATGAGCGTTGTTTAATTAAATTACAATGCCACGAGAACAGCTGCCTCTGAACTGGCGATTCGTCACCGTTACTTCTTATCACCGGGTTCGGCGTGAGAGTGTCCGGGACAGAAGATGTTTCTGAGCTGGACGGTGATGGCATGACAGTCTCCATGCTCTCTGACGGGGAATCTGAGAGGGCTGCCACTTGCATGCTGCCAGTCACTCGTAGCGGCCTTGTGGAGTGCCAGCCCCCCCAGATCGTCTCACACAAATCCTGGTACTGGCAGGTTTTGCGGTCGTTCCCACTTTTTTTGTTGTGGTCTACCACGGTGGTGAACTGCTTTTTGAGGGATTTAATTTCGTGATGAGTTGTGTCCTTCCCTTCACAATTCCCATTTCAGCAAGCTTCTTCACCATACTGCGTCTTTCGCAGTGCCCTTCATATGTGCGATCACCGCACTGTCGGCCCTCAAAGTGAGCAGCTGAAAAACCTCTTCGTCTTTCCAGGCCATTGTTGTATGTCTCCTTGCCTCTCTCGTGTTTTTTGTTCCCGCCGTAGCGTCATCAACACGCCCACTAACGTGAAGTGCGAAATGCCGACATTCTACTGCTCATTCACATATAAGGTAACTAGCATTTCCTCCGGAGAACATACTACCTCGGGGGTAGTATTTTTTCAGGAGGTCCAACGTCAGGATATGTCATTCACATATACGGCACATCTGTAGAATCTACGGAGAATAGACAAATGCACGTCCATATGTGAAAGCAGCTCGGCACGTTTGACGAGGTGCAGCATCTTACACGGGTTCAACAACTTATGATCGTTGAGTAAAGCAGAAACGTTCTCCTACGTACACATCTGTGTTCATATTTGAACCTTGTTCAGCTGCTTGTTTGTGTTATAAAAATAAAACTCTCTTCCCCTGCTGCTGTTCCATCACTTTGTAAGAGGCTTTCAACGGGGGTTGCTCAGGGCCACATTGATCTGCGGAGAGAGAAACAGAATGTGAGATTGCAGGATCAGAATGCTCTCCCGACGCTAATTCGGATAATTGACGTCTTCCCCAAAATGAATGGAAGATCCAACTTCATTATCACCGTTACTCTAGCTAAGCTACGATATTTGTTGCCTTACAGTAGCTCACAGATTGGTTCCTCCAACTGTCGTGAGGTCTTAACTGGATACTGTTGTTAATGGAACAAAGAAAGATCTTGTGCATCCATTCTGTACACATAGCCTTCCATCAAATCCACGGGGTAAGTCAAACTGCAATAAATGTGATCGGGCAAAACGGGAGACCCAAGTAATCAGGCTCTTGTTTACTGTCCCTTGTTTACTTGTATTCACTGCCTGGCCGGATTGACCTCCCAAAGATGGAGGCGTCGTTAACGTACGATCCAAAGGCCAATGTGGCGTCTGTATTTCTGTCTACAGTCTGGGCAGTGTGAGGAACTTCCTGCTGGGGCCTGGGCCAGGAGGGTGACCTACATACAGAGCAGCGGGCTCTGACCTGAATCAGGAGCATGGAGGACACGAGTGACCGTCTGGAGCTGGAGCTTCATGTTATTCTGTGAGAGCCAGGAGGCCAGATGATGGCGTGACGGAGTAGGCGGTGCAGGGTTTGGAACGCCGAATATGTTTTAAATATGTGGTTGAATATTATTTGGTGCACTCAACTGTGTAACAAGAAAAGGCAAGGATGACATAAATATTCGTTCTGTCTATCTCGGTCTGACTTTCAGTATGTCTGTCGTGTGTGTGTGAGTGTGCATATGTGTGTGTGTGTGTGTGTGTGGGTGGTTCAAACATGAATTTGTTGTCTTCCTGTTTCAAGTTGCACATGAGAATAGAAAAGCCGGTCTATAGTTATATTGCGTTATTAATAGTTTTGAATTGTTATATTGCCTGGGTAATGCATGTATGATGGATATAGAGTTTAATATCACACACTATTGCACTAAAGTCGGGTTGCACCAACCTAGATTAAGTATTATATTAATATTAATAAGCAGCGCTAATAGAAAACACAGGTTTTTCTAACTCAAGTAACTCGAGTCTAACTCAATTGCAAAACATGATGTTGTGCTTGTCTATATGGCCAGTTCTAAACAGTCAAATCCCAACAAAAACATAAGCTATTAAATATGTATGTATTATTTTCCATGAAGAGATAAGTGAACTCAACAAGTAGAAAAATAAAACTGATCCGTCCACCAAGGGATCTGGGAGCCTTGCTCGGTTTAAAAACGGATAAATCTTTTCAATCTCATTTCAATATCATTTCCTGCACATCACAGCTTTTCCTCTCTACTCCTTTTCATCGAGGTCCATCCTTCTTTTGCTCTCTTAATCAGCGCTCACATGCATTAGCATGCATTGGGGGGGGGGGGGGGGGGAGTAGGTAGGTGTGTGTGTGTGTGTGTGGGTGGGTGGACGGGTATGGTGCTGTCTGGTGTGTGTGCTGTGCTGTGGCTGGTTTAAGCAGCCTCTCCTGACCCGAGGCAACTGATTGGACTCTGGGGCTGAGTGAGGCTGCACACCTGTTGCCCATTGATCCATTAATCAATGTGCACCTGCCATCACCTCACACTTGAGGAGGTCTCCTGCATGGCCACATGGGTGCCAGCGTCCCGTACCATTGTCTGCAAACCTTACTAGAAACCGAAAGAGTGTGTGTGTTCTTTTATTTGTTTACTGCCACCGATGCAACCTACAACAAAATCAATTTCACACGTCCACACAATAAAAAGTCACAGATGTCGATCATTTTGGTGACAGTCCGCCTTGCGCCGTGTAAACAGAGCGCTGCTGACTAACGGAAAGGATGTCTTTGAATGGCACACTTCTGCTGCTCGCGCTGTTTCATTATGGTGTGCACGTGGCCAGAAGCGCTCTCACTGTCGTGCGCATGCACACACACACACACACACACACACACACACACACACACACACACACACACACACACACACACACACACAGACATACAGAGACAGACAGACAGACAGACAGACTGCTTGGAGCATCAGTGCGCACTCTGCCGCGGCTAGCATCACGACTAACCGGGGGACCATATGATTCTGACTGTAACAACACCCTCTCTCTCTCTCTCTCTCTCTCTCTCTCTCTCTCTCTCTCTCTCTCTCTCTCTCTCTGTCCTTCTCTGACCAAACCGCCGTCAGTTGATGCCTCGTCTCCCGCCGTTCGCCTCTGCCTCTTCTGGAACATGACCCACCCCCTCCTCCCTCCCCTCTCTCGCCCCCTCTCCCTGTTTAACCCCTGCCGTCTTATCTCCCCCCCCCCCCCCTCCCCCCCTTCCCTCCCTCCCTCCACCCCCCCGTTGGGGTGAGCCACAGCGAGGGGGGGGGGGGGGGGGGGGGGGGTTCTCCGAGATGTGCAGCGCGCTCAGAACCCGCTTCAGTGGCTGGAGAGCGGAACAGGAGAGGAGTGTGTTGTTTAGCCTGGTCTGCCCACTGTTCCCTCGCTTGCTCACTCACACACACACACACACACACACGCGCGCGCTCCCTCTCTCCCCCTTGCTCTCTCTCTCACTCTCGCTCTCGCTCTCACGCTCCCTCTCCGTCAGCCGGAGAGCGCTTCCTCTCTCCCACTCGCTCTCTCTCTCTCTCTCTCTCCCTGTAACCCTCTCGCTCTCCCTCTCCGTCAGCCTAAGAGCGCTCCTTCTCTGGTCCTCCCTCTCTCCCCCCTTCTCTCTCTCTCTCCCTGTAACCCTCTCGCTCTCCCTCTCCCTCCGTCAGCCGGAGAGCGCTTCCTCTCTCCCCCTCGCTCTCTCCCTGTAACCCCCTCTCTCTCTCTCTCTCCCTCAGCCTAAGAGCGCTCCATCTCTCTGCGTCCTGCTGTTGTTCTGCGGCTGCCACAGACACGCTGGGACGGGGGACGGGGAAGGCAGATGGTTCTTCTGACCGGGGACGACACTCGGGAGGAGCTGGGAGAAACGGCGCGCGAGACGGCGCTGAACGCCAACGTCTCTCTCTCTCTCTCTCTCTCTCTCTCTCTCTCTCTCTCTCTCTCTCTCTCTCTCTTGTATTCCCTCCCTCACTCCTTCTCTCCTTCCTCGCTCTGTCTGACTCTCACTCTCTCTCTTTCGCTCGCTCTCGCTCTCTCGTTTCCTGACTTTTACGCACACACACACGCGCGCACGCACACACGCGCACGCACGCGGGCGCGCACGCACGCACGCACACACACACACGCACGCACGCACGCTGTCAGCCTTGCCCTCCGGCACCAGTTGGATGTCATCTACTTAAGCTGAACCAGAGGTACTTGTGCTTGTCATTAATTGGGCAATGAGGGTGTGTGTGTGTGTGTGTGTGTGTGTGTCTGTGTGTGTGTGTGTGTGTGTGTGTTTTGAGCATGTGCAGCAGTTAGTGATGTGCATTTGGACTCTGAAGTTGGGGGTTTCAGCACAGATGCATCTCTGATTTGGACGACGGCTCGCTGGCTCTCGGTGCCATAGCTTAGTTAACCTTAGTGGAGATGTAGTGTTTTTATTTAAATCTTTTGCTGCCAAGAAACGAACTGCCAAGCGAAATCAACAGGGGACGTGAAGGTTGAAGTGTGTGTGTGTGTGTGTGTGTGTGTGTGTGTGTGTGTGTGTGTGTGTGTGTGTGTGTGTGTGTGTGTGTGTGTGTGTGTGTGTGTGGTGGTGTCACAGAGCCACGGGCACGCTGGCATTTACAGTTACTCCGCTCAAGAATTGAGATGAGAGTACGGCTTGGGGAGAAGCCAGCGAGTACTTTCTGCTCCTCGGCTCTCTCCTCTCCGTCTCCTGTGTAGTGAGTGAGGATGGGAGTCTTTTCCAGTGTGTTTCTGAGCCGCCTGGGAAAAAACGGATTTGGCTTTCTCCTGGCTGCTCTGTTGTTTGTTGTTGTTTTTGTTTTTGTTGTTTGTTGTGTGTTTCCCAACCCTCCGCGGCAGGCGTCTCTCTCTATCTCTCTCTCTCTCTCTCTCTCTCTCGCTCTCTCTCTCTCTCTCTCTCTCTCTTTGGGATTCATCCTGTCTATCGCAACTTCTGTTTCGACTTCCCCCACACGTCCGACTCCCCCTCCCCCCTACCCCCCTGCTGTCACGTGTCACGGGGGATGTTAACCCCCTCTCCC
The DNA here is from genome assembly GCF_964030765.1 of Micromesistius poutassou. Classification (NCBI taxonomy): domain Eukaryota; kingdom Metazoa; phylum Chordata; class Actinopteri; order Gadiformes; family Gadidae; genus Micromesistius; species Micromesistius poutassou. The sequence goes on along the minus strand of NC_140271.1, from coordinate 16,127,712 downwards.
ACCCCGCTTCCCGGGGTCTGTGTCCTCCAGGTCAGAGAGTGCGCTGGGGCCGTCCCTCCCCGAGGGGTCCGGGCTCCCACCATGGACCTGAAGGAGAGCTGCGGCAGCGACGTGGGCAGCGACGGCGAGAGCTCCGGCCCGCAGCCCACCTCCTGGCAGGCCTTCGCCCACAGCAGCACGCTGCACGGCCTGCGCTTCCTCTTCCCCTACGGCCGGCCCGGGGCCCGCCGCCTGCTGTGGGCGGCCGCCCTGCTGGCCTGCCTGGGGCTGCTGGCGCTGGAGAGCGCCGAGCGGCTGGCCTACTTCTTCTCGTACCCGCACGTCACCAGCGTGGACGCGGTGGTGTCGGGCAGCCTGGTGTTCCCCGCCGTCACCGTGTGCAACCTCAACGCCTACCGCTTCAGCCGGCTGACGCGCAACGACCTGTACCACGCCGGCGAGCTGCTGGCCCTGCTGGACGTGCACCTGGACATCCCCCAGCCACAGCTGGCGGAGCCGGAGGTGCTGGCGTTCCTGCAGGAGAGGGCCAACTTCACGGCGTACCGGCCCAAGACCTTCAGCATGAAGGAGTTCTCGGAGCGGGTGGGCCACGACCTGAAGGAGATGATGCTGTACTGCCGCTACCAGGGACAGGAGTGCAGCCACCGGGACTTCAAAACCGTGAGTACGGCGGTGTCTGTGTTTGCTCAAGGGTTGATTCGGGCCCGGTCGGCTACGGGGTGCTGCTGTATGTACACGTATGTGGCTCTGTGTACAGAGCTGGCTGGGGTCGGCATGATGTAATTACATGTGTCATCATGGTGGAGCTCAACACTTGGTGCCCAGGAGGGGCTCCACGCAATCTCTCTGTCGAGATGATGTGCAGATAAACAAAGGTTCCTGCAAAGGCTGTTGACTTTGAGCTGCTCTGCTGCAAAGCCATGTCTACATGTTGAAATAGTTTGTTGATATTAAGGCTTAGATCGTTAACTATTGCATGTTGCAATCCATTGCATTGCTCTTATCCGAGCTATCTTTGTTGTATACAGGGAATGGCTTAACCTTACAATTGTTAGTGCTTGGCACTTGTTTCCATGAGCATCCTTACTGTACCGACAAATGTCCTTATTGTAAGTCACTTTGGATAAAAGCGTCTGCTAAAAGCCCTAAATGTAAAATGTAAATTGCATCATGGCGGTTCAGCTACTCTGTTATTTCTATTGGTTATTAATTATTAGTTATTATGTCAAGCCTTAGTATTCTTTGTAAGCTACATCATCACCTGGTAATTTAGAGTCTAACTAGCAGTGCAGTAGCCACATGCTATTTTGGGATTATCGATTGCATAACATGCTTCTTTTGCTTGTCATGCTAGACACTGGCACCGTCAGTGTGATGGATTAGTATGCACGGCTGAATCCCGCCACATAAAGACTTTGTTATACGGTACAACCCTCACATTCATGAAGCCTTGTTTTCTACCTCACACTTGAGGCGAGAATGATTGCTACCTCAAGGTAGCGTCTAGCCTGCACTTTAAACACACTTTTTGTTTGTGCAATCTCATCGTCGTCATTCATCACAGTCATTTTGTGAAGAGGACACTTGGCAAATGTATGAAATGTAAAAAGTTAGTTAAAGATGAAAGTCAAATTATAATGACAAGTTATAATAATTGTACCACTAGTGGGAGAGAGGAGGAGAGAAGGACTACATTTTGGAAATACGACAATATTACCTAATCAGTTTCTCAATCATTGCTGTTTGGTTACCTCTCACTTTGTGTCGTTACTCAGAGTGGCAGATGCCTATATCTGTAGTCCACGCCTGTGCTCGGAGAAGGACTGAAGACGCTGCCAATGAGATTCTCAGTACCAGTGTTTCCTTGTTAAACACGACAGAGGTGTGCATACGCCAGGCGAGGCTATCAGCGCTCTGATGTACTGTGTGAATGGAGCAGTGGCACGACACGAACGGAGAATGTCCAGAACTCGACGGCCTCTCTCAGCTTTTTTCGATGTGGAGGTGTGGAGAGAGGATCAGGGGCTGGCTTGACGTTAACCGGTCCTAATGCTTGCTTGTGATCATTTATTTACTTTTTTTCGCTCAGCGCTTTACTTTTGCACTGAATGTGCAAACTGTGCTTGCATGACCAGAGATCAGCAGTGAATCGTGGAGCATATATGATGTTTGGCCCAGTGTCCTTTTTTCAAAGGGATTCTCTGTTAAACTAAGCCCTTTAGCGGTCCATGAACCAGATGGATTTGATCTTCATTGAAAAACATTTAATTTCAAGAGACAGAGCTGTCTGATGGCCAGGTACACTTGTACTGAATTGTATATGGGTCAGATTCTCTTCTTCTTGAAGTTTTTCCAAGGCTATACTGTTCGTAAAAGGAACTGACTGAATCAGCTCACCAATTTGTCCGGTACCGACAGTGTGTCGGTGTGGTGTGACCGGCGAGTTAAGAGGGTCATTGGTGCCTTTCACAGTTGCTTTGTATTCAACCCTTTCAGGTATATAGTACTGTACATCTAGTCTGATATCTGGCACTTAAGCAGCGCAGCATGTCCTTACTTATTTCTGGTACTTTCCACACCAACCAGAAGTTTTGTACCTTCCATCGACTCCTTTTCATCTTGTGGACTACTACAAAGCAAACTACGGCACTCACAGCTCTCTGGTCCAGTCCTTCCTGTGCTCCACACAGGAAGAACTTCCTCCATCGCCGTAGTGGTCCCCACTGGACAGCTGTCTGGCGCGTCTTCCGTCACGTCCTGCCCAACGCCGCCATCAAAGATAATCTTGCCGACAGAAAGTCTTCTGGAAGGCATCATCATCCTCTTTGCCCTCCGCCCGTTGCCCACACCTCCTCTCTTCACCCCTCCCTCCGTCTTCCCTCCCACACCCCACCCCCATGTGACTCCTTCGACGTGCCCCCTTTTGAACCTCTCCTCCATATTGCTCTCTCTTTCCTCCTCTCTGCCCCCACGCACCTCTCTCTCTCTCGCTCCACCTTTCTCTCTCGCTCCACCTCTCTCTTGCTTTCTGCTCCTCTCTCTCGCTCCACCTCTCTCTCTGCTCCTCTCTCTCTCTCTCTCTCTCTCTCTACCTCTCTCTCTCTACCTCTCTCTCTCTCTCTCTCTCTCTTTGTCTCTCTGTCTCTCGCTCTCTCTCTGCTGCACTTCTTGTATCTCCAGCACTCTGTCGGGGGGGGGGAAAGACACCGGGGGTGAAAAATAGAATACGGGCAGACACACACATCTCTCACTCACACCCACGCAGGGTCTCTGGGGACTGCATTAGCATGTCTTCTCTGGAAAGAAGCCTCTGCTTTTGAACTTTGAGTGACACTGGGAGGAGGGACCCCAAGGCGATATCTCAGACAGTGGGGGGGCGGGGGGGCCTGATGAGGCGGAGGCAGAGGGCGGCACCAACATGCTGGAGAGCCTTTACGACACCTGAGGAACACGGTGTGATTGAGAGTTGTTCCGATACCATTATCGGAAACCCCTCCGATACTGCCTAAAATGCAGTATCGGTTGTATAATATCATAGTCAGAGTCTATGTGCCGATTCGATACCATGACATGACTTGCTCATTTATAAAAGTGAAGAAAGGGGAGATCGCACACAAGGGCTGAGAAGTTGTACGTACAAGGAACACTGACGAAGGGCTAGACCTGAAACGTTTACCCCTTGGTTATGTGGCCTGTAATTGTTGTTTCGGCTTTTAAAATACACTTTTGGAACTTCTCAACCCTTGTGTGCGATCTCCCCTTTCTTCACTTGAGCATTAAGTTTTTTGGAGACTATACGCACCGGGCGACACCTCAATACTAGACTAAAGGCGCAGACTCCACACTTCATCTCGCTCATTTATAACACAGACAAAGAACATCACAAACACGGAGGTGGAAAGTCGGAATGAGAAACGTGTCATCTCCGACCTACGTGCGTTCGAGCTACCTAGTCGGAAAAACATGGACGCTTAACCACAAGAATACAAATGTATTATTATAAGTATAGATTAGAAATGTAAATGATCTAGTTCTGAAAAAAGAAAATTGTCGTTAGAGATCCCTTCAATAAGAACAAGTGCTGTAAGTACTTACAATGCTAATGCTGTATCGGTATATACTCGGTATGGTCATTACTCAAGTTCAGGGATCGGAATTGGCATCAGGAAGGAAAAAACTGTTATGGGAACATTTCTAGTGTGATTGTGGGGCTTGAGTCAGATACTAAGAGTTGCGTTTGCCCCCGGTGGAAAAGCCAGTTTGCCTATTAAACTGTGGTTTGCAGCCAGCTGCACGGCGCATATATTGTCTGGGATATGTTTATGACATTGTGTCTGTGTAACGACCCCGAACACAAACTCGTTGTGTTTCACTGACGCTTCATAATGCAGTGTTTGCCGCGACGTTCCTGTGCCATCATCACAGACAAAACAGGAAAGAGATTGTGCGGGATAAATAGTCTGTTCACGGAGATGGATACATGTGTGTGTAATAATAGCTGTGTGTGATATGCTCCATTCGCCACATACTCATTCCCCCTCTGCCTCCTCTCTCTCCCTTTCCCCGGTCTCTTTCCCCGGCCTCACCAAACACATCTTGCTCTCTCTTTCGTTCTTGCTCGCTCTCTCTCTCTCTCTCGTTATCTCTCTCGTACCCTCTCTCTCTCGTAGTCTCTCTCGTTCTCCCTGTCTTGCTCTCTCCCTCTCTCGTTCTCTCGCTCTCTCGTTATCTCTCTCATACCCTCTCTCTCTCTCTCTCTCTTGTGGTCTCTCGTGGTCTCTCTCATTCTTGCTCTCTTGCGCTCTCTCTCTCATTCTCTCTCTCTCCCTCTCTCGTTTTCTCTCTCTCTCTCTCTCCTTCGTTCTCCCTCCCTCGTCCCCTCTGAGTGTGATTACTACCTTAATTAAACACTAAGTGATCATTCTGACAGGCTGCATCAGTGTCTGCCAGAGTGGATCAGGCAGCACGGGGGCTAAAGGCGGCGGCGCTGCACTGAGCCGCCGCCGCCGCACGCGCTCAGACCCAATTGAGACCAACGACGGCATCCGCACCCGCGGCCCAGTCTCAATCACAGGTACGCTCATTAAGCCACGTTCCGCACGTTCAACCGGGCTCCCGGTGGGGGGGGCACAGCGTGATGCGGCCCTGTTTACACCGTTAGCCAATTAGCCGCTCCCCTCATCCCGGTTGCCTGGGATTAGCGCGCCGCGGAGGCTAGCTGGCAAGGCGCCGCCCGCCGGCCTCGGAGCCAACTCCGACACGGTGTCATCTGCCCGGAGGGAAGGCTAGTAAAAGGTGTGAGACTCTTTTTTTATGGTCTTTGGTTTTTATTAACATTTTACCGACTTAAAGGAGAGCCGTGCCTTCATTTTCATTTGACGGCCCCCAGAACCCTAATAAGAAGGATGCCATCGTCAGGCTGTGGGTTATTATGATTATTATTTTTATTATTATTATTGCCTCACTTGGCATTATCAAGTCCGCCCTACGGGGGCTCTGCGAAGGCTTTTCAAAAGGGCATCCGTGGTGATTCTGCCGCCAGCAAACCCGCCGGAGAGACGCCCCAGCCTGGCCCGATGCGGCACCTGACAGGAGACTCAGAGAGGGCCAGTCCAGAGCCGCTGCTCGGTGTGTGGGGGCCGGGGCCCGCAATCATCCACAGGAGAGGCTCCTGGAGGTTAGAGCGCTGTGGGGATTGAGCTGTGGGCGGAGGAGAGTAGGGGAGAGGGGAGTGGAGTGGGGCGCTGGAGGGGGGGGGGGGGTGATGGGGTTGAGGAGAAAAAAGCAGATAAGAAATGGATCCCTTGCGGTTGGTGATGGATGGGGGAGAAGGGGGGACAGAATTGAGCAGGAGGAGGAGACACCCTCAAGTCAGCGAGGAGAACAGCGAACGAGGGAGAGGGAGTACTTAAAATAGTCGCGTAGTTAGAGCTGGCGCATTATATTCTTGTGATACGTGTCGCGATTCCATTATATCTACTGTGTCTATCTACGACTTTATCATTATTTCGCAGACACTTTCATCCTGTGATTTCAGTTCTTAAAGGTACTGGTCGCGGTTGGTCCGGCGTACAGGTTGGTGTGTGTGTGTGTGTGTGGTCCATCGGGAATCGAACCCAGGGCCTTTCAGCTGGAGGTGGAACAAGTTCAAAACTGGTGGTGGGGGTAGGTGAACTGACGCTGGCAGATGATTGGTTGCACCGAACCATTTGGGAAATCATCCTTGGAAACTGTTTGGGAAAAGGGGTAGGCACTTACAAAAGAAATTGGCAGGTGATTGGACGAACCGCCCATCAGTGTCAATCATGTGTCACAGGGATGACGTTGTTCCTTAGAAGGCGTTGATTGGTTAGCGTTTATAGAGGTGTTTATAGAGGGCTTTGGAACGGTAGCTTAGTATGCTCATGCTAATGCTAAGCTATCGGACAATACAGCCACAGGTGGGACTCCGTCCACATCAACTGCTTGTCTATTTAGTGTTGTTCTCAGGTCTATTGAGAGTGAAGGAATGTGCGTGTCTGTTATTCTTAGAAATCTGAATGTTGTCCGGCCATCAGCAAACGGTTCGTCTGGGGTTCGGTGCAGTTGTGTTTTCGAGGGGGAAGCTCTGATTCCTCAGCCCACAGTGCTTCTGAACAGATAATGACTGTAATTACAAACTGTGAGATTGGCCCGTGTTGGCGGCCTTTAGCTGATAATGCTCCCAGCCTTTTACACAGAAGCAGAAATTGGCAGCTTCCTGCGACATCTTGTCAATAAGCAGCACTCCTTGTGCTTCTGGAAAGAAAAAAAACACGAACTTGAGGTTATTTGTGTTTAGTCAAATTGGTTCAAAGCAAAAGGTTTGCTGGTTTTTAAGAATAAGGTACAAAAAACACAACCAGTCTGGGGAGTGTGACTGAGAAAGCATAAAACTTTGGTATTACTGGTTAATGAGTTAATTAGCGGATCATTGAGGCATTATCGTGCGGGCTTTTGATCCGTTTTCTGTGTGTTTATGTGTGTGTTCTTATCCCATCGTCTTTCAGTCACTATCTCTTCAGCTATGCCTGGAGCATGGTCCCAATCAGTAGCGCGCCACCGCAGCCCGCAGCCCTAGTCATCATCTTCGCGGTAGCGGGTCATTGTCGTGTGTTTGACATGTGTTCTGCAACACATGTGGATAATGACTATAAACAAGTCATCAACCCAGCGTGACAAGCTGCCATTATCACATTACTATGGTGTCATTTGCAAAAGTATATTATCCGGCGCTAATTACAGTGGATGTGGAGAGGAGTAATCAAGGGCCAGGTAGGGGGTTAGCATCTTGCTCGAGGATGCTCACCGTGCCACTGATGCTGGTGGGGTGGTGGTGGTCGGGGATCAAACAAACATCATTTCGTACCGGGAATGCCAACAGACACTGCCGCTGCCAGCCCTCGGCTCAGAACAAAACCTCTTAAGATGATCTATCGCTCCGTCCAAATACCATAAGCCTTGTTATTGAGAAATGAATCAATTACTATTATTAATATATTAATCTACTATAGTAATTGTTCATGTCTAAAACCTGCTTCTTGTGGTCATTTAATGCTTGTAAAAAAAAAAGGGCAACAAGGAATGAAGAATATAAATTGATGTATGACTATTTAGTTTAGTTAGTTTAGTTTATAAATCTTGAAATCGCCTTTTTGTGATTTTCGGCATCCTAGAAGAGGGATCTGTTATCCTCGTGTCTCTTGGAGTCTCTCCAAATGCTTACACCCTTTTATTTATGCAGCCAATAGTTGTTGTTCTACGGCTCCGGCGTTATTCAGTGTTGGCTGCTGTCTCTCACGGAGAGGGTGTGATGGCCATTAACATCCGTGGTCTGTGCTAATAATGCTCTGTGCCCTCCCTGACCCGTGTTATAATAAGGGAGGGACCAGGGACGGCCATGTTTGCAAATGTTCCGATCTGTTTATGTTTGATTTTTAAATGACTATGTTTTTCGGTTCCTTTTTAAAAAAAAAAGATAATAATTTGTTGTTTCACTTTTATTTATTTTCTTTTTCCGTCCTCGATAATTGAACGGAACACAACATTTTCCATGGGGCCTTATGCAACAACTTTGCATAAAGTATCCTTCTGTGGCAGAGAATAATAAGGGCAGCTAACAGTAACAAGCTTGTGGCTGGTTTCAGGTATCTTTATGGAGAAGAATCAGTAGACGGCTTCTGACTGTAACTTTGCCAAATTGACGTAATGCTAAGGAAAAGATGTCATTAATCTGCGTCCTGTCACCGATGCGATTACACATTGAATTATGTTAAAGCAGTGTGACTATCCTTCTTTTAGCGACCCCGGACTCGTAGCGGCGGTGGTTGTGGGCGGAGGTAGGGACTGGGGCTCTACGGTGGTGGAGGAGGTCCGCATATATGTGGACCGCGGGTCCACATATATGTTTGCATAAATTGCTCGTGCAGCCAGATAAGACAATGTTTTATCGATGTTTCAACTTTCGCTCCCGACTGGGAGCGAGAGACATCATTCATAATGCATCGAGAGTGTCTGACAGAACAGTCTCTCGATCCCCGCCCCCTTCAGAATATGAGCTGTCACATAATTCTTTTGGTAATCATTTCTCTCACACCTTTTTGTACCGAAATTAGGCTCCCTCATTTCATAAAAATGTCGGTTCTACTCGGTTCCAAAAGATTTGGTAAGCTCCTAAATACTGAACCGAATTCCCTAGGAAGGAGTTCGATCTCCCAATCGGACCACCGCCTGAACATAAGTCTTGATATTTCCACGTGTGGTGTCACGGTATTTTCCCCTCCTGCCCATCGTGGAAAAAAACGGGCAGAAATGACGGACTGAGAACCAGAACACTTGTCGCACGCCAACGCGGCCGAGACGGGGCGGTGACAGACGTCCTCGTACAGAGGTGTGAACCCCGCCTCGTCAGTGTGAGACCGGTGTCGTCGGGGGAAGAGGTGGGCCGCCTCTGTCCCAACGACGCACGTCTGTAGATCAAACGTGTTGATGTACGCTCTGCTCCTCCGCCTTCCTGGATGGAGGGCAGCTGTTTATTTCCTGTCGGCTGTGTCTTGTTTTGTACGGCTCCCTCGTCCTTCTGCCGCTCAGCGGTGCACTTGTACTTGAGACGGAGAACGAGGGCAGCTGCTTCCACATCTCTGCAGGCATGTTGTGGTCGTCTTTCATCAGCACACATCCATCCGCTGCAGCACTCTGCCGCAAGGACAACCGTGCTCCCTTCCCGTCTCCCCTTCTCCCCCCTTTCATCTCTCCTCATGTCTCCCCCTGGTGATTTCCGTCTCAAACCCGGGCCTTACCCGGCCCCCCCCCCCCCCCCCCCCCAAGTAGGGCTGGGGTCCGGGTGGCGGCTCGGACACGGTACTGAAGCAAAACAAAGCCCTTTTTGTAACAGGCGGCGTGGCGGCTGGTAGCACAGGGACGGCAGGGTTACACAACGCACCACACGGCAGACTGGGTATGGGGATCGACGGCACATCGCGGGGACCTGTGTCTCTTCCTACCTCAATATCGACCGGAGAGCCTTTGATTTTCCAGACATGAGCAAGAGTTTCATATAATCATTATAGTGTGTGTGTGTGTGTGTGTGTGTGTCGGGGGGGGGGGGGGGGGAGACAGTGAGAAGGAGATAGTGTGGCTGTGAGTGAGACAAGTGACACTGTTTGTTTGTATACGAGAAGGAGAGAGAGAGAGAGTGTGTGTGTGTGTGTGTGTGTGTGTGTGTGTGTGTGTGTGTGTGTGTGTGTGTGTGTGTGTGTGTGTGTGTGTGTGTGTGTGTGTGCTCGCGTGTGTTCTGGATGAAATGCTGCTGACCCTTTTCTATCTGCAGCCCAAGATACAGATTGTTGTTTGTTATGCTCTCCACTTGGCGATTGTTTAAGATGGTAAACATATTTGCATTTTGATTACTTATTAAATGGAAGGTAGGGTGGCAGTGAGGTCCACAAACCTCAATTTGACCGTGTTCGCCTCGGTTCAGTTCACTCCGGTATGAGTAGTATGCTAGTGGTAGCCGAGGAGATTTGACTGAACACTGCGTCATGTAATATTCATGTGTTTACAATTAGCACTGTGCATAGCCTAGCCCGATTGGCTATATTTATATATTTATATCCCGCCCCAGGTACGTTCGCTCAACACCAGAGTACTCTTGAAGCTTGTTTACTTCTTAAAATACAAAACGTATTTGTTTGGTCGGATGCTAATTAAAGTTTGGAGGTGAGGTCATTTGTAATAAGACAATAACACAGAACATTTCAAGAACAATTAAATGAATAATTATATAATACGTCGCTCTAATATTTGTAATGTTATTGAAGGGACGAGAGCAAGGTTAATCTTCTCATCATCAGTCTGTGGTCCGAAAGCAGGAAAAACACGAGCCTGATAAACACGTACCTACAGGACTATCGACCACCAGTTGCCAATCACAGTCCGTATTCACTTGGCGGTAGGCCGTGAGCTCCTCTGAACCGCCTGTTGAGCCGCAGCGGCATCCGTGTACGTGGCTGTCTAGCGTACTTCGGCTGTCAAGCTCCGGCCTGAAGGCTCACAGCTCCGGGGGCTTCAACACCACCAGCGGAGCAGGGACAGCGCTGAGGGTGGAGCGTGAATCTCATCTGCTGCCTTATCATCCCCAGCATCAGGGATGCGATAAGTGGCTGTCTGGCGTTGACGGATGGGTTCTGCGCGCGCGGCCTGGAAGGCTGCACGGCCTGAGACTGCTGAACGCTGAACGCTGCTCCCACCTGGCGCTGGGTCGTACAAAAACCTTGTTGAGTCGTTGTGTGTTACGTCCACCATGACCCTGAGGTGTGGAAGTCACTTAATCAGCGGTGTCATTGCATGGTGTATGAACGGGGTGGATGTGTGGTGATGCTGTTCATATCAATAAACGAGAGAGAGAGAGAGAGAGAGAGAGAGAGAGAGAGAGAGAGAGAGAGAGAGAGAGAGAGAGAGAGAGAGAGAGAGAGAGAGAGAGAGAGAGAGAGAGAGAGAGAGAGAGAGAGAGAGAGAGGGTTGCCCAGGGAGAGTGAGAGCCCAGATAGAGTGTTAGAGTGAGAGAGCGAGTGATAGTGTGGGTGAGAGAGCCTGACCCACCATGGGTCAACTCTCATCACACCCTGGTCAGCGTCAGGTGTACAGAGCTGAATGAACGGCCCCCCTCTACTCTGATGGTCTCCATCAGAACCACCACAACCAAACGGGGTTTGGTTGTGAAGGGGGCCGGTCGCCACGACGCCTCCGGATGTTATTCCTCAGCCGGCCTCGGTCCAGCGGCCCGGGCGTGGGGGGGGCAGGGGGGCGGCAGTCCGTCCATCCGGAAGGTGTTGGTTAACGTGGGAGGTGGAGGATAGCGGGACGCCCTGTGGCTCTGCTCCCTGCGTCTCACACCCGCCCGACTTAGTGAGGGGAGTGGCGGGGGCTGGAGGAGAGAGAGAGAGAGAGAGAGAGAGAGAGAGAGAGAGAGAGAGAGAGAGAGAGAGAGAGAGAGAGAGAGAGAGAGAGAGAGAGAGAGAGAGAGAGAGAGAGAGAGAGAGAGAGACGGAGTGAGTGTTAATACACACCGCAAGCGAGCGTGTGAGTGTTTTGAGTGCCAGATCGGGGGTGTGAGCTGTGAGCCGCACGCTGCGCCGCATCTGAAATACTCACATTTACATTTAGACCGAGACGCCAATGAGGACATGATGCCAGGCCTCTTGCATATGGATGTATGCAGATAAGAGTTGTGAACGAAATGGGAATGTTTTGGTTTGACAATGTCAACCTGAGTGTTCAACGTGGCGTTTTCTACCACTGCCGGTAATTAATAAAACACCCCAGCGAGTCTTCGAGGCGAGACGACAATAAAGCGAGTCCATAGCGTCGGTAAAAACCCAGAGTCACTAAAGTAATGGAACTCTACAACCTATTTACCCGTGTCCAGACATCCACCCCTTTTGCTGCGCTTAGAACCCTCTCTTGTCGCCTCCGTGCGTGTATACCCGTGTCCCGTGCACCAAGTCACAAGGCCTGGCTGTTGGCTCTCTGTTCTGCTGCCCTGTGGTCTCGTCCCTGCGTCCCGCCTTCACCTCACTCCCTCCTCATTGTTTCTCCGACTGGAAGTAATTAACCGGACACACGGCACTACCGCAGATGGCGTCGGTTGGTCCCCCGCGAAATATTGCTGTAAAGTGTGTGTCCGTCTGTGTATGCAATATCATTCCAACCGAAAATATAATTCTGGCACAACTGAAAAAGAACGCTTATAAATGTGGCCCAACTGAAAAGAAAGTACTTGTAATAATTGTGGCCCTTCGCTTACTTTATCGAAGTCAGTTAGGCCCCCTGGAAGAGGAAAGTGCCTCCCCTGAACTAAAGCAGCCACACTGGTGTGTCCGTTAGCTAAGCCAGCTAACAGCCAGCTAAGTCTGTAGCTAATGCCGCCTCTCCCTCTGGGTTGGTCCGCTGTTCTCGCGTAGCGCTCGTTATCGGCTGTAATGAGCTGTTTCTACCCATCGTCTCCCTCGCAACAAGAGACGGCGAGAGACAGACACACTCTGATGCACACAGCCCATGTCGCCTATTTGTTCGTTTTGTTGACTGATGTCTATATCCGTGGCACCCGCTTGTGGATCCAGCAGATTCAAAATGTGGGGAAATTCTAGACCGAGGCCTATATTGCCTTGTATTTATTTCCTGTCCTCTCACGAGCACCATGTTATGATATGCCTCGCGTCTTCTTGTTTTTTTATCCCCCAGACGCAAGCGGAGCAGACGGGACACTTAGCAGCGCTGGGATAATGCGGTCAAAACAACTCAGACAATATGAATCAGACTCGAGCGCTGAAATATGTCGGCTGGTGGGTGCGATTCAGCCGATTCATCAGCCCCTAATCCCTGCTGCTCCTGCTCCTGCCGGAAGCAGACGCAACAGAGGAACCGTAGCACCGCTGCCCTCAAACCACAGCAGTTTTACGTATATCAGCTGAACTTCTCTATCATCGATCGCCCCCGCGAAGAGGGACCCTACCCCTGACCCTGCAGTCCTTGACGTTCACATGGGAGGGGTTTCTCTATGGGCGGCGAGGTTGGTCGGTAACCGGAAGGTTGCTAGGTCGATCCCCGGCTCCTCCTGGATGAGTGTCGAGGTGTCCCTGAGCAAGACAGCCTCACCCTGACTGCTCCTGACGAGCCGGCTGCCGCCTTGCATGGTCGACACTGCCATCGGTGTGTGAATGAGTGGCCACTGGTTAGAAAAGCGGTTCATAAATGCAGTCCATCTCCGGGTGGACCCTAACAAGGACAGGGTGCATCATGGGTAAAAGAGGTCCCAGGCTGTTTCTCCAGGAGCCTGTGTACTAAGGACTTATTTTGGCTCTCAGCTCTCAGCAGAGGATTACCAACACACAGGGCCATAAAACCCTGTTAGAACAAATGGTCCTCCCTGTTTGGTTTATCCATCTGGATGGATGGAGACTGTGTAAAAAGGCACCCCATGCAGAGCAACAACAACCCACTCTGGCTCAGTGAAGCCGTTGCTTAACACGGCCCCTGCATCCGGCGCAAAGGGCAGAAAACCATTACGGGGGAAGGCAGGCGACAGGTACCGGAACCCACACAGCAGGCCCTGTCTGAAGTGGCTCCGCGCACACTAACAACGTTTACCGTCGCTATTGCTCATTCATGCATGGCTGCGCAGGGTTTTGTTAAACCCAAGGTTTAAACAAATGGCCCCTGACTCTCTACCCGTATTTAGTCAGACTGTGTAAAGCACTGGCTCGGCCTTCCAGAGCTTCTCTCCTGTCATGGTGGTGAGGCGTTATTCCCTTCCTCCCCCTTCCTCCTTCCTCCCCCGTCCTCCCCCCTTTCGGCCCTCTGGAATTTATTCATGGTATTGTATAATTGCAAATCAGGCCGGGCCGATTGCACGTCTCGTGCTCATCGGGTATTAGAAAGCAAAGCAAAGTTTTGAAAGTGTGTTATTCAGGGAAGGACGCCATTCATTAGTCATGACTTTGGCTCGCTCCGTATCTTGTTATTCAGACGTCTGCTTGCATCCAGCAGTGTCTTTGTTCTGTTTGGTTTTGTAGGATGGGCGAAGGGTTTCTTTGGAGCCATAAAGTGAGGCTGGATCTGCAAATAAACCGACATTTATGCTGGGTGTTACGAATATAAGTCTGTTTTTCAACATGTTTCATAGTAGATATAGCTCTATCACTGTTTAAAGTATGTTCATTTGAGTAAAGAGTATTGCATGTCAAAATGTTATTGACATTGTTACTACCCCTACTTCTAGAAAATAAGCTTGAATAGGAAAAATTTGATTTTTTTTCTCTTTTTTGTTTAAGCACGCATTGGGAGTTTCACCTCATGTGCTTTCTACCACAGTTCCCAGCTGGGACTGGGAATTACGAAACAATACAGGGGGACCTCCTTGTCTTCGAGGCAAACGACAATAAAGTGAATCCATAGCGTCTCTAAAACCCAGTAGTAGCTGAAATAAAGGAACTCGACGACATATTTACCCATGTCTGGGGACCCCCCCCCACCTTTTGGCTGCGCTTGGATCACTCTGTTGTCATCTCCTAGCGTGTATACCTGTGTCCCTGCTACTACGTTACAAGGCCTGGCTGTTACCTCTCTGTTCTGCTGCTCTGTAGTCTCGTCCCTCCGTCTGTCTTCGCTTTACTCTCTCCACACGCTTTGGTTTCTCCCCCTCGGTTCACCCCCCCCCCCCTCACTCCGCTTTCACAGGAGCACCTCTTCCTTCTTGCCTGCTTCAGAGAGTTAAGTCACGGAGCTAAGTACAGAGCCCCAGTTGTCAGGATACAGCGTTTGTGAGGGGTCAAGGGTGTCGACCCCAGGTAGGGCAGACTCATCCAGACGGCTCTGGCTCACGCCTCTGAGGATGAGCAGGGCTGTAGGCATACTGGAGCTGCTTGATCCGGTTCAACCCACACCTTGTTCTCTGCAGCTCTAGAGCCAGCTCTGCTCCATAGAACGGCTGCTGAGCGGTGCTGCCAACCTGTTATTACACTTCAGTTGTAGACACACAGCTCTTAGGCGGAGGCTGTGGCTCCGGAGGTAGAGCGGGTTGACTGGTGACTGGAAGGTTGCTAGTTCGATTAACCCGGCTACTACGGCTCGAGTGTCGAGGTGTCCCTGAGCGAGACACCTCACTGTAACTGCTCCTCACGAGCTTGCTGTTGACCTGCATGGCTGACACCGCCATTGTTGTCTGAATGTATGAATGGGTGAGTGTGAGGCAATGATTGTAAAGTGCTTTGAGTGGCCACTGGTTAGAAAATTGCTCTATAAATGCAGCACCCTTTCCATCTTTTTCTAAACTATGCATTTGACCTACGTATATTGTATGGTTTCCTTTCAGCTCGGCCTCGTCTATATTGCCTTGCCTTGCCTCCACAGGACCAAAACACAAACAAAACATTGAAACTCAATTATTTACAATTATTTCTTAAAAATGAAAAATATTGAATTCTGAACAAACTATTCTGAGAATTCTGAGCATTCCAGCCTGTAGGGTCTTTCGGAAGGATGTGGAATGGACTGTTCGTATTGGTTGTCCAAAATCATGTGATACGAAACAAAAGCAAAACCAAAAGAAAGTCTGTGTAGAGCTAGATCTGCCTAATCTCTCACTTTTTTAGGATTGCTTTTAGAACAAAAAAATGTGGATATTATATGGACAGGAGATAAGCCAGCCATCTTGCGGAATACCATGGTGTTGAAGGATAAGGGAATGTGCGTTGTTTTGCCAGTGTGCTTATAGATGGATCGAAAGATATTAGGGGAATCTTTGACTAAGATTTTGCATAGTTTAATCTAACTGGTCAGGCTCGACCCATTTGTCTGATCGTGTGTGTGTGTGTGTGTGTGTGTGTGTGTGTGTGTGTGTGTGTGTGTGTGTGTGTGTGTGTGTGTGTGTGTGTGTGTGTGTGTGTGTGTGTGTGTGTGTGTGTGCTATTTGAAGGACTGCAGGTCTGATATGTGCCCATTAATATTAATACTGGGCTGTTTGATGGCCCATTGTTTCACCTACGCCTAACATTACCTTTTAATAGGAGTCTTTGGCTGCATTTCAGTGCAGATTGTATGGCATTTCAACAGATCTCCCTCCATGACGGATGAATTATAAACACAAATATTGAACTTTTCTTAGACGAACATTCTTAGTCGAACTGTTTGTAAGAAAATACAAATGCTTAACTTTTCTTCGACAACTTTTCTTTGTCAAGCTGTTTGTAACAAAGTAGAAATACTGTTATTTTCTTAGACAACCTTTCTTAGTCAAACCTTTGCAGCATATCCAGAACGTGTTCAACCCACCTAAATTCTCCCATGTGACTCCCCTCTACCGCCACCTCCACTGGCTCCCTGTAGTAGCCTGCATCAGATTCAAGATGATGGTACTGGCATACAAGGCGGTCAATGGAACTGCCCCTGCCTACCTCCAAGCCTTGGTCAAACCACACACCCCAGCTCGATCCCTCTGCTCAACTACCTCAGCTGGACGTCTGGTACCGCCATCACTAAGAGCAACCAAAGGTCTATCAGCTAAATCACAACTCTTCTCTATCTTGGGACCACAGTGGTGGAACAAGCTCCCTGCTGATGTCAGGATCACAGAGTCGCTCACCAGCTTCCGCAAACGACTCAAAACTCACCTGTTCAGAGTTCACCTAGACTCTACATAGCCATTCAGTCCCATATTTGTCTGTTGCACTATTGTTTGTTGTACGTCCTGGCACTTAATGAACGCACTTAATGCAGGTTATATTCATTCATTGTACTTAATTGTGTAGCATGTACTTAATTGTGTTGTGCATGCATGTTATGTAGCATGTACTTATTTGTGTAGCATCTGCAGTAGCTAGCTATCACTGCTGTATACGGGGAATGGGGTTAGCCTGGCGATTGTAAGTACTTGCACTTGGTTCTATGAACATCTTTACTGTACCGACGGCAATATATTGTTTCACTTCTTATGACAAATGTACTTATTGTAACTCGCTTTGGATAAAAGTGTCTGCTAAATGCCCTAAATGTAATGTAAATGTAAATGCAAACAGTTTGTAAGAAAATACAAATACATTACTTTTCTTAGACAACCTTTCTAAGTCCAACTGTTTGTAAGAAAGTACAAATATATTGCTTTTATTAGATGACCTTTCGGAGTCAAACTGTTTGTAAGAAAATACATTTGAGAGGAGAGAGAGGAGGACTTGGGGTTGCATGATGCATCCTCGTTCTGTGGGTCGGTTGTCAATACAACCACGAGACCCGAAGCATGAATCGTTTTCTCGTAGGCTGGAGGCTTCTAGTGGCTTCTTAAGCAGCACAGAGCGAGAACTGAAATACGAGAGAGAAAAGTTTATTGTTGGTTTCCTCGTTGCCAGGGATAACCCACTCGCCTCGTAGGTGGTTAACAGAGAGACCGCCATGTGTCGTAAAGCTGGATAATAAAAAGTGATCTAATAGTCCAGTCTACTGGAATGAATCATGAATGAATAATGAATGGAGCTACCTCCACATGCATACTTAATGGTGATTCTCGGACAGAGTAACAAAAAAAAGGTGTCAATACCACCCAGCTCTGTCGTTATAGTTCACTGGAGAGAGGGAGATTTTCACAGAAGGCTTACCACCAAATTACCGCTCCTATGCTACAACACCAAATCCCATCCTGCCCAGTCCTCGGACTGGTTGCCCTGGCTTCTAAGGAAGGACAGTGTTGCTTCAACTACAATGAGATTCATAAGCTACCCTAACTTGCCTTGCTATGCCTCTTGTGGACCAGCTTCTGCAGCTTCAGGCCATAGAATTCAAGACTTATGAACAGTTTTTCCTCAAACTTCAAATAGAGAAACACGTGTTTTACAGTCAATGCAGCATAGCATAGATATGCATTTTCTAGTAAACCGCAAAATTATTTATTTTGTTTGCTGAGAATAATAGAAGGCATATTGTTGTTGCTCCTTGCTTTATGCTGGTGCTCATCTCTATTTGAGGTGTACCGGTGCCACCGAGTAGAGCAGTTAATTTCAAGGCCTGCGTCAAATCATTATTCTGGAACAACGATTCTCCAACCAAGGGTTATCATTTGTACACATACCGGTAATCATCGGATATTCAAATGAAAACAGGTTGTTGGTAATAATAATAATAATTATACATTCAATTCATGTAGCGCTTTTCTAGATACTCAAAGACGCTTTACAGAGTGAACACAAAATTAAATCATTTAATAAAAACGTATATTAGTAAAAAGAAAGGAGGAAGGGGAGAAGGGAAATGTGGTGAAAGCAATCTTAAAGAGGTGGGTTTTGAGGACTGATAATAGTGGTGTCAGAGTCTGAGATGCGTTCAGACTCCCGGGGGGGGGGGGGTCCCTGCTGGACCCCCCCCCTGCCCCCCGCAGAGCCAGCAGAGTGGAGGACGGGCAGCACCAGTGCTGTGTCACCTCAGACACCATGAGTGATGAGCACTGGTTTCCCATAGCGGGGCTGGATCCATCACAGGTACCATACTGCCCTGATTAATGAGATATGGATATGGATATGGACGCTCTTTGGTTGGGATTGAATGCCTAGAAAGAGTGAGAAACGGCTGAAGCAGCAGACTCCATACTGAAGCAAGGAGAGAACAGTTTTCCCTGTCAGCAAAACCCAGCGTGTTTTGGTTTTGTTTTTGAGAAAATAACAGGATCTGGTCCTTTTGTTGAACTCATTCTAACTGCCATTTCCCCTTGCTTTGTACTAGGAATTATTTAGTACCTTTCATATGTACTACAAATCATGTACATCGTTAGCCACAAAGCATAAATTCCTAAGTCATATTGTAAGGGCCATCTTGTGTTTAGCATAGAACATGCCTAATTCAATAATAGATGACTGAGGCAGATAGTGATTATGGAATGTAAAAAGCACTCTGATTGGCTTAGGATATAGCCAACGAGGCACAGTGAATCAGCAGTGTTATAAGAGCAGAGTTAGTCAGCAGATAATGTTATTATCTGCTGTTGGATATAGCGCCATAGTTCGGCAGCTGCTTAAGGCTTCTCCTTATCATGCTGTACCTGTTGCAGTACATATCCTATAGTGTTAGTCTCAGACTTCATGTCATGCATATCGCATAATTGTCTCACATTACAGATTTGATAAACCCCTTCATTCCAGAAATACAAGCGAGCTAAAACCATGCTCTGCAAACACTCTGCTATACTCTGACACGGCCGTTACTTTGACATCTGCTCAACGGGTCTGCAGTGAAGCCTCCCGGGTGTGTGTGAGTGTGTGGGTGAGATGACTATATTCATATGACAGGGTTTTTCCTGCTTTGAAAAGTCAAATGCGGCCCACCTAAGGCTGAAGTCCGATGACGAAGCTACAATTCAAGCCTTTCGTGGTGTGCCTAAATTTGTGACCGGTTGTATGGCCCAGTTAATGTGCATCTACAGCTGCTTCTTCTGGATCCAACAGTGAGAACGTGCGCATAAACGTGACTTTATGTCCGTGGTAATCAGGTGTCAGTGTTTGCAGTGTATAGCGTAATCAAGCCTGACATTTACTTGATTGTAGGTGGTAAAAGCGCTGGGACATGAGGTGGTGGATGATGGGGTTGGTGCTGGAGCAGGTGGAGGCAGGAGACGGACTGCAGACCAGGGACTGTACTTTGCCCAGGAGATGGCCGGGGGGGGGGGGATTTATGGATCAGGGGGCTATCCTGAATCATCATAAATATTCGATCAAAATGTACTTTGGACCCACTGCAGTTGCTGTCAGGCAGCATCCCCACCTCAGCCCCACTGTGAGCCAGAGAGGCTCAGTATACGCACACAGCACACTGGCAGGTTTGCCTAAAGGCTAAACCAACGGTAAATGTTTTATCTCTCACCCAGCAGGAAGCTCTAGTGACTGTAGTTCCCTTTACTGACATTTAAAACGTTCAAAGTTGATTCCTAACAGTCCCCCTGATATTTAGGAGACACTCAAGACTGAGAACATAATTTACAGGCAGAGCGGAGAGTCGGCGGCCAGCAGACGTGACCACCATGGTCGTCAAAATGTAGACATAAAAAAACGGTGTTGACAGTACCGAACATTTTCTCTACCTTCAGGAGACGGCTATCGCGGCCAGGGCCATAACTTTCAACGAGCACAGTTTTGTGCAAGGTATTGCAAATTTATGAAAAAATAGGAAAAAAAAGTGGGAGAAAATATATACATATAACATTTGTTTTTACGTCTAGGTCAAGTAGCCCTATACATAATGTACAAAACTAGAGGTCTTCTCAAATTAAAAATAGTACAAAAAAATAAGACGCTCAGCTATGGAGCTGAGCGTTAAGCACAGTCAGTCAGTCAGTCAGTCAAGGTAATACACCTCCAGTGATCCTAGCCTCCAAAGCACAGTGCAGAATTTATCTCCCATTGTGATGCATTTGTAGAATCTCACATTCACAAAGATACCTTGATAGAAAAAATTATATATCCACCCGACCATCGGAATCTCAAGCGGATTTCTCAATTTCCATCTTATTAATATGACTAACTACGTTGCGGGTGTGTTTATGAATAAAGGACACTTTTCCACAAGTCCTTCACAATTGCAAAGGACGTCGATTTGAAATTGCTTTGGATTTTTAGGCACACACAGCAAGTCTAATGCAGATTTTGCACACCAAACATTACGAGGAGAAATGAGGAGGAGGACAACAGACACGGGAATGACCGTTCTAGATAATCATTATTAAACAAAACTGGCTGATAGTGAAGTTGAGTTTGGGTTTAAATGTATTAAGGATCCAGCCAGCTCGTCAGAAATGACCTACTGTATCTTACAGTAGAAGCACGACTGCACACACAAACACACGCGTTTTTCAGAGTTTTCAGAGTGGCCTTGCCTTCTCTTCCTCCCTCCTTTCCTCCGAGTAATTAATTATGTTCAGGGTTTCTAATAGCCAAAAGCTGTAGAGCTGCAGTCCACCGTGCCGGAATAAATCCCCTGTCACATCATTTGCTGCTTGTTATAAATAACAGTTCATCCACTTAAGCCCATGGTAAACACAATCAATGTTTATTTAAGTCACAGAAACAATAGCGAGGCCGCGGGGGACCCTGCATGCGTTCGGCTTTCCAAAGCACCTGTCAAAGTCACAAATGGACCCTGTACTGTTGGCGAGAGGCGACGTGCGTGCATTTGTTTAAAAAAAGACGGATGCGCATGTATGCGCATTAGGCATGGGCAAAATGATTCTTTTCCGGGAATCAGTTCTTTCAGTTCCCTTCACTATCACAAATCGTTCGTTTGATTCGTTCGTTCAGTTCATTCAGTTTGTTAAGTCATATGGTCTGTTACGTCATTTGGCAGGGCATCTCAGGTGTCTGGCCTCACCGCTTTGCTTTTAAATATGAGGTACGCCCGCAAACGGAGCCTTTTAAACCACCAGAAGGTCTCAGACGGTGACGGTGCTCGGGAAAACAGCTAATTTCTGTAGCATTAGCCTACGACGCCGCTCGAGCATTACGTGTGGTTTGAGAACGTTTTAGACTCAATCAATATGAGAACGTTTTAGACTCAATCAATATGAAGTCGAGGGGAGACGAAGCTCTGTTTGTTTGTATCTTTTATTTACGTGACCATATTTTTATTTTATGTTAAAAAAAAAGGAATCAGTTCTCTTCTTTTTGGGAATCAGTTCTCGTCGTTCACCTTCGGGATTCGTTCGTTCTGACCGAATCGTTCGCGAATCGCCCATGCCTAATGCGCATGTATGCGCGAAATAAAGCTTGTGCCGGCGTGCTCCGTCTACGGGAACAACAGGCACACCCTAATGAGGGTGCATTGTGGGTAATTAGGGGGCGACCCCGACTCAGATACGGATGGAGTCCCGCTACTAAACGCTTCACCGTTGTGTCTCTTCACCACGTGCCCACCACGTGGGCACGTGCCCACCACCCATCAAGACCCAGATGAGCTCCGGTGAACTTGCTGACGGGTCGTATCCATGGTGATGCCCCGGACTCGCGGTCGGCGCTGGGGCCGTGCCATGTCTCTGTCGGCAAATTACAGCGGCGTGCCGGGTGCCGAGGGCTCGCCCCGCAGTATTAGTCTCACTGTCAGGTGCGGCTGGAGCTTAGGACACAGATTAAATATTTGGCTCGCAGAGTGATTCGCGGCAGATGCTGCCTCGGCTTCCCTGTGTGTGCGTGTCTGTGTGTGTGTGTGTGTGTGTGCGTGCGTGCGTGCGTGCGTGCGTGCGTGCGTGCGTGTGTGCGTGTGCGTGTGTGTGTGTGTGTGATGAATGAGTGTGTGCTGTAAATGCTAATGGGGCAGCGCACATTACAAATAGTTTCATTGCATCCCTAATAAGACCGGTGAGCCTTAATATTTCATGAACCTTAAAACAAAGAGAGCCGTGTGTGTGTGTGTGTGTGTGTGTGTGTGTGTGTGTGTGTGTGTGTGTGTGTGTGTGTGTGTGTGTGTGTGTGTGTGTGTGTGTGTGTGTGTGTGTGTGTGTGTGTGTTTTTGCCCACTCTCTGTTTCCCTGTAATAGGGCATGCATTTATATATGGGGTTCGGTGTAAATTAGAATAAACAAATGGTGGTTCAGCAGTTCTCCTGCCGGCCTCGCTCGTAGCTAATGAATTGCATTAATCCAACCCCACTTATACAACAACACATTCGTACAACATGCGAGAGAGGCCGCCTTGTAAAGCAGCCTCCACCTCAGAAGTAGCGGATAGGAATTGGGTCAACAACATCTTTCGCCCGGAGGAGGTTTTCAATTGAACGAAGAAGAACCCAGATACCTCCTCGGCGCTGCTGCGTCACGCGCTTGGCCGTGCGGAGCTGAAGCCCTGGGTCTCCTGGAGGTCTTTCGGAGGTATGATTTATAGGTGCTGCTGGGGAACCTGAGGCTTTAATTTGAGTGTATTTTAGCAAGGCCGTAGCCACCGTCAGCTAGTGGTGAGTGAAATGCCCTGTGAGGATATCTGTTTCTCGTTGACAGCTAACTTCTCATCACTGGAGGGCACTGGATA
>NC_140271.1:16046949-16104449 GCF_964030765.1 Micromesistius poutassou | reverse complement strand
GGAGGGCGAGGAGCAGCAGGAGGAGATGAGAGGGGGAGGAGGAGGAGGAGGAGGAGCAGGAGGAGGAGATGGGAGGAGGACGAGGGAAGAGGAGGGCGAGGAGCAGCAGGAGGAGATGGGAGGAGGAAGAGGGAAGAGGAGGACGAGGAGCAGCAGGAGGAGATGGGAGGGGGAGGAGGAGGGGAGGGAGGAGGAGATGGGGAGGAGGAGTAGATGGAGATGGGGATGAGGGGAGGGGGAGTGATGAGGAGGAGGAGATGAGCAGGAGGAGGAGGGAGGAGGAGATGGGGAGGAGGAGTATATGGAGATGGGGATGAGGGAGGGGGAGTGATGATGAGGAGGAGGAGATGAGCAGGAGGAGGAGGAGGAGGAGGAGGAGGAGGAGGAAAGGATTATGAGGCCACCACAGCATGGGTCCCGCTGGGCTCAGAGCGTCACAGCCTGGCGGGGGTAACGACAGGGAGAGCCAGGCACCGCAGGCCCCGTTCACACGGCCCCGTCGACGCGGGGTTGCTATCTTTCATCTTTCTCTCCTCTCACGTCGTGTCTCACTCTCACTCTTGTTCCCTCTCTCCTTCTCCCTCCCCCCCGATGCGACTCCATCTCACCCTGCTCCTCACCCCCCTCCGGGCGGGAACCCTTCCGGCGGTGAGACGCCAGCGACTCGCGGCGTATGATTCACGCTAGCAGGGCTCCTAGCGGGCGTGCGTCTATGGCTTCTAATGACTGATGCCATTCTGGTAATTATATCTCTGCAGCCCTGTGGTGGAGCCAGGTTATTTACTGTCTGATTGTAAACGCAACGCCCAGAGTCTCATTGAGTGCGGCTGGTGAGGTCGAGAGAGAGAGAGAGAGAGAGAGAGAGAGAGAGAGAGAGAGAGAGAGAGAGAGAGAGAGAGAGAGAGAGAGAGAGAGAGAGAGAGAGAGAGAGAGAGAGAGAGAGAGAGAGAGAGAGAGAGAGAGAGAGAGAGGAAGGTTTCAATGGAGTAACAAAGTATACTCTGATCCAATTAACACTGCCTTTCCAGTCTGCATTCCAGTCTGCGGCGGCCATGTCTTGTCCTTATTTAACGTGTCCTCTTAGATATGGGCTAGCTCTTCCAGTCCAGGTTGTTGTGGTGCTATTGTGAGAAAAACACAACTTTGTCTTTCACCATACTTTCCAGACGAAGAGGGGTGTGTGTGTGTGTGTGTGTGCGTGTGCGTGCGTGCGTGTCACCACCACCGACAGAAACCCATTACAAGCCGGGCAAAGGCGGAGTTTAACACGTCTACAAACATGCTGAGATGAAAGGGCCCCACACCTCTGCAGAAATCAGAAATAGACAAGATCACACTCTGCATGACTGGTGGCAAGCGGCAAACACAGAGGCTTTCACACGAGTGGCGGAGCTGTTGATGCCGTGTGTGAACCACCGCGTTGGAGCGCTAGATCATCTTCTTGTGTTTACTGCCACTGATCTGGGGGCTGTTTGTTGACACTGATGGTGTCGATTGGAGAATGCGCGCGCGCTTGTGTGTGTGTGTGTGTGTGTGTGTCTATCTATGGTTGTGCACTGTCAACACAGCCCTATTAACGCCTGTAGCCCATCACCGGTACCACTATACTGCTTTGTTTCATCCTGTTGTGTTTCACTATGCTGTTGTTTCCTTCGTGTGTCACACACAACAAACAAAAACTAACACACTCAAACTAACACACACAAACACAAACGCACACAAACACACGCAATAACACACACACACACACACACACACACACACACCTGCGTGGGTGGGTGCGTGCGTGCATGTCTGTGTGTGTGTGTGTGTGTGTGTTATACACATATATCTATTAGGGATGTGAATAACTCAAATTTTTCATGGTCGAATAATCAGTGGGTGGTATGAACGAATAATCGATT
Organism: Micromesistius poutassou; assembly: GCF_964030765.1. Taxonomy (NCBI): domain Eukaryota; kingdom Metazoa; phylum Chordata; class Actinopteri; order Gadiformes; family Gadidae; genus Micromesistius; species Micromesistius poutassou. The sequence goes on along the minus strand of NC_140271.1, from coordinate 16,102,545 downwards.
ATTCAATGTGTGCCGACATTCACAAAGGCAGCCATGGATCATCGGCCTTACCATGCGCAAAAGCGCCGGTATTCGTAACCTCTTCTTTTAGTTCTACCTTAACATTTCTCGTGTTTCCCGAAACTTACTTTGCTACGAATCTGAAGCGCTCGTAGAACCTTCTTAGCTCTACCATAGACCTTAACATTTCTCGTGTTTCTCCGCCACTGTAAAGTAACCTTTAGAAATCCCTGTTGCGCATGTTCATTCCAAGTTCGCGTCCGTAGCCAATTGAGGCCAAATGAAACGGCATGTTTGAATTAAGGATATTGTCTCGGATGTTCTTTATTTTGGGCCGTGGGTACAGCAGGCAAGGTCAGCTCGACTTGCTTCCAATAATTTCAAAAACTCGCAACTTCAAAAAATTATTTTATTTATTTTACAATTCAAAAATGAACAAAACTGTCTTCTAAATTAAGGAAATGATATTAACTAAATTAAGGAAATGATACTGGGAAACGAATAAACCATTATAAGCAACGAGTGAACTTAATAAGCGATCAAAATACTTTTTGCAACCACTGCCTCTTTCCCTTGACATTTCGTTTTCACCTTAAATATGCAACAGATGTAATTAAGGCAACCTGGTCTCACAGGAATCCGTGAAATGAGTCGGTCTACGTCCCGTATACAAAAAATAATGCCCATAAAAGGTTAGAATATTAAGGGCTGCCTAATATTCTTTCGAATTAATTAATTAATTTTTTTAATGTTCGAATAACGAAGTTCGGAGTCAAAGCACTAGACCATATACACAGGTAAACAGTGACGGCGTTTGTTGTCTCGTTTCACCTCTGTCTGAGATGCAGAGACAGCTTCACGCTACCAGCGTCTGTCTCGTACGGTGTGGATTGAGAGCTTGTGAAGGGACGCAGGCGCGCTTGCTGCGCGGCTGCGTGCTTGCGCAATAGCAGACAGTATCGCTGTCATATCTGTCCCTGGGAAAAGTAACATTGCACCAAATTGAAAAAGGAACTACGTTTCATTAGTACCATATTTTCAGTAGTTATGTGTAACTTTTTACATGAACATACCTAATGCGTTACACACAACACTTTCTACCGGTCACACCGGTGTCACGGTATCGTCAAATTCTATACAGTTTATACCGTACACCCCTAGTGTATTGTGTATATTGTTTTTCTGTACATCATTAATAATAATAATAAAAAACTAATTGTGCTACAGAACCAACATTAGTTCTGTCCTTGTTTATTTGAATGGGAAAAAATGTTAACGATCCAAATGTTAAAAATCGGCTTTGACCCTCGGGAACGAATAATTGAACAATCGAATATTCTGACCCATCCCTAATATCCATATGAGATGCGCAACACGCGCACAGTTGATTCACATTCATAACTTGGAACCACTTTGCAAATTTCATCAGCAATTCAACCGCACGCTCCCTTTGTGTTCGTCTCAGTGCTGCGTGGCGCCCGGGGCCGACCCCGTCTGATCGCGGGGCAACGCAACACAACGCTTGTTTCTGCTCCGAGGGTGAGAAGGGGACAGCCTCGCTCCTCCTCCGCCTCCTCTGTATGCACGGCGCAGACGTCTCTCCGGTTGTATCCGTCCGGCGTGACCTCGGATGCTCCCGTCCAATCTGTGCTCTCCATCTCAAGGTGGAGCCTGCCTTAATGTGGCTCTCAGCAGACCGTGACCATCGGGGGGGGCGTGATGGGGAGGGCGGCGAACGCATTCATAAGACTCGAGGAGGACATCGCCGCCCTCAGTTCCCCCCGAATGCGGAGTCGTATTTGTACCGCTGCTTGAGAAGGTCGCCGACCCCCGCACCCCTCATCAGGAGACAAGACGATCTGAAGAGGCGCTGATTGGCTCCCAGGTCGGCCTGTGTCTCTGGCATAGCGATGATAGTTATTCAGTGACTCCGGAGCGTCGTTTATGGAGAGGCGGGAGGATGGATGTTGGACGTAGAAGCTCTCTACTCAGGCAGAGGCCAATGCGGTTACTATCCTCGAGTACGATGTAAAGTGATGTGGAAATAGGAAAGGAAAGTACGTACGGCATAGGTTTGGAAAGGCTGCTATTCAGAGCGACATGCCCAAGTACAGATAGACAAAGGAGTTAATTAGCCTGGGCGCAAGGCCATACTGTGCCCTAATGTACACAAACCATTCTGAATCATGGCAAAATGGTAGTTTGATTAAGGACTAACCTATGTTTTTTTCATTTCAATTATATGCCATTGTGTTTTCTAAGTCATATTCCCGACCATTCGTTGGCATAGCTCAGGAGGTAGTGCAGGTTGACTTGAAGGTCGCTAGTTCGATTCCCGGCTCCTCCCAGCTGAGTGTCGAGGTGTCCCTGAGCGAGGCACCTCAGCCTAACTGCTCTCGACAAACTGGCTGTCGCCTTGCATGGTTGAATGGTGTGTGAATAAACGGTTGTAAGTCGCTTTGGATAAAAGTGTCTGCTAAATGTAAATGTAAATGTAAATCCAATCATTTCTACCTTACAAATTATACCAACGATAATTATCTTAGTACTATTTAAGGAATACCCATATTTATCAAATACATGTTTGAATTCTAGTAACCTCAGATAGCTTAGACGACAACACACACTCATTATGAGGAGACGGTGGAGGAGATGAGACCCCCTGGACACCGCTGAGATGAAACAAAGTACAAATACACCCCTTCACCTTTTAACTGCACTTATTATCCACTGCCTCCTCCCTTTCCTGTCCGGTAAATGAGAAGCGTGGCACCAGACGACCCCGGCTCTTCAAACGGTGAACGAGGCCCTTAAGGACCCCCCCCCCCCCCCCCCCGGGGACTGGAGGGGCCTGTCGTTGCTCAGCGGCGACATCGTCTTCTTTTTCGTTTACGCCCTAAGTGGATTCAAATTGGCTGCACAATGTGAGCGCGCCGCCCATGCCGGCACCAGTGTGAGCTACGAGTGTTTGAGATAAGACGCACTCTCCCCCTGTCTCGGCTGCTCACCGTGTGCTTGCGTTATTGCCATGTCTGTAAATACCACCCCCCCCCCCCCCCCCCCCCCCCGAAATGATAATGCTGATGATGATGAGGAGACAATGGGTTCTTTTGGAGTGTGCGAGCACGGAGAGAGGGGCGAGCGTGGCACGGTGGAGGCAGGGGGCGATGGGGTAGTCATGGCTACCGTGTGTCAGCACTTTCTCCAGAAGCCACGGTGGTCTCTCTTGAGTCCCTCACTGTGTGTGTGTGTGTGTGTGTGTGTGTGTGTGTGTGTGTGTGTGTGTGTGTGTGTGTGTGTGTCTGTGTTGGAGTATGATCGGGGGAACGGGTGTGCGGGTGTGCGGTCTCAGCCCCGTCCAGGATGGATCGTTCTAGAATGACTGTCCGGCGACTCCAGCAGCAGAAATTCAACTGGGATGTCCCAAGTGTTTGGCCATGTTGACGAGTACTTTCTTCACCTTCCACTGTAACCACTAACAGAGATGTTCCACGACTGGGATTGTCGCCCAGTCCAATCAAGGAGGACGGACGTAGAACCCCTCCAGCTCTATGTATGTGTTCACTCTATAGCTGCTTTCACATATGACCTCCGTCTTTTGCAAGGGGTGAGGTATGACGTAGGGTCTAAATTCTCAAGAGGCGGGACATGACGTAGTATAATTGCGGCCGCTGTCACCTTGGTTTGTTGTTGTTTGACCACAGACAGCATGGAGGCAGAACAGGCAGAACTCACTGCGATCTTCTTAACTGTTGTTGCAGCAATACATCAGATATTTCGTTACATCCACAACATCTGAGGTATCGATGAAAGATTGGAGCATGAGTTAGAATAGCAGGGAATGGAACGATGAAGAAGAAAGGCGTTGCGAACGACTGCGTTACCGGAGAAAGAGATAATTAATAAGCCTTACCATGGGCAAAAGCGCCAGTATTCGTAACCTCTTCTTTAAGTTATACCTTAACATCTTGCGTTGGTAAGGTTGGTCTGAAGCGCTCGTAGAACCTTCTTAGCTCTACCGTAGTGATGATTCAGCTCCTGCAGTCTCCGCCACTACCGCTACAGTAATCTTTAGAAATCCCTGTTGCGCATGTTCATTCCAAGTTTGCGTCCGTAGCCAATTGAGACCAAATTAAACGGCATGTTTGAATTGAGGATATTATCTCGGCTGTTCTTTATTTTTGGGCCGTGGGTACAGCAGGCAAGGTCAGCTCGACTTCAACTTCAACTTCAAACAATTATTTTATTTATTTTTTCAATTAAAAAATGAACAAAACTGTCTTCTAAATGAAGGAAATTATACTGGGAAACGAATAAACCATTATAAGCAACGAGTGAACTTAATAAGCGATGTAAATACTTTTTTCAACCACCGCCTCTTTCCCTTGACATTTAGTTATCACCTGACATATGCGACAGATGTTTAAGGCAACCTGGTCGTACAGGAATCCGTGAAATGAGTCGGTCTACGTCCCGTATAGTAGCCTATATTTTAATTTAACGTCTTTAATGGTAAGAGACCGCACGGGGATGGACAATGGATAATGAGCGTTGTTTAATTAAATTACAATGCCACATATGGCAGACACCTTCAGATATGAGAGACCCCCTCAGATTTTTGACTTTGTAGCCTTTATGGGAGCCAGTCCTCACTTTATGGGAGTTCGGCTCCCTCTGGCTCCCACGTAATTCGAACACAGGTCGGTCCAGTTGGGCCGCCTGTCTGACCCGGTCCTCCCGCATTTCTTGCCGTATGTGGTCATCCCGCTCCCGGTTCTCTAGGACCCTCAGACGTTCCCTTTCCTCCATCCTGCGGTCCAGTTCTGCCAACTGTTCGGTCGCTTCAGCCGCTGACCCAGCTCGTGCCCTCTTTGTCCTATACGGTCGTACATTACTGCGTCTTTCGCAGTGCCCTCAAAGTAACCAGCTGAAAAACCTCTTCGTCTTTCCAGGCCATTCTCGTTTTGAGTCGTATGTCTCCTTGCCTCTCCTATATATGCAGCCTGCTCCTGGCGTGTTTTTTGTTCCAACCATAGGGCGTGTTCCCGCCGTAGTGACGTCATCAACACGCCCACTAACGTGAAGTGCGAAATGCCGACATTTTACTGCTCATTCACATATAAGGTAATTAGCATTTCCTCCAGAGAAAATACTACCTCAGGGGTAGTTTTTTTTCAGGAGGTCCAACGTCAGGATATGTCATTCACATATACGGCACGTCCGTAGAATCTACGGAGAATAGACGGATGCACGTCCATATGTGAAAGCAGCTTATGTGTTCCTGTTCACTCTTGGTCTGCATGTGCAGCATTCTGTGCTGAGAAGCTGCTCAATTGAGTGTGTGTTATCGGTGTCTATCGGAGTATGCAGGAATATGTGCACACGTGCTGACTTTGCCTTCTAATCCTCTGCGGTGTATGTGTGTGTGTGTGTGTATGTGTGTGCGTGCATGTGTGTGTGTGCATGTGTGTGTGTGTGTGTGTGTGTGTGTGTGTGTGTGCATGCATGCGTGTGTGTGTGTGTGTGTGCGCATACATGCGTACGTGTGTGTTTGTGTGTTGCTAGCGTAAGCTGTACACTGTGCCTTTCTGTGGTGCTGCATCTGCACTGTGATATGCAGGCATGCAGTTGTCTCTTCCGATCAACCTCATCTGTGCAGCGGAGGCCCAGGGAACCAAGGGTTTGGTGCGGGGGAGGGATGAGGGAGGAGGGAGGGGGAGGTTTCTGGATCATAGTGATAGTGGAGTCAAAAATAATTCTTGGGAGCTTCACGTTTCCTTGCTTCCACAAGGATGTTTCCAAAAATAATTTGTATTCATTCATTTATTTTTCAGCCAGATGTGTCAATCACGTCTGAGTGGAAGCAAGTGAGTGGGCTAGAGTGCACTTGTCTATTGTCAACCCTCATCAGCTACATTTTGTTCAGCTATGTTCATTAAAAAACAAACCCCAACTCCCACTTACACTTCAACACAAATACATGTGATACATTGTACCGTGAGCTCCCTCCCTAGTGGATCGCCTGAAAAAAACACTTTGGTCTTTTTTGTACAATGTTGGTGCGTGTGACATTTTGCGGTCTGGTTTTGTTTACTGTGTCGCCGCCGTTTGAAGGGATAATGCTGTAACACTCTTTTAATGCCGCGATGATTAGTTTGTGTGGGATGCGGCGACAGCCCTCGTACGCTTCTGTGTCGGGAGACACACGGTGAGAACCCACCCCAGAACCAATAACCTCCTGGTGGGCGACCATTTCCTGCTGAACGGCGAATCTCTAATATTCTGCTTGTTATTCTGCTGCCATGTTGCTCAACATAATACAGCTCTAACCAGAGGTCCTGCGGCCCCGTTTAGTCCCGTTGACTGCGTTTAGACGGCGGATTGGTGGCCAGCTGTGACTCATGCAGATGAAGTCTCCAGTGATCAGAGATCATCAGGGGGCCCGGGGCCCTGGGACTGCAGTGAGAACAGGGGGCCAAGGGATAGAACAACAAAATGCAGTAGTATGGGCTCAGCTCGCTGCTTGTACTGTATGCTCCTGGTTAGTGTCGCTGTTTAATTGCAAATGGCAATTCACTAACAACTGTTTATTATGTACTAGGGATCGACCGATATGGCCGATACTGCTTTTGCTCCCTCAGTTTACATCATAAAAATGACACAATGATGTTAACAAATGTTACAAGTCTCAATTTAAAAAAGGAACATGTATTGAACTGTCGGTAAATCATGCCAGGAAAATAAAAAATCTGCGAAAAAAATTGGCCGATGCCGATACACGTAAAAAATGCAAATATCGGCCGATATATCGGTCGATCACTACTATGTAATGTTTAGTCATTTTAGTTGATATTTTCTCCTATTGAAACGCACAACCTTTTTTAGCCACATGTTGTTAATAAGAAGGTTGCGGTAGGGCTAGTCTGTGGTGAACTAGGTACAGGATCATTTTATGATTGTTCAGTTAAGTAATTCATAGACACAACATAAAAAGTTATACAATTACACACAAAAACTCTGTTTTGGGCTTCAATTGAATATGAATAAACGCTGACATTTGTTTAAGGCTATTCAAACCGTTTGTAAGGCTGCCCACCATCAGATCCAATCCGCTCAGACAAAAACACTCAATTTGGTAAAGAATGGCCGTTTGATCGGAGCCCAAGTGTTGTTCCAGCCCTGATATATACTCTCAAAGCCCACTTATTGGATTATATTGTTGTTCAGATCCGTGCAGTTAAAATCTGCCTTGGAGCGGCTCCCTATATGTCACTGTTTACAAGAGAAGGGGATCTAGTTATTTCTCCACTTAACGTTGCTCTGGTTTATTTTCCTTGTTTATCCACTCTGTCTCCGCCGCCGCCGTTGTTGTGCTCACAATTATTCTTCAGACTCCTCATCAATGTTTTTCTGTGTTTCTCTCCTTTCATCACCTTATGTGGGTTCTGTGTCTAACCCTGCTTTGATGTGGCCCCCCCAGGGCAGAAGAAATCCAGGGGATTGTGTTTTCACTGCATGAACTCAGACTCAATAATTTCTGGTCTCTGTTTGAGTCGATCTCTTTTAACAAGCTAATCGTAAAAAAAATGTAAAGCTAATCTGTGGAATTAGTGAGTGGTTTATAATGAGGAATGTCTTACCCTTTTGAATGCGGACATGGTCTGAAATAATATGACATCCTGCACCGCACATTAACCAAAGTGTTTCAATGGTTTATGAAGCCATAAACGACGGCGTTTTCCCTCATGGGTGCCGTCCATTGTCGGATCACCCGGTCATGATCAACACGTCGATGTTAATGATGACGAGTCCTGGTCGGGGATTTCCCGCCTTCCCCGGATCCTGACAGAGAGAGAGACCGTCTTTCAGCTGGTCTCTCTCTGGCCCGGTGGTTTGTCGAGGGAGACCGTCCATCAGTCTGTTTTTCTCTCGTGCAGTGGTTTGTCGAGAGAGACCGTCCGTCAGCTGGTCTTTCTCTCATGCGGTGGTTTGTCGAGAGAGACCGTCCATCAAGCTGGTCTCTCTCTCTCTGTTGCATGGTGGTTTGTCGGGAGCCGGAGCTCCGGAAGGCGGGGGTGAGGATCAGGTAGTCTGCGGTGGAACGGGGCCCAGCAGGGGGCTGTGTGCTGGGGCAGAACGAGTCGTATGCTGGCCTGGAGGATGGATGTCATGAAGGGCAAATACAAATAGACTGACGGGTAACATGTGGAAATGGGTAAAGGGCTTAAGACTCTTTCATTTGGTGGCGCCTTAAAGAATTTGGTCGTAGACTTGTTTTTGCCGCTTTGACACAGTATTGGGGTGTACTTTGTTCACTCATTTGAAAAGACTTACTCACTCTAAATAACAGTACAATGGTTTTATTGGACATTTATTTTGTAAGAAAAATTTACAGAAATAACGATAAATCAAGCTTGGCAGCCAGGAGAACAACAAACCAATACAAGTGAGCTCTACAATCAATGGACCCCTCTGCTGTTCAGCAAATTAAGTTTTGAGAAATATTATCAACGGACCAACCTGTTTACTGTACACCACATTTTGTAACTTCTCTGCCAGTAGAAAACCTATTCTCATGATCAACGGGACGTCTATTCTTGCGTACATGAGACAGCCCAGCTCTCTGTTTGTGTCGACTCATTCCCCGGCAGCTCTTGTCGTAGAACGACGTGCCAATCATTGCTTTCATTGATCGGTAATCCTCCGTAGGGATAACCTTTAACGCAACCATTCCGAGTATCACAACGTATTAACATGATGCTCACGTAAATCACGTAGAGTAGAGAGTACATTGGAGAAGGGTGGCTACAAAGATAATTCACTTCCACAGTATTTCTACAGCTTTCCTCTGGCCAGGAGCCTCGGTTGAATGTGTGATTCACTTACCCCGCTGCCTGGGCTGTTGGAGAGTCCTTTGTGTTTTCCTCCATTATTAAAGTATAATTTTTGGTTTCATGTTTTGTATTCTGAACACGGGTAATGAACAAAGTACAACCACTTGCCCGGGCAAAGTGAAGCTGAACCTGAACCTGGCCTTGAGGTGTTTCTTCGTGTACTGGCAGGTGTGCTGGGCGGCTTTGTGCTGTCTGGGGGGGGGGGGGGGGGGGGGGTAGACCTGTCAGTAGGGCTGCTTGATTATGTCAAAAATAATAATCACAATTATTTTGATTGATTTCGTAATAACGATTATTCATTGATTTTTTTTTTGTTCTTTTTTTGATTGAGAACAAGCATTTATTGAACTTTTAACACTGGTATTTCTTTTAAAACGATAAGTTTGAACTGAAAAACAAGAAAAATTCAAAAAAAAAGGGAAAAATATATTAATAAAATGAATTAAATATGTAAAAATATACACAATATACACAAAAATAAACACTATCCAGGACTTAAAGTACTATACATTAAAACAGAATTACTCCTCTTTACCATTAAAAAAAAACAACTCCAACTATGGTGTAATGCACTTGCTATAACAACCTTAACTAGTACTGAAAAAAACACTGTAGTTATAATCAGTATCTCAATGATATAACAGTTAACACGTTGAAACAATATTTTGAGGTAGAGTCACCCTTTTGGCCAAAATGAGTATTAACAAGAATAAACTGACTGACACACGCTGACAAGAAAAATCAGATGCCAAAACTTATTTTAAACCTTTGCAACCCCTAAATGTTTTTAGCCAGGAACACCAGTCTGTTCACTTGGTCTGGTTTCAGGGATGAGCGCAGGCAGGTGACGACATTACCACCTGTACTGAAAACCCTCTCTGACGAGGCACTTGTGGCTGGAATGCAGAGATATTTCGTTGCCAGGTTGGAGAGCCGTGGGTAGAAATTCTGGGACATCTTCCACCACTCCAGTGGGTCCGCCTCAGTGTCCAGTGTCCCTGCCTGGAGGTAGGACTGTAGCTCAGAAGCTATGGCCCTGTCCTGGTCCGGTTGCAGAGCAGCGTATCTTTGAGCTGTGCCTTCAGTGACCGGCTTGAAGAAGCTGCCCAGGGCTTTCTTCTTCTTTGGTGCACCAGCAGGAGTCACTGCTCTCTCAGGGGCCTTCTCCTGGGAATAGGAGGGGGAGAATATTGTGAAGAGAAATGATTGACATGTTTAATCTGACTAAATGGTTATGGGTATTCACAACTACAAATAATAAAATATAACTTATTGTTATTATTGTTATCATCATTATTATAATTATAATTACCATGACAGTCTTCATCTCAGATGACAGTCTTTCTTCAATTGACCCACGCTTGTCTTCGCTCACATATGTGAGCTTGAACCTTGGGTCCAGGGCTGAGGCCATGTCCAGCAGCTCCTGTGTTGGAGCATCATCATACTTCTCATTGAGCTAGCCCACGATCTTCTTCTTGATGCACTTTGCAAGGTCTGTGTCGTTCTCCTGCACGGCCAATATGGAGGTGTTGAAAAGGTGGAGAGTTGGCTTGACAAAAGACACACTCACATATTGCTCCCCAGAAAGTGCATCTGTAAATTCAACGAGAGGGCTTAGTGACTTGTTTATGGCCTCCAGTACATCGATGTCCTGCCATGAGGGGGTGAGGTGTCTGTTTTTTGTGTCGTTGAAGAGGACCTCTGTAATGGCCTTCTGCTGCCCTAGGACCCTGCCAATCATAGCCTGCCGAGACCCCCACCTGGTTGGACACTCTGTCTTAAGAGAGTGTTCAGGCAGATTCAGCCTCTTCTGTACATCTGTCAGCTCCCTCTTTTTCTTCCAACTGTAGGAGAAGGCGCTGACCACTTTTTTGCAGACCCCCGTCGCACGGCCAATCCTGTGGTCCTTCCTTGCATTCTCTAAAATTACAATAAATATAAAAATGTATCATCATCATAATCTTCATCAGTGTATCAATAGGCTGGGAAATAGGAATTATTATTATTAGGAATTAAATACATTATCGTGTGAGTGTGTGTGTGTGTGTGTGTTAGATAGATAGATAGATAGATAATAGAGTAGCTCACATGATATATTCTACATTATTTGTTATTTAATAAATTGCATCACAAAATCAGGAGAAGTAAACCTACTACTCACCTATGGCCAAGTGGAGTCTGTGCCCGAAGCACTGCATCCTCATCCAGCCATTTAGTTCAGCTGCCAGCTTCATATTTGAGGCATTGTCTGTTGTGATACAGACTTGTTTTTCCTCGGTCAAGTCCCATGCAGCCATCGCGTGCCTCAGGCCCTCGGCTATATTTAGCCCTGTGTGGTCTTCGGGAAAAAATGCAGTTTGGAGACAATTTGTCTTCATGTGTGAAATTAGCGTTGATGTAATGTAGCGTGAGGCTTATATATGGCTCCATGGTGCGACTCGACCATAGGTCCGTTGTGGTGGCAAAATATAATGCTGTTGACACTTCTCTTGCAACTTTTCCGTGACATTCGTCATAAAGGGCAGGCAGCGCAATTCTGCTGAAATGGTGATGTGATGTTAACACATACCACTTGTCCAATGTATTTATCAGTTTATTGAACCCCGGGTCGCTAACGGTGTTGATAGGGCCTATGGGATATGTCTTTGGCGATCATGTATGCGATTGCATCCGTTATTTCTTTATGCCTGCGGGAGCTGGGTGGATATGGGGTGGCGTTGTAGAGCGTCTCCTTAATTGAGGACTGTGTTGCGGTGGCAGGAGTCGAGGAGCTTTTCATTTTTTCCTTCATTGCTTGGTCATGTATTACTCTGTGTGCAGACTTTAAGTGGTTAAATAGATTGGTGCAGACATGGTCGCGTGCCATATCTTGCACAATATCTTTGTTTTTTCAGTGTCAGACTCCTCAGAACCGAAGTGTTTCCACACCACAGAATTCGTTTTACCTTTCTTCCTGACCAAAGGCTGCCTTTCTGCCATCTTCACCGTCTTCCTCTAAATGTTTTGTAAGCACAAGTTTTCAGGCGGGGGCGGGGCGCAGCGGAGTGCACAGGTGGAGAAAGAAGGGTTTGCTCCATTTACCACACAAGACACGGCGGGCGGCAGAATGATCGTTTTATTACGATTATCTTGTTTTAATGATTGAGGGAAGCCAAAATTGTAATCGAAATTCAATTAATCGCCCAGCCCTACCTGTCAGTTAGCTTAGCTCCTGTCAATTATCTTAGCCCCTGTCAGTTAGCTTAGCCCCTGTTAGTTAGCTTAGCTCCTGTCAGTTAGCTTAGCTCCTGTCGGTTAGCTTAGCTTTTGACAACCGTGAAGCTTCACCTTTACAAAGTGGGAATTACTGGTGAAATATGGACTGTATATATGTGAACGCAACAAAGTGTGTATTTGTTAAGAAATGTGTGTGTGCATTTGTTAAGAAAATCAAATTCAAGAAACTTGAATTTCAGTCTCTCCACCTCCTCCTCCCCCTGATGGTGCTGCTCCACCCTGGCTGAGAGGGACTCCTCCAGATCACTACCCGCTCGGCTCTGGCTGCCATAGATTCTATGGGTGCCAGGAGATTTTCTTATCTCAAATCTCTCTCCCCTTTCTTGAGCCAGGATTATATCGTTCCCCCTACCGAAGAAAGCTATACCGACCGATTGAGGAGAAAAGTTCAGTAAGGAAGTGGCAGAATGCCACCAATATCCCATCCTCCATGGTGGGTCTTATCTGTAAAGCAAACGTTGGCCGTCTCTAGAGGTGTCCCAAACAATTATTTTTCAAACGATTAATCTAGCGATTATTTTTTCGATTAGTCGACTAATCTGTCGATTAATTTTACGATTAATCTAATGATTATTTTTTCAGTTACCGATTATTTCACATTACTTGATCAATAAGCCAATAAGGCGAAGCCTAGACGGCGTAGCCTACAATCATAGAACATGACAGAAGTTCTCTTTTCATGGGAGTATAAAAGACGTCTCTATTGAACGGAGAAAAAACTGAGAAATTGATCAGACAACAAAGTGAAATTTGTGCGGGATTGTCCCGCATTATGCTGGCCTGAGTTGCGGGATTTGAAAAAAATATGCACAATAGCCGCAATCCCGCGCTGAAATTTAAGCCGAGTCTAACGTAATGTTTACTCAGAGAGTAGGATCTTTGGTTTACTACTGCAACTGCTTGATAAATGAACATTCCAGGGTGGGGAAGGGGGGAAATCAACAGAACTTACGGTGTTTTGCTGCCATCCTATGAGAGAGAACAGGGAGAGAAAAAAAAAAAAAAAACGGGACAACACGTCGACGCAAATTATTCATGTCAACTAATTTATTACGTCAACGAGTCGTCTCATTCGTCTGTTTGCAATGATACTGATTAATGCTACGATCGAATCCCACCGGTAGAAACAGGGCAACCTTCCTAGCCCGGCCAGCTGCGTGTGCGTTAGAGAGCCTCCTGCCAGGTGGTCCGTGTGTCGGTGAACGATCCTGCAGTGAGAGCGAGAGTGTCCTCGCTCCGGTTGAGAACGGTAGCGAGACTCCTGGGAGCCGCCGGGAAGCCGCCTTGCCCCTTCCACACCACTGGGATTATTAACCCTAAACCCTGGTTCTGGTCCAAGGACCATGAGCCCCCTGATATACTGGGGGATGGAACGATGTCCCGTCATTGGGAGGCCAGTTGGTTTACACACCTCGGACCTAGACCTGTGAAGAGCGTCTCGGGTGCACCATATATGGCTGTAACAATTGAATCCATCATTGTACATCTACTAATAACCAAAAAAGGCTGGCCCAATACTATAAATGTATGCAGCATAACATCAATAACGATATAATTTATATTGTTAACAAATTGTGTGTGTGTGTGTGTGTGTGTGTGTGTGTGTGTGTGTGTGTGTGTGTGTGTGTGTGTGTGTGTGTGTGTGTGTGTGTGCATGTGCATGCTTTGTACTTTTTGAATGGCACGAAAGCCTAGCGTTTGCATGAGCAGGCCGATTCCCAATCAGGAGGTTTCCCCTCTTCGGCGATACAGAAAGGACTATCCCTCAGTCATTACTAGCTGCATGGCGGCCCCCGTCTATCATAAATGAAAGGTATTGAACTGAGGCCAGCTTATCGCCAGTATTATTCCTCAGTCTGTCAGAGATCACGCCAATAAATCCGGCACAAGCAAAGCCACTGGCGCACGTTGGAATCACAGCCAAACCGTTGATTTTCATTAGGGTAATTTGGGATTTGAATTTGGTGGAAGCGATCTCTTCCTTGGCTACGTTATACACACTCTCGGGATTCGATGCTCATTCCAGGAGCCTGGGTTGATTGAAGCCGTGTCATAATGTGCCTTCATAATGTAGCTTTAATGTCTCCTGTTCGCACTGCGTTGATGAGGTTGGCAGCCTGCATTCCCCGCAGCTGTAGATCTGCTTCCTTTTTGAACGGGCGACATCGCGACCTTGGAGAGAATTACCTGACATTAACATAATAAATGGTCGCAAATTAAAGCATAACGGTGGACGTCTTCAGCCCTGGGATAAAATACAGGTTGTGGATTCCCATGCAGTGGCTTCTGCTGCGCCGTCTACCCCGGTTCCCTGGTTCTACCTGGTTCCCTTATTCTAGGGTCGGGGGGCGGTATTTTAGCTCACATGAACATGCCGGTGATGTTCCAATTATGTGTGTGTCTGTTCTGTTCTGACCAGAGTAATTAGTGCAGAAGAACTGGAATGCACCCCAGAACACCATGGGGCACAGAGACCCTGTTAGCTCAGGTCGTGCGCCATGCTAACCAAAGAGGATGTCAACACTCCCAGAGTGAGAAAAAAAGGCTCGCCGGCTAATGACTGTAATGGCAGACAACGTCCTCTGCCCGACGGCACAGCAGGGCAGCACCTCACAACACCGCAGTGAGCGAGGCAGTGGCTGTTGCTGCTGCAACCCCCAGTCTCTGCATTGTGATCATTGGGCAGGATCCCGCGGGGCCAAGCGAGCTCCCTGTTGCCTCCCCCTCCGCCTGTCCTCTTCTGAGCGCCGTACGCATCAGCGATTAGATCACAGCCCCTGTAGCCTGGAGCTGGGCTCAGTCCTGGACCTTGGACCGTGGTGCCATCTGTCAGTGTGGAGGCTCTGGCGTCAGGAACAAGGCTATTGGTTGGGGAGAGGGGGACGCAGCTAGCTACACACTGCCAGAGCTCAGTAAAATGTGACCGGGCGACACCGTGTTTTTAGTTGTGTTGAAACAGCCTCTTTTCCTCGGTCCCTAAGTTTGGCCAGGTAAAAGATATGTGGATTTCAGTCTCATTTCAGGATTTCTTGGTTGATTGATGCCGTGTCTCCTGGCTCTGAAATGCAACCGGTAGTGGTTTCGATGTCTCGGGACATGGAGTTGTCTCTCCACTTTTTGTTTTTAGCACCTGCATAATGTCGCTTTAATGTCTCATGTTCTTTTCCCCGGTCCCTAAGCTCAGCCAGGGAAAAGATTTGAGCTCTTTATTGGTGGAGGGAAGGGAAATGACAGCATGTTTTCATTGTAAAGATGTGCCGTTTGATATTCACTAGCATTATGTAAGTGGTCATGCTAGTGTCATAAATGTGACTTTGGTGGATGATGGGGTTCAGAGGATGGCTGCTGTACACCGTGCAGCATTATGTTGTGTATCAAGTAGAGGATCAACCGCTGTGATGTGCTGAGACCGTAGTGGTTTGAACGCAACCCTCCTGTGCCCAACGCAACTCTGATGAGGAAGCCCTTGGTTCGTGTCCCCTAGCGTCACATTTGTTCTGTGCTTTAACGTAGCCTCGTGAGACTGTGCTGATTTTCTGACATTTGTGTTCTCAATGTTTATGCCTGAGTGGGAATGGGATCACGGTGGTCTCTGGAGGCGAGCTTTAACATGTTTGTTAGGAGGTGTTGAAGATGGAACGACTTTATATGAATGTTTTGTATCTCACAGCACATCCAATGTACAACTTTATGACAAGGGTAGGGAATTATATATTTTTTACACATAAGGGACCTCCTCACATCCAGACTGATGATTACCCCGGAGCGACTTTCAAATCTGATCTCCGACAAAAAGTGCAAATCGTAACACTGAACTAATTCTAAATTGGAAGTAAAACGACTCGGCTCTTTTCCTACGACACAGCCAGCGCATGCACGCACACACGCACTTACACTTGCACACACATACACAAACACACAGATTCAATCACACTTACACACACACTTACACTTACACTTACACACATACACACAGACTCATTTACACACACACACAGACACTCACACTCACATAGACTGTGAGACACTCTCACAGACTTTAATTAGCTGCTTATTTAATTTGGAAGTCCCTGGTGCAGTGGTGGCATTAATCTTCTTTGTGGGAATACGGTGGGAGTTGAGCTCACCAGCTCTCAAGTTTACAAGAGGAGCTAACCAGCTCTCTAGTTAACAAGAGGAGCTAACCAACCCTCTAGTTAACAAGAGGAGTTAACAGGCTGGAGGATTAGAAAGCATAGAGCTAACCAGCTCTCTAGTAAATACTGGTGGATGGTTAGAAAGCATAGAGCTAACTGTTTCCCTAGTTAACACAAGTTAACACCATCTCGAGCGTGACGGGTCTCACGGAACGGAGGTGAAGTGGGTTGTGATGCCGATATCGTGAGCGTGGAGCCATTACCTGGCATCACGGTTAGGGCCAGAGCAGTTAATAACTCAATGCTCAAGTATTTGAGCAATGATGCAACTGAAACGGCCTCTACTCATACGGACATTAAACACAAAGCACTCCCTCCCCCATCCGGGGAGACGTCTGAGGGCGTTCTGTCTGTCTCCTCTGATCCACCATCATCAATCATCGCTTCACAACAAACCGCAACGCTTCTTTTTTCATTTGAATCGTCAGCGACACTCTTGCTCGCGACGCTGCTTTCGTCCAATATGGAAGGCTCATCCTATCAGTCGGGCTCCTTACAAAGACCCCCAAGAGCAAAGCCTTCCTCTTATAGAGGGGCCCCCACACAGCAGCCGAGCACGAAGGAGCCTCTGTTCTCCCAGCAGCGCCTGCAGCAACATGGATCAAACTGGCCTCTTCCCCCCTCCATTTCCCTTTCTTTAGCTGCCTGATACAGCTGGCAGAGGAAGGGAGAGAGAGAGAGTGAGGCACTAGTGCATCTATTATTTACACTCTCCGGGCTTCCAGGAGTTCTGTCTGCAGGGGTGACGTCTTAATGGTTGAGGGGGGATTGGATATCGACAGGGCTGATCATGTTGATCAGCCCCGGCTGCCCTGTGTATGCTTAAGCGGATGGATTACGGGCAGCCACCTTAAGCAAGCTGACTGTTTTTGGGTACGTCTTCAGACATGGACACTGTATGCATTTGCATTTGCCGTCACCCAAATCTGAAATAAATGATGTTGAGCAACAGCTCATGCTCAATAAAAACGAAAATAAAGCTCCAACACGATGCATGATGTGTGTGCTGGTTCTATTCCCGAGAGATCTCACCTCACCGCTGGGCACGTTTGTCTGCTGATCAGATGGAAACGCAGAGAACCATGCATGAGTCGTTTTTATACAAGCAGAAGATAGACAGCAAAACATCCTCGCTACCGGTTAAGCAAACGACTTTCATTTTCACATTTTTAGAATGTGCCAGAAGGCGTTTTGACTGGCAGGAGCGTGCGTGCCTATCTATCTATTACGTCTGAAAACTTCTCAGCGCGGCTGCTCAAAGTCAATCAGCGCCGGCGGAGAGGGAATCTAAAACGGGTCGTAGACGCGGCGCACAGCGGCGCCACGATCGGTGAACGATCGCTCGGCAAACACTAGCTGCCACTCTCGTCCCGTCGCTCATCAGATCGGGGTGAAATCCCTGCCCGGCCCATTAGCAAAGCAGCATCTGGCTGGCAGCGAGAGGGGGGGGGGGGGGGGGTCATAATTGTATCAACCGTCTCAGCGCGGGCCAATCATGTAACCTCCATCTGATGAAATACACCTGAGGCTTCTTCAACGGCAGACGACCCGGCAGATGAAACACTTCCAACGCACAGTTTTTAGGGACAGGTGCAGCTTCTGTAGAGGTAGCTGTACTGTGATTAAGGGTCTTGTTCGACTCATAGGAACTCAATGAAACCTGTGTCAACAACGGAGATAAACATGAGGCAGTTGGTTTGAATGAGTCTGGGTGTATGGGTGACTTCATAATATCCTGATCGTCCGGTTTTCCACGCTACATCTCAGCATTCTCAGAATGGGAGATCAAAGCTTGCAGGAGAACTAGGTCAGTGTGGCTGGCTGGCTCTAATTGGAAGGTATTAATTGGAAAGTGTGAGTCTCTCTAACTGTCTGCATGTGTTAAAGAGACACAGGGTTTCAAACTACTTAATGTAAGGTAAACATGGAGATAGGTGTGTGGACGTAGGACATAAGATATTGGACTATAAAGCATTACTTTATTGCGTTGAAAGGACTTGTAAGATATTATAGCTTAGGACTGTATAATGTCTAATTTAACAGGACTGCCGGTGTGGCTTGGCCTTGTGGTTTGTAAAGAACAACATTTAGGAGGCACCAATAATAACTGATACGAGTGTTTTCATTGCCTTTTTGCTCGTAGAAAGGACATAGAAATGCGGACACTGCTGATATTTCTTATTCAAGTTGTTATTATAAGGTATTAAAAGACTTTGGCCTCGGTTCCACTTGTGGTTTCAATGTGACTTTTGTGATGGCGGGCGTAGCGTTGTGACCTTTCTGTGAAGTCTGTGGCTAGATGTGATCGTAGCTCTTGTACCCACTGATAATACAAATATTCCCTGGTAAAAGGGCACGGATTACAAAAGGCAAGGTGTTCATTATCTTTGCTAAAAAAAGAAAATTGTGTGTGTGTGTGTTGGAGCCATTAATGTCTACAATCCTTTTCTGTTAAAACATCTGCCTAAAACACTCTGCTGCACGATAACTCCTCTGTAAGTTAGCTGGCTGTATATACCCCAGACCTAATATTCTGCACATCTACACGTCTTTGAAGCGACGGGCTGCGATCCATCACTCTCTGTGTAGTTGGTTGTTATTCAGTGGACTCTAATTGCTTTCCTACAATCTTGAGATGGGACTTCTGCTCTTCCTAGTCGGGCTCCATACCCAGTGATAGTTATTCATTTATTTTCTCTGCTCCATTAAATAAAAACATGTAGTGTGAAGTCGGGCATCTGTTTTAGAAGCCCTAAAGATGCCTGGCTCCTCTCTGGCTCGTCGGATTACAGCGTGGTGGTTCCTCCGGTAAGAGGGGGGGGGGGAATAAATCCTCACTGACGATACGGGGGCTGGGGGTGGTGGAGGGCGGAGCGGTCGGTTCCTAGGGTCAGGGTATCCTCCTGATTGCAGCCCAGCTCATTAGGAGTTATTAAGAGTCCCCTAACGAGGGCGGAGGGGCAGGCTCAGCAGAGGGTGGAGGATGAGGAGGTGGGAAAGACGGAGGAAGGATAAGCAGCAGCGGAGGAAGAAGAGCATCGAAGTGATGTGTGGCTTCGCCCATGATGCAGTAATGTGTGTGTGTGTGTGTGTGTGTGTGTGTGTCAATGGCAGGTGTGTGTATATAATTTGTGTGTCTGTGCATGCAGAATGTGTGTGTGTGTGTGTGTGTGTG
This sequence comes from Micromesistius poutassou, assembly GCF_964030765.1. Taxonomy (NCBI): domain Eukaryota; kingdom Metazoa; phylum Chordata; class Actinopteri; order Gadiformes; family Gadidae; genus Micromesistius; species Micromesistius poutassou. The sequence goes on along the minus strand of NC_140271.1, from coordinate 16,083,001 downwards.
TGTGTGTGTGTGTGTGTGTGTGTGTCGATGGCAGGTGTGTGTATAGAGTGTCTGTGTGTGTGTTTCAATGGCAACTGTGTGTACAGAATGTGTGCGTCTGTGCATGCAGAATATGTGTGTGGTTTGATGGCAGTTGTGTGTACAGAATGTGTGCTTGTGAGTTTTAATGGCAGGTGTGTGTGCATAATGCACTGTGCATGCAGAATGTGTGTGTGTGTGTGTGTGTTGATGGCAGGTCTGTGCGTGTGTGTGTGTGTGTCAATGGCAGATGTGTGTGTGGCAGGTTTGGCCCGGGGTATATACGAGGGCCAGGGTGGAACCATATGGCCCAGCCCCAGTTGTTGGGGTCTTGTACCCCCTAACTAGCCTGGCTATTGCCAGACCAAGTCCAATCCTAGATTGCACGTTGGTCTGGAAAGGGTGCCGTCATTTTCTCCTGCACAAGAGGCAGCGTAGTTCAAATGGCTGCAAGCAATTGGCCACCAGCGGGGCTAGCTGGTAGATTAAACTTTTACCAAAACCAGTCGGCAGTAAAGCAAATACATCCTTTCTTTGGAGGAATTGCTCCAGGGCAAGTTTCTACTCAGCTTTCAAAGAAAACTTGCCCCTCGGTGCGCGGTGGCTGGTCTCCGCGGTCGCCGTGCACCGGCCGAGCTCCCGAACTCCGGCGGTGCACTCCCGCGGGCACGGGGATTGAATACAATACAACAGCCGCGGTGCCCCGAGGCGGCTTTTCTTTCTGTATTCAACCGCCGTGCACGCGGGAGTGCACCGCCGGAGTCCGGGAGCTCGGCTGGGACTCCGACGGTGCACTCCTAACCTGCGGGCTCGCGGTCGCGGTCGAGCCGCGAGTGCACCGCCTGAGTCCGCGAGCTCGGCCGGGGTATGGCCGCCGGGAGACCGCGACCGCGGGGACCGGCTGCCGTGCACCGCGCCCGGGAGCTCAGCTCCGGCCGCCGTGGTGCGCGGCTCTTCTTTCTGTATTCAATCAGGTATTCAATTCAAAGAAAACTTGCCCCTGAAAACATTTAAAACAGCAGCGACAGCTGCATCAACGGGTAGCGGTTGCTCCGCTTCGGCTACTTGCGGCGCTTCTCTGTCGTCATCGTGTTTAACAAGCCAATAGCGTGCCAGGTGAAAAAAGGGATAGGAAACAGGAGGATTAAACATGCTCCTTTCCATCCCCATGTGCAGGGCGAATTCCAATCGCCGGCAGATGGGGGTGGGGCTACCCAGCCTACCCCCTAACGATGCCTGCCATTGTTCTGTGTATTTCCTGCCTTTGATAGATTAGACTGTTTGGCCTACACTGGTGAGGCATGCACAACTTTAACTTTTGTTCATTTAATTGTTTCAGTCCAACACATTTACATAAACTTAAAAGAATGTATTTTCCTTGACAGTGGGTTTCAAAGCACTGGGAAAAGGCAGAGCTTTGTTGGATCCCGGCGAAATCCTTCATTCCAGGATTTACATTCTTGTATTTTTTGGAATATGGGCTGTGCTCTTTCTCGGTTCTGGCTGAGCGAGTTTTCCATAACTTACGGTTGAACCCTCTGGCCCCTGCTGTTGGACAGCCAGACCGTCGCATTCAAATGCAAATCCAGGAGAGGATCGCTTTCATAACAGGGTAGCAGATTCGCTGTCAAGTATTCAGGCAAAATACTTATTGCATTTGAGATATGATCATTGTGGATCAGTGGAAGTGGTACAATAACATTGTTAGATGTAGCTCCCTCTGAGAATATATGCTTCATTTAGTAGTTTAAAGTCAAGGATCAAGGATAGCCTGAACAGAGAACATATTACAATACACAAAAAAAAAACTCTTCAGTGAACAAGTTGCAAAAGTTTGCTGATCTATGATCAGCAAAGCCCTCATTTTGTGATGGTTCTAAGTAACGATTCCACAGAATCCTGTGGAAAATATTAACGTGTCCACATTAACCAATGTTAAGGATTTGATGTTCTGTAGTGTGGGGGGACCCTGGGGACAGCTGAAATACGCAGTGTGTGGATCGTCGCGTGGGAAAGACGACGGGCAATTGGGATCCACGGTCATGACACGCAATCACATCAGAAGCGATGGCGCCGAAAGAGAGATTGCTAGCTAGCATGGCTAGCTTAGCATGGCCGCTCTCCATCCACCATGTTTGTTTGCACTAAAGTCGCGCTTTTGATTGTGTGACTGCAATCTGCAAGATTCCCAAGTTTTAAGAACCAGTAACGTGTTGTTGGCAAATGGAATGGTTTCAGTGGGTGGTGTGCTGTGCTGCCGGCCAAATCGTTGTCCTCCCTTCAATCAATAAAGAACTCAATTAAATCGCTCTTCATCCATCATTAGGCGTGTGTGGTCCCTGACGTTCGCTCAATTAGGAAGATCGTCTAGTGTTCGCGAGGCGTAGGTGAAACGATTGTATATGATTTTCACTAGACGGATACTCCACCGCAGACGTTTATAGGTTATCAAAGTCAAGGACTCCGTCTTATTAGTTCAGTTCATTCCACAGGTCAGGAATGCAGCGGGCACTACACCATGGGAGGTCTGAGTCTTTGCACCAAATACTGGCCTCTACCAGCATGGCCCTCTCACGGGCCTTCTCTGAAGCATGCTCCGTGTTAGCACGCTATGGAGGAGCCAATTAAAGGCTGAACTGGGGAACCTTTAGAGTCCAGCCGGGTGAAGCCGCTCACATGTTGACTCATTAACTCAGCCTGATGGCTCTCCATGGGAGGAGCGGGTTGGAGATCTGTGCAGTGTAAAATAATGTTAATTCCAGGGAAATAACCACAGCTTTTCCTCTGCAATGGCCATCCATTTAGCAAAATTCTGTTTGTCTCCTGAGGGAAATATCGGTTTGTTTTTTTTCTCCTATCAAATAAGGAATTCTTGCCACTTAACCGGAATTGATTGTGGCATCTATGGAACAGGAAACACCACGTAAGTCATTGGCCCGCTGGCAATATGGTGAGGGTGTTTGTGTGTGTGTGCGTGTGCGTGTGGGTGTGTGTGTGTGTGTGTGTGTGTGTGTGCGTGTGGGTGTGTGCGGCCGTCAATCAGTGTTTGTGGGGTGCGGGGGCGGTGATGGAATGGAGCCGGTAACGCCAGCAGCAGGTGGAGGCGACGGTGAGATGGATTGGGCTCTTAGATCAGGGGACGCTGAGGCGGCCATGTTGATTATTAGAGACAGCCGGAGTGAGAGAGTGCATGGGAGCGACTCACTTTCACGTGTGTGTGTGTGTGTACTTTTGTTTGCAGCATGTGTATGTTTGAAGTATGTTTGTGTGTGTGTATTTTGGTTTGCAGTGTGTGTGTGTGTGTGTGTGTTAGCAGTCTGTGTGTGTGTGTGTGTGTCTGCTAGATTGTGTGGGTATTGTGTTTGTGTGGTGTATTGATGTCAGCGAGCACATCTGCGTTGGTTTTCATCTGGCGGGGCCGCGTGCCGGCAGAGAAACACCGAGCTGTGTTGCTTTTGTTGTCGTTATTGAATACATAAAAAAAAATAATACAAAAATCAGACACCGTGTTTTCAGGAAATCAGGAAAAAAAACACCGGAGACGTAAAACTCATTCTTCCTCGTCGTGGCCTTACATTCTGTTTGAAAAGGCAGAAATTGTGTCCAGAGGGAATAAAAAGCACAATGGGCGGGCGGGCGGGGGGGGGGGGGGGGGGGGGGGGGATGTTATGCAGACGAGGTGGAGCGTTTCACTCTGGAGGGAAGGCGCAGACAGCGGGTCGCCGTGGGAACAGAGCAGGCTGGTGGCGACTCACTTACATCTTACACTCCTATTTTGCATATTCCAGTTCTCTCCTGCAGTCTCCGTGACATTCTAGCCCACTAGACTCCTGCATCACCGTGCCAGGATCCCTCTCAATCAGGGGAAGGTGTTTTCTTGTACTTCTTTCGGTTTATCGTGACCTTTTAGCCTCGTGTTTCTTTTATTTCAATACATTTTTAATGCAACCTCGTCCAGCTGGTGTCCTCGCCGCGGCGGCTGAACATTCATTGTCCCCGAGGCGTAACCCATTGTTCTTATAATTACAACAAGGGCCTCCACGCGGCACACAGGGGCCAGGGGCCAGGGGACGAGATGCCCTCTCTGACTCCTCAAACAACACCGCCGGATTACCAGAGAGAAATAGCCCCATGTCTCTTCGGTGTTTGCTTATTTTCGTTCTTAAAATCCTCCTTCCTTCCTCCTTCTTCGTTTCGTATACTGTTATTAATTAATCGAGTGGGCCGTGTGTGTTTGCTTTGGACTCCCTAATGATTACAAGTAGTACACAAATGAAGCGTCTCAATGTTTCATCAAACTATCCGACGCTGGGAGAGAGACATCAGACAGTGAGTCAGGGAAAGTGTTATCGTAGCAGTCGGCCGTGATGTATGTGCGTGTGTGTGTGTGTGTGTGTGAGTGATTGAGAGCATGTTTGTCTGTGTGATTGAGGGTGTGTATGTGTGTGGAATTGAGGGTGAATGTACGTGTGTTTGAGGACGTGTATGTGTGTGAGATTGTGGGTGTGGGTGTGATTGTGAGAGCGTATGTGTGTGTGTGATTGAGAATGTGTTTGAGATCTCTTCACCTTCTTCAATCACGCTCTATCTCTCTTTCCCCCCAACAGGAATCCGAGCAGCAGACTGCAGTGCAGACGACTTGGCATTCCTCCTAATCCAGACAGCATTATGCATCTTCAAAGTCCTTATTTATCACACGCTTAATGGCAAAAACAGGGCAAAGCAAACACATGCCACTAATCTCAGTATCAATACAGATTGGATCTTTGTTAATCAGCATCCGTCTGTTGACCCGACACTTCTAATTCATCTCTCCTGCTAAGTCACACCAACAGGACAAGCAGACCATGGTAGAAGCTCCCTGCTAATTATCTGAGAGAACGTGTTCGTTACTCACGGCTGAAGCTCGCCATCGCTATTGAAGTCGTATCTGTAGACTCTTTGCTCGTCATGCAAAGACCAGAGGTACACTTGAATGAACGGGTAAATATGTGCTGTACGTCCAGTTCTGTAACAGAGGCGTCTGCGCAACAAAGCACATCTCGCCCAGACAAATGTTGGAATCCGAAGCTAGGCAACATGTTTCTTCTACATAAAGGAGGAGAGTAAAGTGAGGAGAAGGCAGGCGTTGGGCATCTTGCCTAAGGAGGCCTGAAGCTTGATTGCAGAGCATGTCTGGGGTCTGGCAGTCAAACAACATAATGACCGACTACCTGCCTGCTCGGTTCATTGGTTTGGTTTGGTTGTACTGTGTGACAACTTCACTGCATTCGGTTTGTCAAGCTGTATACACAGTGTATGTACACCTGAGGTGGATGTACTGTATATATCAAATCTCAATTAGTGATGCAAAACACGTACTTGTGCAAACAAAGGCCATGATTGTGTTGAAAAATCTTTTTGTAGTCATTTTTCCGACATCTCCCGCAGTGAAACAGTGAAACCCCTTGGGACTGGACATCTGCAGTAGCGCCCCTGGTTAGAGCAAGCACACCAGCCTGTGATAGCATCATATAGCTGGTTAAGTAGCTCCGGTTGCAGCCCATTCCAGCCTAGTGATTCATGTTTCTTTCATGCGTATTCGTCAGCGACTACACAATCGCTTCCCTCACTGCTTGGCTCTACATAATGGGAGTTTTTGTCTCCCGTATTAATGCGTTATCTAAGAGGCTCTCTTTATAGCTGATTCATCTGTGGGCTTCTCCAACAACATCCCAAAGCTGAATATCTCGACTTTATCACTGATTCTGCTGATGGGCCTTTTTAAGTCGGCACAGGAAAGTGATGTTTTATGCAAACTTGCCGCAAATTAGTTATATTTGTCCCCATTTGGAGGATTTTATCTTTAGATTGGTTATGGATAATTGCTATGGATAAAACACACTCACGGTTGAAGACTAATATAAGGAAGTATGTTTGTTTTGGGAGGTATAAGGAGCCCTAGTAGTTGTAGAGAGTACATTGTTTTTACAACCACACGCTCCACACTCTGTGAGATTCAAGGAAGTTAACTGCAGCAATGTCCCGCAGCACATTAATTCCCTGTAGAAAACACTTTTATCTTCATATCATTTCAGCATTCATATCAAGTTAAACATTTATTCCAGTATATCATTTTTTAAAACAATTGCCGAGACGAGTGGACAAATTCTAACAGGAAATAATGTGGGGGTTCAGTTTGGCTGAACAGGGAGTTGTTAGGTTTTGTTTGTACGGGCCGCAGGCATATCTCTTAAGTTATCCCAGTTTCCCAAACTGCTTTTCACCCTCAAAATACTATGATTCAATACAGGTTATTAATCCCACAACAGAAGTAACTCACCTCCATATCTGCACTGCATGCAGGCAGGTTTAATATACCTTGATGGATAGTAGATTTGACTAAATTGCTATCTTTGCAGCGACCAATACCAATAAAAGCGAGCATAAATAATTAATGTGAATGTGGCCTTACCTTCCTGACTTCCTGTCTCCCTGTGTATTGGAAAATCTATGTTACAACATGAGGTCCTCTCTTTCCATAATGGGCTACTGGTTTAACAGAAACAAGAATCATTGCAGGGCAAACAAAGGTGAGGCTGGAAACCAGCCTTGTTCACTTTGCGGGAACAAGCTAGAGACAGAAGCAGGAGAACACATTGGGCTTGAGATGGGAAGACCTTGAATGAACCTTGAATGTGGTCAAAGTAAGCCGATAGAATACAAAAGGAATCCAATGTGTCAAGTTTGTTTTACAGTCTAACTGTGTGTTCACACCAAACGCAACGGTGCAACACGTTTCAATACAAAGTCAACGTAGAGACGCGAATCGGGCGAAATTTGTCGTGGCACAAATCTGCGACAAGATTTGATTGACGGCGTGACATTTTTCACTGAAGTTGAAATTTTGAACTTTGCCGCGGCATTCGCGTGAGACAGCCAATCAGCGTTCACTCCCTGTGGGTAATGTGGGTGAAGTAACGTAAAACAGCCAATCAGCGTTCAACCGGCTGGGCCAACCGCTCCCTGCACTCCGCAGTGAACCGCAGCTTGGAGGAGAAAGTGATTGTTGCCGTTTGCGACTCCCGGAGCTCTATATATAATATTATATGATATTATATATATAATATCTAAATATCTATATAATATAAACAATATATATAATATCACGGCACAAAGTGGTGTGCGCCTCCGGATTATATTATGAACCCATAAACGACGGGCATTCTGACGTCTCTCCCTCTTCCACAGGTAAAGACATGCAATGGTGGTTATCTCGGCCATGGTTGATGAGAATGAATTGGTATAAAGCACCGTTGGCGGGCAAAAGATGTTGTGCGACAAAATTTGCTGCGTGACAAAGTTCGCCTGACATAACTGCACAGCGACAGATTTTGATTTGTCGCGCAGCAAAACTTCTGCGACAGCACAACCAGGCGAAAAATGTATTTCGGTGTCTTTTGGTATGAACGCACAGTAACGTACCTTTGACTTACAAAAAGAAGAACGTTCCCTTGACACCATATTCACCTGCCCCTTAACTGGTGTACAATACAATACACGTCCAGATCAAAACGGTCATGTATGGTTGCTGTTTGTCAAAATGAAAGACAGATTTGAGATGTGTGTGGTTAATCTTGTATCCCATGGGAAGGTTTAATTGAAGCACTACTGGCACAACCTAGAACCTGCTGCGCTGTTTGGGTCTGTTGTGGTGTTTGGGGCCTGGCCAGGTTATCATTAATTGAGTGGGCTCCAGCATGGAGTAATATCGAGCGCCCATCACACTTATGCAGGGTACACACCACACAGGATGATTAGACTGGTTCTGAGCCCGGATTCCCCCTCGCGACTCTGGTCAGCAAAACACAGATCTGCTGATGGTTTTATGGATTCTTTTGTCCGGATTACCCTGTGGTGTGGGGTTTGTTAGGAGTGCATATTGCCGGGGCCTCACCGATTCCAAATCGCAAATATGTCCAATGTTTACAATCCGATATCCCGTAGTGCTGGCGGAACCCCGACAACACCTGAGGACCCAGGTAATTGCTTCCATGTGGGAAAGACGATAGCCAATCGGGAGCCACGCTGACTTAACAACTACCATTCACCAAGTTATCGTAACAGACATTGCCGGCAAACGTTGGGTGGTCTTCCGAAATGGAGGAACGGCTTGTAGAGTTGAAATGTTTTCCGAAAAACAATTGCAAAAGCTAGCATAGGTAGTTCCTCCTGACTTTCGTCCACCATGTTTGTTTATACCAAAGTCACGATTCTGATCGTGAGAGATACTAGTGTATACCCCAGCATTAGAATGTAAACCACCGTTTTGAATGCAGAATCAAACCTTTCAAGTTATGGCTACCAACTTTGGCTACCAACCAAGTTTTATGACCAAACAACTTTTGCCCAAAGCCAAAGTTTTATAATGGAGGACAATTTACCAATTAACAACTGAAATATGGCGACTTTAACACTGGCAATCCGGAACCAAAACAGTATTTCGTCCAATAAATTGGCACTTCAGAGAGGCCTTAAAAACAGAATAACTGAATAATAGCTGAATGAATCACACCATTTAGGCAATAATCGTCAACATGTTAAGGGCTTTCTAAATGGCAGGTCTGTTTTTCAGAGATATAATTGCGTAATTTCATGTTTCTGTTAAAATGCTATGGCATAACGGTAATAACCATCAAACATTGTGTCTTTATGCCGTACTGGGAGTGTGTGAGTGCTTGTGTGCCTATGTGTACTCTTCAAAACAAATTGCCTGCCAAGCAACAATCACTCACTGATGGGAACACTTGGGCTTGATGCAGAGTTGATTAGTGGTGCACATCTACTGCAAAACACTGATCCTCACAACGCCCCACACACGCTCACAATTAACGGCACACACAGCGGCACAGTGCACTACATCCCTCCTGCGTGTTTAACACCCGCACATGTACATGTGCACACACGCACAGGCACGAACAAACACACGCACACACACACACACACACATGCATACACAAATAGACGCACGCATACACACACACACACACACACATATATAGACACACACAAACACACACACACACACACACACAGATAGAGACACACACACACACACACACACACACACACACAGAAATAGACACACAAAGGAACAAGAAAACAAAGTCACCGCAGGCGCAGTCTAAGCAGCCCCACATTTCATCAATAATTCAGCCACACTGGCGTGGGCTCTGACATGAGGAGGGTGGGGGGGGGGGGGGGGGGGGAGGGATGGGGGGGGTGAAAGGATGACCGGGCACAAAAGGAAGGAACTCCTAGAGATGTGGCGATGTAGCATTATGGAATGCTGTTTGAGTCGATATTTAATATATATGGCCGTAAATATATATATATATAGATGAATGTTAAAATAAATGTTAAAACATTAAAATAAATAAAAACTTTTCAAATAGGACTGCTGTTATTTATTTATTTCAGGGGTCTTTTATTTCATCATTACACATTTATTTATTTCGGGGAACTTTTTTTTGTCATAATGCAACATTTATTTGTTTAATGCCACATTTATTTCATAATGCCACATTTATTTTGTAATCTCACATTTCCATCCGGAAATGACACAGCTCCTTGTATTCAGGAGCTGCTGTATAATCAGTGATTCAGTGCTGTTGCTTTGGTCTGAGATGAACACGCCCCACTCATTTGAATATTCCAGATGGAAATGTGGCAATATAAAATAAATGTGTTATTATGAAATAAATGTGGCATTATGACATAATAGTTCCCTAAACAGTCAAACCATTGGAAAGGATGGGGGGGGGGGGGGGGGGGGGGGCTTTAGTGCAATTGTCTTTCTCTTGAGACTTGACCTCACAACTCAGTAAGATACTTCACACATATCTCGAGAAAAAATACACCTCGTTCAAATAACCGCTGTGAACCATTATCGTATAAATATTCCATTTGTGTCCTGTTGTCCTGACATCGCTTGTCAGACTAGTTTTTCGTATTAATGGGGTGATAATGCGGGCTGTCAGAGGAGCCGGAAGGTGAATTAATAATGCCCTCGCCTCAGCCGACTGCTACTCCTGTTGCAGTGGCTGCACTTGACTTTCTCTAACAGAACTTTGTGCCAAGCAGCCCTCGGGTCGGGTGAGAATGTACCGGTGTGTTGTAGCATTCCTGTAAACCAGGGATGGGGAACCTTTTTGACATCAAGGGCCGTATACATTTTTGTAACTTCTTTCGTGGGCCGCACTTTTTTTAGGCCTTTAAAAAGTAATTCACTCACTCACACATAACTTGCATGCACAACGTTTTCTCTCTCTAAATTTGGTCTGGTGAAAGCTGCTTGTTGGGCACCTAAACTTTGCTTAAGTGCGTTTATTTTGTTCTTGCGTAACTGCCCCTGCAATTCACTTTGCCTAGCATGTTTTGTACTGTAATGATGTTCCAGGTTAGTATTTTTCATTACAGCAAGCGATTCTCCACACACAAGGCAAACTGGCCTGCCCTTTACTTCAACAAAGAAGTAATCAGTCAATTTTTTGTCACTTATGCTTGTATAACTATATTGTAGGCTAGGCTATATTATATGCTTTGTTAACATTTTATTTAATAAAATCTGGCCCTTGCCTCCGCGGGCTTTGGCGGGCCGTACGTTCTCCACCCCTGCTGTAAACTCTGGGTGAGGTGTGGCTAAAGCCTGGCTAGATTACGATTCCATTGACTCACTCACTCCATTGACTCACCCACTCACCCAGTCTCGAGTGAGTGAGTAGGTCAGTCTCACTCACTCGAGAGTAACCTACTTGTTTTATGAATGTATGGACGATCACTCACGCTGAAACAAGTAGGCTCCGGCCAACCAGTAGGGATCGCAGCGACCAGGACACAAAACATTATATGCCTGCCTCATCTAATCGAATGAACACAGATACTGTAGGAGCATTATTAAGAATGTAAACAGTTTTATTAATAGACAGTCACAGTCTAATAGTCTAACAACACAACGTGCTGTGGTAAACTGTGTAAACATCAAGCCAATAAAAACATAGTGGCAATATTGGCATGGAGTCTTTAGCATGATAGAGAAGTGGGTTTGGGATTGGTGTGATAGCCCCTCGACTTCTGATGGAGAGAGATGTGTCTCGGATATGCTTTGTCAACTTTTGGCATTGCTTTGTCAAATCTCCTCGTTCCGGGGGAACAGTTACCTGGCGTACACATACCACAAGAGCATAAGAGCCAACAGAATATAGTGTTCAATTCATGATCCTCTCTCCGTCTAGCTCGGAGGTAAAACTCCACGCGAGTCCTTCACTTCTCCCCCAACAGAGAGTTTGAGTGTGAAGGGCCAGGTAAAAAAACATTGCCAGGGTTGCACAATACTGTACAGTGAACAGAGATATCAGACCGTGAATCCAGCCTCAGTGCTGTCGACTGAAGCTCGGATGAGTCTGTCTGGCCCGGAGTTTGTTGCACTCAATAAATTGTTGGAAGTTTGATGGACCGTTTATTCACTCAACGAAAACCAACAAGGATGATAGTAGCTTGTGATATGAGCATAAGTAGTAATGGTAGCAGTGATGAGTGGTATAAGTTTTAGTTGAACGTATATACTACTTGTACTAGTAGATAGTGTTATTGGTGTTGGTTGTAGGGTTTTGCCGTCAAGTAATACACGTAAGATGAACCTTAAAATATGACCTAGGCAATTATGCTACGAGAGTAACGATATGTTAGAATGACGATCTTATGGATTCAACCTATAAACCCTCCTATAAAAAATAATATAAAAAACCTCAAACCGTAGAGAGGAGGCAGAGGAGGAACTGAACAGATATAAAAGCTGAATCCGACTGCGGTCGTTTCTATGGTAAAGAAGAAGAAAAAGGTGGAGAATGGTTTGTGGGTCTCATTAATACAGTTCAGCCAGACCTCACTCCCTCTCCCGGTTCTAGAGGTCAGGGCCTGACACCGGATAAATCATTCACACGGCAACAAAAGAAAGAATCACCGGTGGGGTAACACACCTGCGTGTGTGTGTGCGTGTCTGTGTGTGACGAGTGCAGACAGAACCACAACCACACTGTCGGCAGCTCCAAAGTTTCCTTTTTAATTCAAAACTGTTGCAACGGTCAATGAGTGTCCTGAGATATTGAGATGGCTGGTTCTGTAAGGGATGGTAGTAGATCATGTTGTGATCTAGTTCTGTAAGGGATGGTAGTATATTGTGTTGTGATCTGGTCCTGTAAGGGATGGTAGTAGATTGTGTTGTGATCTGGTCCTGTAAGGGACGCAGTAGATTGTGTTGTGTTTGTGATCTGGTTCTATAAGGGCAGCACTAGATTGTGTTGTGTTTGTGATCTGGTTCTATAAGGGCAGCACTAGATTGTGTTGTGTTTGTGATCTGGTTCTATAAGGGCAGCAGTAGATTGTGTTGTGTTTGTGATCTGGTTCTATAAGGGCAGCAGTAGATTGTGTTGTGTTTGTGATCTGGTTCTATAAGGGTAGCAGTAGATTATGTTGTGTTTGTGACACAGTTCTTGCCGGTGTGGGATTTCAGTTTGTCCACTGCCACAGCACGGATGTGTGAACAGTTGTAGCTCTCATTCATTTTACCCTTGTTCAATTCAAATCCAGCTGGTGCAGAAGCACATTTGGTAATTCAAGACAGCTGCTTGAGTTTGTTACAAATTAGTATTTACATTTACACAGAGACATCATGCTTGGTGTTTACCTCGAGAGCGGGCAAAAACCCCCCCACGAGTTTGGATAAGCACAACGCCAACAAAGGAAAAGGTTTCGACTGGCAGGAGGGTCAAGACGGTGAGTCCTGAGTGGGTTTACAAATGGACCAGTTTACCAGGCGGAGACGCTCGCCAGAGCTGTTGTCGAGGGCGGCACTCGGCGTACACCCCGGGAAATACTGAAGCGCCAGGTCCCCCGCTGGGGGAGAGTGGGAACGGCTGTAATGCTATTCCGGGGAGACTGGAGAACCGGCTTCATCCGGCTGACAGACCCGGCCTGCGGAGGGGGGTGGGGCTTGACTGGCGGCGTCAAGGTGTTAGCCCCGCACTGTCCAGCACTCGCCGCTCTCGTCTGACCCAGCGGGGGCGCCGTTTGGAGAGGTGATGGAGAGGTCCTTGTGTCCGAGGCGGCGGGGCCCGGTAATGGTCGGTATCTGAGCAGTGAGTGGGGCCCCCCCCCGCGCGCGCTCAGCGCCGGGGGCCGTGGAGCGCCAGGCTGAATAAATGGGCTTGAGTGTCCTGCTCTGCAGAAAGATAAATAAAATGGGTTTTGTCGGTTTCCATGGCAACTGCATCTTTTTTTCTTTTTAATGCATTTTCCACCTTTTTTTGGGGTTGTTTTTTTTTGGGGGGGGGGGGGGGGGGTCGGCTGGAGGCAATAAGATTGAATTCTAAACCCAGGTCCAGTGTCGCAGACCTCTGAACTGTAGAAGTGCCGGCAGGAGAGAGGACGGCAGTGTAGTGTGACGGCGAAACATCCATGACCCAGAATGGACCAAGGCACTGAGGACTGTGACTACTCATGATTTGTTTTTGTGTTTTTCTACGTAGAATGGATCAATGCTTTACTCTACAATTTGATGAGGGGAAAAAGGGCCGTCTTGTGACAGAGGGCGAGTGATACATTGAGGTGGATCACACATGATTTGTGAGAGGATTCCTGGTTCTGTAAGAATGGTCCAATGCGGGCAACAGGCTGTATCTCGATTCATCACTTGGCAGAGCTAGGGGTTCGTTCATATCATTTGAAGGCAGTAATGCTTCTCTATATATCAGGCAACACATAAAATAAATAAAAAAATAAATAAAGAGAAATAAAATGAAAATGAAAATATAAAAATAAATGCAATAAAATATATCAGTGGGGGGCCTGACATAAAAGAAGTTTATGTGACTGAACATTTTGTCAAAAGAAGAGCAGCTATTTAAGTACTGGCCTGGGACTGGGATGCGTGTGCGTGTGTGTGTGTGCGTGCATGCGTGCGTGCATGTGTGTGTGTGTGTGTGAGATGTGACCATCCATTGCTTGGCTTTCCCTTCACATCTACCTCAATCTTTATTTTGTATGTCAAATTCAAAGGCACTATACCACAGAAAGACTCTCCATTCCATTCCCAGCATGCCTCCCCTGCACAAACAAAGAAACGTCAGCCCCGTTACTCTGCAGCCTCACCCTGGACCCCTGTGTTACCTTAAAGTGGTGAGGTGTTCCGTGAGCACCAGCTCTCACGCTGTTAAACGACAGAACAAAGCCTTTCACAGAGTATAGAGTGTTCTGTCGTTCCGCCTCGCCTTCCCCCTGGCGTTTGGGCCTCTGATGCCTCCTTGTTTGCAGATGTGTCAGGCTGATGTACGAACACTGTCAGCTGCTGAAGGCCGGCCCACCATGCTGTCAAACATGTCCCACCCCCCATACTCACCCCCCACACCTCCACCTGCGCAGCACTGGTCGGTCGGAGTCGTGATGCTGTAGAAATGCACACACACAGACACACAGACTAAGACAACACACACACGCACACACACAAGCACACAGACAGACAGACAGACAGACAGACAGACAGACAGACAGACAGACAGACAGACAGACAGACAGACAGACAGACAGACAGACAGCCTGTCGTGAGTCGTGATGCAGTAGAAACGCGGTCCCATGTGGGAGGGTACAAACCACGAAGACCATCCCGGGTCATGTGTCTCAGGCTGGGGGAAGAGGTTCTGCTGCTGCTGTGTAGACCCTCTCTGGTGCTGGGAGCAGGACCTGCCGCGGCATGGAGTTAAAGCCCGGGTGGATGTAGGATTGTATTAATGTTGGCCATTCATTTATATATAGGCTGTTATATATAGGTTATATAGGAGCTTAAGTTACAGGACTCGAACCTCCTGGGGGCTTTCTCTCTGTCTCTCTCTCCGTCTTTGACTCTCTCTCTATTTCTCTGTCTCTCTATATTTCTCTCTCTCTCTCTGTCTCTGTGTCTCTCTCCCTCTATATTTCTCTCTCTCTCTCTGTCTGTCTGTGTGTCTCTCCCTCTCCATATTCCTCCCCACGGTGTAATCTTTGCTGTGTCTGCAGGCTGATTCATAGCAGATCATAACAGTTTGTTCAACTAATACATCAGCTGGTAAAGGAACCATCAGGAGCTGAGGGCAGGCTTAGAGGCGCCCACCCATCATGACTGATTACATCACTATGCAAATGAGCACAATGTACACACACACACAGACAGACACAGAGAGACACACACACACACACACACACACACGCACGCACGCACGCACGCGCGCGCACACGCACAGACACACACAGACATGTCCGTATTTCACATAAACACACACACACACAAACACACACGAAATGTGCACAGTATGCCTTCTTCCATCTACAGGATTTATCTCCGCTGCCATTAATACCCCCCCCCCGACGCCTGCGCTCTCCTTGCCTGAGTGATCCATCAATACAGCAATAAGAACGCCGCCGCCCTGGTGCCGCAAAGGTTGAGACGAGACCCCATCCCCCCCCCCCCTCCCCCCACCCCCCCTCCTTCACGACTTCCCGGTATTCCCGTGAACCGGAGCGCACGCCGACACGGCTCAACGCCGTGGCTGAATCGCCAGCCGGCTGGACAATTGATCACCAACGCCTGTCGCACGATCCCAACCTCTCATTGGCTCGCCCAGAACGTCCCTGATGGAGCGATATCGATTACACAGTCTGACGCCCCCCTTTCTCTCTCTCTCTCAGCCCCCCCCCATATTGTTTTTTTGTTGTTGCTTTGCTGTAAAACCCGGAGTAGTTTACCATCTTTCATGCCACCGACATGCCACCGCCTGGAATATAAAGACGGAGGGGGAAAGAAGCAGAGGGAGGGAGAGGACATTGCGACCGAAAGGACGATGGCCGAGTCGGTTGGTCGGAACGACGGAGAACACTCACAAACAAAACATTGATTTTTTTTCATTCTTCATATCCCCATCTGTCACTCACACGTCGGTTCCCCCTTTATTCCTTCCATTTCCATATTGTTTTAGTATTGTTAGACGTTGAACAAGCCCGGCCGCAATTTTCCAAGCTTTTAGGAAACCTCAATGCCGCGCCTTTCTATGGCGCCTCCAGCTGATTCCAAACACCAACTAATGAGCTTATTAACCTTAATCCTCAGTCTGAGACGCGCCACGCTACCCTGTTCCACAATTATACTTAGTTACACTCGATTCTGAAATGTGGAGCATAGAAAGCATAGCAAGAGGGAACGAGTGTCTGCCATTTAGAACCTTGTGTCTGAGTGTGTGGGATTTAGAACCTTGCATGAGAGTGTGTGTGTGTGTGTGTGATTTAGAACCTTGCATGAGAGTGTGTGTGTGTGATTTAAAACCTTGCATGAGAGTGTGTGGGATTTAGAACCCTGTTTGAGAGTGTGTGTGTTTGTGTGTGTTTGCGATTTAGAACCTTGCACGAGAGTGTGCGTGCGATTTAGAACCTTGCACGAGAGTGGGTGTGCGCATGGAAACTGTCGTTATGAGCTGTTGTTTTCATGTCAGCATAATCATATGGCTGGATCTTTCTAGATTGTACTATCATTGTACAAATAACGAGTACTCTGTGAATACCTGATTAGCATTCACAAAGACGTGATTGACAGGCGAGCCATCTCGGTCGGAACAAGGCCCGGGAGGCAGAAACATTGGGCCAGGCACGGAATTGGTAGGAACTTACGTGGGGAATTGAATTGCTTATGAACGGCCTTAGGAGGTTCAGTGGCAGAGTATACATCAGGAGTCCCTGTTTACACTGGCTGTGTGTTGGGAAGTCCTTGCTCCCTTAAGTGTGACACCAGGTCTCCAGAGCTGTTTTAAATAGAGCGCTTCTGCAAGGAACACGACTACCTCTTTAGTAGCGTTTAGGAAAGTGTGTGTGTGTGTGTGTGTGTGTGTGTGTGTGTGTGTGTGTGTGTGTGTGTGTGTGTGTGGAAAAGCGGAATAAGGAAAAGCGGAATTGGGAAGTCAACAATTAAACACAATGTTTTATTGTTTATTATAACATTTTTGGTATTGGATATATATTTTTTTACTGTTTTTGAACTACAACAAAGCACATTTGCTAACAATCTGTTTGTCTTTTGTAGAAAGCTTGTGAATGGTTCTGCCTTCCAATGCTGTCTCACCACTGTTTACACACATCCTCAAGGGACCATCCAAATGAGGGGGTGGGGACCCCGAAGGTGAATGCTGGAGACAAGTGGGTCTAGTACCCCGGGTATTTTAGGTCTGGTACCTGGGGTACGATGGGTCTGTTACCCAGGGTATGGGGAACTGTGGGTCTGGTACCCAGGTACTGTGGGTCTGCTTCCTAGGATACTCTGGGTATACAGAGGTACTGAGGTGGCTCCTCCAGTCGAATGACCAGAAGGATGCTGGATTCGATCCTCTCAGGGTCAAGGTGTCCCTGTGGACAACAAAAACCCTGCTAATGACTATGCAGCATCCTTCACACCCACAGTGGTGCGAGACTATGAGTGAGGCTGTATCTATTAGTTATTCTTTCTTGTTTTGCTTTTCATATCTCTGCATCTCTTATCATCTTTGATTGCCTGTCCTCCTCCTTGTTATCCTCCATCGACACTCTTATTTAAATAAGGCCTGAGAGGCTTTAGCTTTAGTGTGGGAGAGGAGGGTCTCCCGGTTATGTTACTGTATGGTAGATATACCATAAAGTGGATCGTAAAATACGATGTCGACCTGAGAAATCGTCTAACATGGCATTTTTAATCTGGCATTTTTCACTTGATATCTTGTCAGGATTCCTCCTGTGTGGTTCCCTAGTCATATCTTTCCTTCGTTAACCAGAATGCCCTTTTCCACCCTACTCGATTAATGTAGGCATCAAGTCAGCTACAGATACAGAGAGTCAAAGCAAAATGGACACGACACAGTAAAGCAGGACCTGGGATGAGCTGCTCCAGCAGGCTAAACCCTTACGTCCCGATGACCTGGCAGTAATGGTGTGCCTATGTTCAGAGAGAGAGGCGGCAGTTAGTGTCTATGACAACAACAGCCTGCCGGAGGGGCTGAGGACATCACAATCTGTGAACACCTTTAAAATAAACCTAAAGACATACTTTTTCAGCTCAGCAATCTCTAAATAGATTTTACTTTATTTATTTATTTTTCTTTATTTTCATCGTTAAGCACTTTGTATTGCAATGTTGCACTAAAAGGCGCTACATAAATAACGTTTGATTGATTGGTTAAAGATAACATTGTGATGCTCTATTGGCTGGAGGGCTAAAATCTGGGTAAACAATGCAAGTCATAGAGGCGCATGTCTCTGCATACCGCCAAGCTGCATGGTTTACGCATTAGTTTACGCATGTTGTGGGACTGAAGCAGAAACAAACCGACGCGTGAGATGCATTTGGGGAACGAAAGCTCTGTCACTCAAAGAAAAACCTGCCTTCATTATGCGGGAGCGGCCGCCGAGACTGCGCGCTGATTGTTGTTGTTTCTAAGACACGCCACATCTTTCATCTGGAGAGATTTGCATGACATGAAAGCAAACTTCTGTTCCCCGGATTTAGATGGAAGGGGATCATCTGAGACTGTTTGTTATCGTTGCTTGTTTTCAAGTGCAAGCGACTGCACCCGTCGTTATAATCCCCCGCAGTCGCCCGGGAACGGAGCTTGTCAGGCAACCGGCGGGACCTCAGCTCCACAGACAGAACAGAGTGTCAAGGTGTTCCCCCCGACGCGCCTGACAAGGGCGCTCGTACCGGCGTGACATCGCCCCCAGTGGTGGCCCTGCTGAACGGGACCCTGTACGTCAGAAGTTAAATGTTAAAATGTTAAAACGTTAAAATGTCAAGCTCAACTGAAACACAGACAGGACTCTTTTCTTCGTCGCTCGGTCAATAGACCGACCGAATGCACTCGACGCTCTCATCGGCTGCATGCGATACAGTATTAAAGGATTGATTTTATGCCACCAGGTGTTTTCTAACTCGAACGACTTCTGCAGGAATACCGCTGCAGGGCTCGCGATCAAAGCGATATTCTGCCATGGAGAAACTTGAATACGGTGAATCATTTGTACGTCTTTTACTCACTTACGTGATTTTGTTAACTGGACCTTTTGAACACTCAACACTAACCCTTTGCCACTACAAGCTGTTTGAAAATCTGTCTTTTTCTGTGTTTTAGTGACGTGTCCACCTAGATGTATCCTGGATAGATGAGTCTACCTTCCTACCCAGTGGACTGTTGTAAATGTTGCTGATCTATCCATCATACATCTAGACAGACACTCCTACTTGTGATGTCACTAAAACACAGGACAAGGCCTAATCCTAACCCTAACCCGATTTTTCAAACAGCTTGGAATGGCTAATCACATTCACATCTGGTGGCACTCTTAAAGAGTCATTCCAGGAGAGATGCAGGTCTCTGATGCACAAGTGCAGAGTTTCCTAAATCCTTCTGAAAATCAACCTGAATATTAATCAGAGTCTTCCACTACCAACGGGCAGTATAGTCAAGCATTCCTGGGAAAGTAGAAAAAGGCTTAGCCATATCTGGCGTTACCTTCTTGCAGACGTTCTTGGCGAGGAGATTTGGTTTCCCATGGGATGAGAAACCTGTGTGTGTGGGATCCACTAACGTTGTGTGGTTCCAAATGTGTGTTTAGTGTGTATAATCCAATACATCCATTTCATCTGCTGGGTGTGTCCGTCTGTGTGTTTGTGTGTCCATCCTCGTGTCTCTCAAGTACACTGTATTTGAAGCACAAACAAGTCTCTTAAATGCAGCGTATTGGAGACTTTGCGTTTGTCGGATTCCACGAGAGACTAGAAGGAGTACAGAGTCCAGTTGGGTCAGCGGCTGCCATTGGTCGAGTGGGTGTATGTTTCAGGTGTTCGTGTGGCCCACTATGGCAACACATTCTCACTCCGAGTTGGTCAAAAATCGACACCAGGGGCTCTCGGCGTTAACTGCTGATGCAAAGGGTGTCCTTGTGCGTCTTCATTCAACGCAGGGGGTTTGTAATCCCTCCACGGCGATATCTGACGCCCAGGGAAAGGTCTCCCACATGTGCATTTAAGGTTAGGGTAGTAGTGGTTAGGGTTAGGGTTACGCACTTATCACTGTTCGCCGTGGAGGAATTACATTGTAATGAGTTGAAAACCCCCTGCGTCGAATGAAGACGCACAAGGACACCTTTTGCGTCAGCAGTTAACGCCAAATGCCACTGAACAAGCGTCCATTTTCTCGATTTTCGAGACAGCGTTGGCTATGGACCACCATCCAATGCGGTTATGGGGAGGATGCCATTTCATCTATTTTCTCCACCAACACATTTGTTGTCAGACACATTTGACTGCACTAAGCACTGCGTATTTGTTTAATTCAGTTACTTTCACACCAATTGTTTAAACATGGAAATGTTAAGTACCGGTTAATTAACAGCTGACTGGATGATTGGAAATGAAACATTATTTTTGGAAACTCTATTCGAGAAAGCTGTCATAGCTTGAAATATTATTTTGAATTTCTTTCTTAATGGGTAAAAAAGATTAATGTCATCCTCCTTGACATCATTCCCCAATGCCACTACCCACATATTTTTGTGATCTTTATTAGAAAATATATTGAGTGGAACATGCAAGGATTTTCTGTTTTGAAGAGTAAAAGTAGCAGAGTAAAAGTACAAACACGACGTTGCAGAGTATTGTCGGCCTCGAGCGATGAACCAACCCGTCTCCTCTCGGTCCCCCACTGGGGAGAAGAACAATCAACGGCGAGGGGCTGTAAATGAGTTTAATTCCACTCTACATTTGGTGCTGAGACGATTCATTACGAGGACACCCGGCCAAATCGCTGCCTATTTGCACGGCTTAATTAGGTTGCTAATTAGAAAGTACCAAAAAGAAAAATAGGTTCCCAATGAACCGCCTCTGAGGTGGAGATCATCCTGCTCTGAATGCCTTTACGTTCTTCATCGAGTGATGGAATGGACACAACAACTCAATCCCTTGGAACTGGTTTCAGCACAACACACACCTCATGAAGTTTGAGAGTGAATTGGGACGGATGGATGGATAGTCGCGGAGCTGAAGCGTTGACCCACAGTGGAGCTATGTGGTCAGTGTGTGCTGGGACGCCTGGTGATGATGTCAGAGTTCTGGTTTTCTCCACTCCAGGAAGTAATCATAAAGGGTATGACGGCAGTTACTTTTTAATGAATTAGTTAATCGATTGCATTTATATAGCGCTTTGCCTAGGGACCCAAAGTGCTTTACAAAGTTTGTGTGTAAAGCACAAAGTGTGTAAAGTGTGTGTGTGTGTGTGTGTGTGTGTGTGTGTGTGTGTGTGTGTGTGTGTGTGTGTGTGTGTGTGTGTGTGTGTGTGTGTGTGTGTGTGTGTACTGATACTCAAACAGTATCAGTTTGAACGGGTGATTACACATGGGCTGGATGATTGAGGAACGAAGTTGCTAAGCAACCCCATGCATGTAGGAAGTGTGTTTGTGTGTGTGCGTGCGTGCGTGCGTGCGTGCGTGCGTGCGTGTGTGTGTCATCACGGTGGGAAACGCAGCGGCGAGTGTGAGAGGTCAAGAGGGGAAGCACTGGGTCTGTGTGTGTGTGTGTGTGTGTGTGTGTGTGTGTGTGTGTGTGTGTGTGTGTGTGTGTGTGTGTGTGTGTGTGAACCGTGGGCGTGCGAGAGAGTCGGAGGGAGTCCGAGGCCTTTGGCTGGCGTGTTCGCGGGCGCCACCGCTGCAGCCGCCGCTGCACACCCTCGTCACATCTGCAAAGATTAGCCTCAATTTTCAGCTTTGGACTATTTTTAGCTGACCTAGCTAACACACTCGCCACGCACGCGGAGAGAAAAAACAACAACCCCACGAGAGACGAGAGACGAGAGACGGGAGGCGGCTCCCGGGAGAACAATAATGTTGTTATCGCTCCGTTGAAATCGTCCCGTCCTGTCGGGTTTAATCTTTGGCAGTGGTCCGTCCCGAGGAAGGCACCGGGTTTCGGGGCGGTCGGGGGGGGGGGGGGGCGGGGGCGGGGGGGGATGCGGCGTGTTCCTGTGGTCCCGTGGCCTGAGTGGAGCCGGCGTGGCGTCCCGCTCTGCGGGCTCATGATGCGCTCCCATTGGCTGCTTGTTACAGAGAGCTCGGATCCACATCAGCTGCCGCCGCTGGTCGGCACGGACCCGCCCTCTTTCCACACACACACACACACACACACACACACACACACACACACACACACACACTTGCACACTCACACACTCATGCATGTGCTCGCACACACAAACACACACTCATGCATGTACTCACACACACACACACACACACACTCATGAATGTGCTCACACACACACACACACGCATGCATTTGCTCACACACACACACACACACAAATACACGTGCACTCATCCATCTGCATCTTCAAAGATGGCACAGACACACTTTCAGACACACGCCCACATACATACACACTAGGGGTGTAACTACACTCATTTGTACCGAAATTTTTCAGTACGGGTCTAACGGTTCGATGCACGTTTCAATTTAAAAAAAAAAAAACATTTTTTTTTGAAAAACGTTTTTATTGCTTATCACACACTCTGTGACTGCCTTGTCTTGTCTTGATGTTTTGTGTTGAGGACCACAATGGAAATAAGTCCTGGACTTTATTGTGTTTTTATCCTCAATTGTATTTTATGTCTTTTCATTTGTGTAAGGCATTTGTTTGATACAATTTAATAAATCAAAATCAAATAAAATAAAAAAAATAAAAAAATAAAAAAACTGCTGTACCAAAAAACATACCAAACCGTGACTTAAAAACCGAGGTACATACCGAATTGTGACTTTAGTGTATCGTTACACCCCTAATACACACTTGTATACACATGCACACATACTTCCACAGACATACACACTTGTACACACTTGCGCGCATACACAGATGGACAGACAGGGACCATCACCCACCCCCACCCACCCACCTAGCCTCCACCACCTCCCTGTGTTCCAGACCCCGCTGACTCCCCACCGTCTACGGGTTCTCTTGATCCCACTTGACATCTCCTAAAGCTTTGGGAGTCTGTAATAGGTACAGCACTCACAGCACGACTCAGTGAGCCCGTTAACCAGAAAGGCTTTCCGCAGAGCCCCCGGTCACCCCCGGGTTCCTGCTCACGGGCACAGCGCTGCCGCGGGTATTCCCCCGGGAGCAGAGGCAGGAAAAACGTTGTGTGTCATGCGTTGTGTACGTGTCTCAGGTGTGATGTTAAGTGATGATCAAAAGCAGTTGTCGTACATCTGGGACCAGGGGCGGCTGGCCCGCCGTGCAGTCAACATACGTCAGCCCGTCTTTGATTTGACTGCCTTGGATGTGACAGCTATGGGCGTGCGAGGGGACCCTGGGGGGGCATGGCAGAGAGAGAGAGAGAGAGAGAGAAGGGCGGGGCTGAAGGCTGCCCTGATGGATAAAGAAATAAATCCTGATAAAACAGAAACTTTTGGTTGCTGGGAACATTGTTTGCACCTTCACATACATGGATTTCCACGGGTTCAGCCTTCACATGATGGACTGGACCGTCCGTTTCAACAGAGCTGCCGAGAGAGGCGGAGTGTTTACTGACACTTTAAGGCCCTGATGCATGTTGACAAGACATCGCCCGGGCGGACCCGGCGACCTTGCGTGAGGCCGTCTGCGGAGGGACGCACAGGCCGGCCGTCTGTGAGGCTGTGTGGAGCGGAGGAAGAGCATCTGTGCGTGTCATAGGGCCTGTCACTTTAATCCGGTTGCATCTGGTGGCTGGTGTGACATCAACAGATAGTTCAAATGTGGGTGAAAGATGCACTTTAATTTATTTCCAGCAGCGGATTAGGCAAATCACGTTAGTGCTGAATAAGAAATGGATCAAAATCGAAGTGGATTCGAAATGGGGAAAAGATGAGGGAAATGGACCCACCGCAAGTACAGAACCAACAAACAAATTGTATCACAGAACTTTTGCAATTGATTTTTCTTCCAACTTGGGGGGGGGGGGGGGAAGTAGAACGCATCCCTTCGGCACTTGATAACAGTTTATCGACTGTGAAATTAAAGTAATCAATATCCTACCCATGGCAGAACGCTGCCTCATCAATCTAAAGCAGCATCCACTCATTAGCATGGCAGGGACTCTGCGTCCTCGGAATGACACAATTCAGAGGACGAATTTAGCGACTGTGGAACTCGATAACTCACCATCGGCTGGTTCAGGCTGTGTGTCAGACAGTGTAAATAATAGATCACTTTTGTTTTCTCGTGTGTTCGGCCCTTTAAGAAAACACCATCTCTAGTCACAGCCACTTCCTCCATGAATACTGGACCGACATCGACCGTGTTTTTATTGACGTCACTCTCGATAACCTGGAGTTCTTTGTGCACTCTGTGTGTGAGAGATGGGAAGGGATTCTCGTATTCGGTCACAGATGGTGTGTGTCTGTTGCAGTACTGTGTTTCCATTTACTCATTCGGCAGACCATATTATCCAAAGCGACGATGCATAAAGGTAAACTGCAGACAATTGGGTTTGTACTCATTTGGCTGGGAACCAATCATGCCCCTATCTAGTGTGTGTGTGTGTGTGTGTGTGTGTGTGTGTGTGTGTGTGTGTGTGTGTGTGTGTGTGTGTGTGTGTGTGTGTGTGTGTGTGTGTCAAACTAATCCATGTGAGTTTGTAATGAGTGGTTTCAGCCCATAATAATAACTGTTTCAATAATAACTGTTTCTGTTTCAATCATGTGCAAATTGATATTGGGGAGCACAACAGGGACTCCTTAAGCTACAGTAGACACCATTTCTGAGTTGGAAACGAGAGAGAAGAAGAGAGCCAAAAAGGGCACTATTTTGAAACTAAGCCATACCTGTCTCCTCTCTGAGATGGATTCCCCGAAACGCATCAGGGGAGAGATGTCCTGGTTGGTCAGAAATAGTTAAAATCCAAATTAGGCTCATGCAGACCCGTCAAGTGGAAACCAGGTATTCTCACAGCACATTTCACTCGCTAATGGCTGAGGGATGGCTATTCCAAAAATGACACTCAAATGATATTTCGCGAATCTTTAAACACGGTAATCCTAACCAGATATTATGCATTTTTATGACAAAACACACCGATCGCTCAAGGTGTGCTGAACTGTTAACGTTGTCATGATACGCCCGGAGTCGGCTCTCCCTAAATATGTTCGGCGTGGAGATAAAAGGTCGGGTTAATTATACATTAACGTCAGACAGCCCAGGAACAGTTTCGGTCTATTTATTTAGACTGCCGTGCCTTTGTTGTTGTTCTCACATCACCGCCGTCGTCTGCGCTAAAAGGGATTAGTCCTGTCTTTATCTCCAGAGGGAGGGATCGTTCACGCAGAGATACCGCCGAGTTACTGCAAACATCGTCTATTGTAATGTCTGCTGCCTTATAGAGTCTCCACAGAGCCCGGTTTGACCTCGTCTCGTTCCAGCATTGTTGAGCTGTAAAGCTGGCACTTGTAATGTATGCACTTATTGTATGTTTGTAGGTCCTGGCACTTGATGTACACACTTACTGTAGGATTGTACGTCCTTGCACTTAATCTACACAATTATTGTATGTTGTACGTCCTTGCACTTAAAAAATAGTACTCAGCATTGTGTAGCATCTTATCCTAGCTATCTTTGTTGTAGACGGGGATTGGGGTAACCTAGCGATTGTTAGAGCTTGGCACTTGGCTCTATGAACATCCTTACTGTACCGACAGCGATATATTGTTTCTCTTTCTTCTGACAAATGTACTTATTGTAAGTTGCTTTGGATTAAAGAGTCTGCTAAATTATAAATGTAAATGTAAATGTAACTCATCTAAATACTATATTTGGTAATGATAATTTGTGGGAGTCACTGTTCTTCATTTAGTTTTCACTTTTTTGAATGAAGTTTGGTTCAGTTATTTCATGTACTCAGCATCGAGGCTTCGTTACTCTACCAAATCTATTAATGAATTGAAAAGCAACCGACAGCCAGAATGCAATGGACCACGTTAATGTAGCCACTCGGATGGAGCACTTTACCTCGAGTCTCCACGAGTTCTCTCACACAGCTTCACACACGGTGGACTGCATTTTGGAAATGATATACAAACATTTCCTCTCAGTCTTGTTCCACAGATTCTTCTTTTGTTTCTACTCATTGATTTCTGGGATTCACCCAGGTATTTTATTATTTTGCTCATTTCTTATTTTACACTTGAGAGCCCTCTTAACCAGAGAAGCAGAAAGCATGTTGTTCTCACAGTCTACAAAATATTGGTTCAATAAAAGGAAATTTGAGTCAAACACAGAGAACTTGTCTTCATAGTTTACACAGAGCCTTTTCAGATTGCCAGGAGTACTGCTTTTAGATTTGTGATGTACCCTGGAGCCTCTATTTAGGCGGAAAAAAATCCGGTCAAATCCCACGCCTCAGCACCTGCGATAATTTAGTGTGTGTGAGTGTGTTTGTGTGAGCACATTCCTGAGTGTGTGTGTGTTTTAGTGTCCACCACACTACAATCATTTCAACAAACCTAGGGTCAGTGGTCGTGATGGTGTCATGGAAAAACAATTTTCTTTTCATTCCCGTTACTGTGTGTCCTTCTGCTGAGTTGGCGTTTGCTGAAGGACTTCTGCTTACAGCCTTTCTTTGGTGGCACCTGTCCAATTCTTGTCAGAATACCGGTCCTTGTCTAGGGTTCAGGGGACGCTACCTATGCTCAGAACAAACAATTGACCACAGGCATCAGTGGGGGTTCGTCGATCAGCACGCTTGGGTCGGAGCAGTTTGGACGGCCAAGAAGGTTTATTGTAGCATGGGAACCAAACTAATTAGCAAGCTCATGTTTGAGTTGCTCTGGCATAGACCTCTATAGAATAAGTCCCGCCTCCGAGGCTCCCGGTTCCCTCGGTCAAATGTCTATGGGAAATAACATGGGTTTTTTGAATGATCGTACATAACAAACTTTGTAGGTGGCAAAGAAGTAAAAGCTGTGTCACATTTTGAACTACACACTTATCGAGTTTCAACAGGGTTTTTGGATTGTCAGTGCCGCTAAAGTAGTAAATGATTATTAATGCTACTTTAAAGGCACCGACAATCCAAAAACCCAGTCGAAACTAGATGGAAAAAGTGGCGCCTCGGAGGTGGGACTTATTCTTCAGAGGTCTATGTGTCTACCCCACTCTGATTCAGACAGATTTCCAGTAAACCTTGCGCGGGTCGGACCAATCACAACAGATATATAACTCTCTAGTGGAGCGCCGTTGAGGTACTTCCATAAACAACCATGATGCCTGCCGCTGATGGGTCACAAGTTTCTCTGCTTTGATTGGTTGTTGGTCTATCCAATTACGCCCAGCGTTTAGGTCTGCGCCCGTTAATGACGCCCTTTTGAAGTCAAAAAAATCAAAGGTTCCATACTTAAACACCTTTGCAAATTGGTCAGGCAATCTGTGGCTTCATTTGGTGCATCTGGAGTTGACTTCTTATTTTTTGAGATTTGAAGAGAAAATAAACAAAATAAATAAATAATATAATCTATATTTAATTTATATTTAAGAGAAATGTTGCTGCATGAGGCACATTATCGCATACACTGTCAAACCACTGTGCACATCCATACTGTTTATGCACGTTCATGCCCCAAATTCATATAAACAGCGGCCCTAGGCTTTGAAATTGATTTAAATAACGCTGAGACAGTTAATAAACCCAACTCAACATCAACAACACTGGGACGTCCAATCAAATACCATCAGAAAACTTGGCATCACACAAGAGACTGGCAACATGAAGCCAGAATATTACATACTCTACTGGTGTGCTTCACCACACACAAGACGTGCCTGTATTGTGTACATCAACAGGTCTGTGTGGTGTGTTGGGCTGAAGCCAGGACCTGGGTAGGCGTCTGTGTGGGTGGCAGAGCGGCCAGCCAAACCCATCCGGGTTTCCACCGACTCTCAGCGCTTGTTAGGGGATCCCAGCTGCTTAGCTGCTCCTCCAAAGTTTGCAGTTTCTTACTTTTTCAAAGCTCCATCTGATCTTCGCCTGAACTTTACCATCGGCTCAATTTCCCGTATTTTCCTGGGGGCCGAAACCAGACATGCCACAGAAAGTGAAATGTTTTCAAAGTGGTCGAATCAACACATCTCTGATTGGTTGGTGGTCATCCGGCAGGAAGGACAGGAGGAAAGTAAGGTTCCACATTGCGGCATCTTGTCGATTGCCAGCTGAACTTAACAGAAGTCGGAGGCATCGGTTTACGGTCCATTCAGCTCCATTATCTCCTTGTCACCACTGGGTTCATTGAAGCCATTGTAAGCTGTTTAAATCAGCGCTGTACTACAAAGCACTGCCATCTCCGGGATCAGTGATGGAGGAAGGAACTTAAACCGGGATCAAACTGAAGGGATGCCTAATGAGCTTTGTTTTTTCAATCTGTTTTATGTATTTATCTTCCCCGATCTTGGCTCTATTAGGCCGTAGCTCCACCAGAGTTAACATCAGCGACACGACAGCTGGCGGTTACAGCGACAAACAAACCTACCCAGCTCAATGAAGCTGTTTGGTGGTTGGGTTGCTGCGTGCGTGTGTGTGTGTGTGTGCGTGTGTGTCTCTCCCCTGCACTCACAGATGTCTGTAGCCAAGCTGCAGTTTTCTGCATTTTAGTTTTTAAATGACCATCCAAGATGTGCTTCAAACTAACTTTCCATCAGCTGTGAATGAACACAATGCCACGTCGTTGTGTTCATTATCCACACAACCGTATAATTACACTCTTACACTGTGTGTGTGTGTGTGTGTGTGTGTGTGTGTGTGTGTGTGTGTGTGTGTGTGTGTGTGTGTGTGTGTCATGTTGACAACGCTCCCACCTCACCACAGGTGTGACACGAGAGGCCTGCCGTACTGGGATGGATTTTTATACTGCACATGATGAGGTGTGACGCAGCACGGAGAGATGTTCCGAGTGTTCATCATTACATGATTATCGGCAGTGGCCGCATCTTGTTCTGCAGTGTCGGCGGAGGACTCCTGTTGACGGAGACGGAGAGGAGACTCGTTGAGGCGGAGGCTCGGTGGGCTCGTTATCTGCTCACCGGAAGGTCAGGGACCCTGTATGGCTGTGTGTCTCATGATTACCAGGCTTTCTGGAGTGCTTGCAGGCTCCAAAACTTTCTCTTCACACTCACAATAAATCAGTTCTCCATCAGGATCCGGTCCGGTATTGCCTCTGTACCGCCTGGTTGTGGCCTCCATAAACAGCTGAACACAAAACAGGGCATGAGCTGGGAGAAAAGGAGATTGCAGGATGGATGTCGGTGGTGAATGGGTAAACAGTTTGAAAGGAATTAACTGACCTTACTGGGTGTTGACCACGCAGATGAGCATGTTGCGTCCTGGCTGAATTTCTTCCTTTCTCGTGCTCTCGCTCTCTCAGGCTCAAGCTGAATGACAGATAACGGATAACTTGAATTGCAGGGTGAACTGGTGAAAATGGGGGGTGTGTATGCTGCTGGTGCAGTCTGCTGATTGATATCGGCAGGGTATGACAGAGTGGTAAAGGTTCAACACAGGGTTTGTTCAGAGATACAAGGTAAACAGGGGGCTGGTTCATGAAGCATCTGCCGAAACCAAGTATTAATTCTGTCTATATTGGTATGGGCCGAATGGTAAATGAGCCACACTACAGGGTCTGACTTATCTCACACCCATACGACTTTATATGGTGCTGCGTTGACCACTTTATGTGTATAAGCCGAAACTAGTCAGAACTGGTGTTAGCACTGCAAATATGTGATCCTAATATTAGCTTTAATATTGCGTGGTCTAATAAGAACAATGGGGCCTCTCCAGGGCGGAGAGGCCCCATGCTGGGAGACAGTGTGTCAGCCGACCCAGCTACACGCCACCAAAGTAGCATTGCTGGTCTCCTCTGACTTTGTGTAAAGCAGTTTGATTGCTAGATGGAATTGTTGCGTAGGTGTTAGCTGCTGACATGTCAGACCTTTGTGTGTGCGTGCACGTGTGGGCGGGTTTATCAAGTGTGCCTTGATTAATCAATGCGCCCCAGGTGTGCAGCCTCAGCCAGCCCCAGAGTAATCAGCCTGACTCGGGCCAGGTGAGGCCTCTTGAACCAAACACCAAACACACTCCACGATGCAAAGTGGCACAGGAAACGTTCAATCAATCGAGTCCCAAACATATGGGTATTGGTATCCATTTGCTTACGCTAATGGTACTGGCATTGTGATACTCCGTAGCCTGAACCCCAGCTATAAACAAACATTTATATATAATTTGGATACAAAATGGAAAGGAAATAAGTATAATTGTATTGGGGCTCTTAGAGGGTTTTTGTAGCGAACATGGTTGGCAGCTATTTTAATATTAATATTAAACAAGACCAAAAGATACCAAAAGGCTATATCTGCTCATAATAACAGGTTGGTTATATAATAAACATGAATAGAACAGGTTGTGTTGTTTGTAGCTTTCATAGAGACATGTCACCCCAAAATAGCGTGTAGCGTGTAGTGTGATTTCTCTTCGGGTGAAAAGTGCAAATCCTGCTGTGCGATTTCATCAAAGCTTCGCTCAATGTTCAAACCTGCTATTTTCTTTGTTCTGTTTGGAAGACGCTCTGCTCTCATACTATGTGCCCTGTGTCTTCTGAACCGAGACACACTCCTGACACCGCCGAATGGTTCTGAAAGCCACTGGCATCCACGCTGCAATTCTAGGAAATAATGTAGTTTAGCTTCTTTGCATTATTCAAATCACAAGTTAAATATGACAAACTATCAGTTGATATACTTGATAACTTTTCTTTTGCCAAACATTCAAACTTTTCGGGAAACCTAACAATCATCCAACACTTGAAATGGGGTATTCAGGCCAGCCCTAGTAAATAATCAACAAGACAAATGTACTATACCAGCACTCTCTCCTTCCCTCCCCCCTCCTGCTTTGCAGCGGTCTGTGAAGTGTGTGAACACGCAGAGCTTACGCCTCGTTCACACTACCTCCGTCAGTTGACAGATGGGCGAGAGCGTGTCTGACGTATGGGGGAGTAGTCTTTGTGGACTCAACAACCTGCAACAGGGGCAACACTCTCCTTGCGCTCTCCTTGCACCAGGCGTTATAAAGCCGGCTTTTTCCTGCGTCTTCCTGCTTGTTGTTGTTATTGCTAAATGGATCCCGTAGTCGCAAGGACAGTGTTGCCCCTGTACGTGTACCACAGCAATCGCCCAATTCTTAAATCCATTCTTAAATCCCCCGCTTCCACGGCGGGTTGTATCACAAAGACCATTTCATTGGACAGAGTCAAATTATTGCACACTAGTGTATTTGCATAACCGCGATCTGATTGGCCGTCGCTTCCCGAAAAGTTGAACATTTCTCAACTTTTGACCCAGGCCACGGAGCCGACTTGACGGATGGACCCACAATGCATTTCGAGGGCGCCCCATGCAAAGTCAATGAGATGCGTCTGTTGACATAGGTAGTGTGCAAGAGGCGTCATTCTGAGGAAAGGAGAGAGCAGGAGTAGGACACTGAAGTCTTTGGGTACACGGAGGTTGTGATGGTTATTTGATTGTGATTGCAGAGGACATCGATCACCACCGCTCAGACTATGATTAAAAACTCGGCACAGCCCTGCTTGTTGTGTTTTCTGGGGGAAAGCTGCCCTCTTGTCAAGTTTGTAGACAAATCTAGTTGTATTAGTTCAATGTTAATGTTAATTCACTTGTCTTTTCAAATCAGCATGATAACAAAAACCTTAATAATATAAAAAAAAGAGTGTAATAGATGCAGGGAACAGATGTGTTCACTGCAATTATTTATAACAATTGCAGTGATTTCTTGATCCTGAAGCGACATGCCCCAGACTTGGTCCGTGGAGCCGGTCAAAAGGCGACTTTTTCGGCTCAGTTTAGCTCCCAGATTAGTTTCATTATCTGCTAAATCAGACAAAAGTCTGACAGTCAAATAAATGAATTAATTGAGATCAACAAATATTTGACCTTGATTTCTCAGACCAGCTTTCTGAAAGACTGAAAGTTGCACATTTAATGCCCGTGGTGACTGAGGTTTAACGGCGATGAGAACCTCTGCGAGCGAGGGACATTTGTGAAGAGGCCTTCAATCATTTTACATTTACATTTAGGGCATTTAGCAGAGGCTTTTATCCAAAGCAACTTACAATAAGTATATTTGTCATCGAAAGTGAAACAACATATCGCTGTTGGTACAGTAAAGATGTTCATAGAACCAAGTGCAAGTACAATCACTAGGCTAACCCATTCCCCGTATACAGCAGTGATAGCTAGCTACTGCAGATGCTACACAATTAAGTACTATGAATAAATACAACGTACATTAATTGCATACATTAAGTGCGTACTTTAAGTGCCAGGACATTCAACATAATAGTGGGAGGGGGGGACTGGATGGCTATCCAGAGTCTAGGTGAACTCTGGACAATCCTGTCCACAACAATAATTACTCTGGTACATTCGTCACGAATTACAGAACCCTGTTCTGATTGTTCTTTTGTTCGCTCATACTTTTTCTGGTCTTTTTTTCCTGTGATCCCTGGGGCAGGAGCGTGCGGAGAAAGTGCATTACCATGCGACAGTTAGGGGATTTGCACGGATCTCCAACAGGCCAGCGGGCACCGGGAGATGAAGGAGGGAGGATGAGATTAGCGACACGGTGTCGGAGCAGGCAAAATGGGTGACTGATGAAAGCAGCCATCGTTTTCTCCCGGCTGATTGCTGTTGTCGGTGTGTTTACTTGAAACAGGGCACATTGTTCATGTTCACAATGAAAGATGCGTTTGGGATGCGACAAACAATATGCCACACCAGCACATGAACACAAACAGAGCATTGTAATGTCATCAAGTCTTTATTACACAGTCGGGTGAATCCAAGGCACTAAATATAAATGACTAAATGCAAACAGTTTTCACAATTGCCCAAGAGTCGTTCATTTTGGGATTTGCTTTTTCAACTTCCACAAGCGTGGAACGTATTACACGATAATTAGCCTGTGATAGAAGTTGAAGAGAATTCTGCTTTTTTTGTCCCTGATCATCTTCATCTGCGCCACAAAGACGTGTACTGGATGTATGGTTTTGTTCGTGTATGTCGGTCACAGTGTTGCAGTGACTGAAGTTTTCCCTCTAATGTGGGAGCGGCCTAGGCCTGTTCCGCCCAAAGCCAGCCGCCTAAGGCTTACCTGGCCTGAGGTGCCACAACTTGAAGCCCACCCTTTGATTCCCACATCCAGACCACATAAATGATGTTGTTGTGGCTGTATTCAAGGAAAAAACTATAAAGGATTCCGTGCGGTACTACACCATTACCGGTGCAATGCCGTCTTGGCTATCGAACGAGGCATGGCCTAAGTAGAACCGAGTCCCAGTAAATGATAGTGGCAGTACAGCAATGCCTGGAAGTACAGCAATGCCTGTATTATGTCGGAGGATCGATGATGCTCGGGCCTTTATGGCTCACACAAAGAAGCCTGTTTGGAGAGGGCTTATCTCTGATCCAGGAATCATACTTATTTTTTATAGCCGAACAAGAAGGGGCAGAGTTATGCCTTGTTTTCTTACAGAGATAGTTTACTGAAGAGGAACTGATTCAGGGCAAGTAGATTAAGCTTTCAGAGGGTTAATGTTGGTATTTCCGGTATAGTAAGTGTATTTCTACATCGGCCGGTCTACATGTTGATTTGAAAACATTTGGACCAGTCAGTGGAATCCTAGATCTAAGTTCTAGATGCAACATATTGCTTGTTAAAATGTTGCCCTGATTCCTGCCTTCAGATTCAGAGCTGAGTTGACGCAACAGAGAGCAGATTGCTTCTCTCATTCTAATGAGAATAGTGTATTTGTGGGCCGAGCTAAGAGGCTGGGATAACACATAACAAGTTCACACAGGGAACAGGTTTGTTGAATGCACATCTTTAATGTAATGGTGAATACCAGGAGCATTAATGCTTATAAAAGAGACGGGTAGCGAATGAGCAGGTGAAACAAAGGCAGATGGAACCTATTCATGTTCATGCTTCTAAAATGTATTTTGCATCCCCCGTCAACTAAACAAAGACCGATGTATAATTGAGGCTGAAAGGTTCCAGTGTATGCAGAAAGTGCTTCTCTGAAGACTCTGGGATTAAAAGCCTACATGTGCACAGGCATAAGGATGTGTTGATACTAGGGATGCAAGAAACACTAACACATTTTGATAACGTACACGATTCAAATCTCAGCGATGACTTGAGTATTCGTTTTGTACCTTTCTTCTACAAAAAATGTCCAAGATAGTTTCCACTAATATACACAAATCGATTTGTCAGTTTCAATCTGTATTTTGAACAGTCGATGTGCGTTACTCTACACAGAGAAATAGATTTTCCGGAAAAAAAAGAAAACCATTCAATTGTGCAATGAGCCTTTAACACACTCTTGGTTGTTTGACAGTTTTTTTGGCCTGCCTTTGACTGTTTCAGAGATAGCAGGATACACTTCTATACAGCGATTTTCAGGTTTAAGCCATCAGGGTTAGTCTGAAACCTGCCTTTCCAAGATCAACGCAGATTGTGTAGAAAGATTGACCAAACGATAGCTCTAGCAGATGATACTACTAACGGTTTAACTCAGAAGCCCAGGCTCTTCACAGGGTATAAACCACTGGACACATATGGTCTATACCCACATTTCACTGCGTCAAATGGCTTATTCAGAGATTGTTTTATACACCAACTATACAGGGCAGCGAGGGAAAATGCTATACATTTCACTTTTGGTTGAACCTTTCTAGAGTTCCTGGAGGGTCGTCATTATTGTGCAACTTATCAAATGCATGGGGGACTCTGCCTACACCGGCTAGCTACTCAAAGCTGGTGAATGAACCCATTATATACAGCCTCTCATTAACAATGCATGCCTGTGTAATGGCCCCGAATATCTGCAAAAATAATTTGATTGTATTTGTAAGAAGCCATATTTTTTAATTTTTGTAATAATTTATGATTTGCTTAACGAGTACTTGTCAACTCAAATCCACTTTTGCACCCCTAGTCAACATCTCCTTGACTTTAAAATGGGAATCTTCTTCGTCCTTCATCCCCCTCCTTATTTACCTCCTCTCTCTTTTGCAACCCGAGTATTAGTTGAAACATGATAATAACTGCCCATCAGTATCTGAAATACACCTACTTATCTAATTATAACGTAGTGTGTGTTTTTCAGCTTGTCAGAGAAGGTCAGAGCAATTTCATGTGGAAAAACAGGGACATTTTCTTATCAACAAATGATGCACCATTGTGTTTTCTCCTCGCACTAGGACACTCTCGAGCTCAGCGGAAACAGAATGAGGCACTAATGAAACAGATTGGGGTTAAGAAATGAAAATGTACCCGTCCTGAATCAGTGAATCGGTGGGGCTGAGGGTGTGGAGGAAATGAAGCGAACTCCTCGAACTCCATGTTGCGCTGTTTGCTAAGAGGGCACTTGAAAGTAAATCATTTTTTCGTTGCCTGTGGCTGTTTGGTGTAGTTTCCTGAGGCAGCTTTTGGGACAACAGATGAGGTTCGTTAGTCAGTCCCTTTGTGGAAGATCAGACCGAGCCGAAATGGGGTTGACCAATGGAATGAGAGTAAACATTCGCCAAAGCTGAAGGGCATGATTGTCATTACAATAAATCTGTTGTGGTGGGTCGGGAAAAAGCAAACATCAACATGTTGTGTGCACATGTACCCTGGGCTTACTTTCTATTAGTATTTTTTATGGAAATTGCTCCCTACAGCTCAATTTAGTTTGGTTGCATATTATCCTGTTCTGCCCTATGATGAAACCGAAGACTTCCATTTCCAAGCGCAGCATTTCTCATCAGAGTGATACTGAAAAGGCTATTTTCAGTGGTTTCATATTAATTCATTA
>NC_140271.1:16036949-16041949 GCF_964030765.1 Micromesistius poutassou | reverse complement strand
TAATATTATCAACACAGACATTTACATCGATAGTCTGGCATTATAATTGGTTTGCATCGGGTGTACTTTGGAGTGGGTAAAACAGTTTTTATTGTTTTTATAGGCTAGCAGTTCCCCTCGACTTGCGCTAGCCTAACACCAGCGATTTCTGCAACTAGAAGGACTAAATGAAAAGTGTTGAAAACGGTCTCCAATGATAAATAACACACTGGCTCACTTAGAAATGAGACCCAATGTCCAAAATCCTGAACTACCCCTTTGACCCTGTGAAGATTTGTACTGCCCGATGCAATTGAGATAACTACTGTATCATTTGTCTGGGATCCAGCAGCCCTACTTTGTCATAACAGAACTTCTAGGGGGAGGCCATAGATAGAAAAAATACTGACTAGATATCACATTCAGCTTCTAAGCATGCGTGGACATTCACCTGAGTGAATGAATGTCCGATGAATGTCCGATGGGACAGAGGTCCTTTCCCAGTCAAAGTCACTCTAAATCGGCTGGTAATGATACAAAAAATAAATGTATATATCTTGTAATTGGAATTTATTTAATTTTTACTATTTTTACTACTATCATTACCACAAACACACGTCTGACATATGTCAGAAATCAACCCGCTCGAAGATTGCTAAGGACCTCTGCCCCATCGGTTCATTCATTCAGGTGGGTGGCAAGATGGTGGCGGCTTCGATTATATACAGTATATTTATATATGTGTATATATTTACTTATATATATATATATATATTAGGGCTGGGCGATAAAACGATAACGATATGTATTGCGATAGACACGTAATCAATATCAATAGAAAATGCGTTCGATAGAAGGTTTCGATAATTTTTTTCCTTGTTGGAAGTTAACGGAGCAAAGAGTCTAGCTCCGCTTTGAACCAGAGGTTGCGAAGCAAGGTTGGTTGCGTGAACAAAGGCACGCATCCTCTGATACCTGAGGAGAGCAACGTATGGAGCGACACGCCAATGGCCAATCATGTAACAGTATCAAGTTTGGCTGCGCCATCTCGTCTCGCGTGTGTGTTTCATAACAGAAACAGCGCAATGTGAGAAACAAAAGGTTCATGGCAGTACTGGACATATCTCCATGTCCCATTTCCCCATTTGATGGCATTATCATTATTCTGTTTAATGTAGGCATTTTCGTTATAACATGGATAGCAAGCATAACAACAAAATCGCTAATAGGCTAGTTAGAATGTTCACTAGTTAGCGAACATGCTAACTAGCGATCTTTACAACATGGATGATGGTTCATGACAGTACTGGACATATTTCCATATCCCAACAACAATGACATCCATATGTTCCATGTTCTAGGTTGAAGATAAGCTTTAATCCACCTACCAAGTAATGCAATAGTGATCTCATGATCTCATCTCTTATGTTTACATTTAACACTGCAAATGTTTTTAGAAGACTTTTTTGTAGCACATGTTTTTGAGCACTTTATAATTGATAATTGTTAAGTTTTCATTGTGATGTTCATTTTCATTCAGACTTATGTTTATATTTATTTGAGTTTTCCATGGTTGTGTTGACATTCCTTTTCCCTGTCTGCCTACAATCAGGGGAAGGTTAAGTTTTAAATAAAACTGTTTACGTTTATATTTTTCTCCTGGTCCTTTAAAAAAATTTTTTATCAATAATTATCGATATCGACCGATATGAAACACTTATATCGTGATACAGTTTTCAGCCATATCGCCCAGCCCTAATATATATATATATATATATATATATATATATATATATATTATATATTATATATTATATATATAGGGTTAGGGTTAGGGTTAGGGGTTAGGGTTAGGGTTAGGGTTAATATATATATATATATATATATATATATATATATATATATATATATATATAATATTGTTCACAATATCATAAAAAGCCCTTCCTGATGGACCTTTTGCTTTCTGCTGCCCTGTTCATTTCCCCAGGGCAGTTTTTTTTTCCTTTTCTATTAAAAGCCACGTCACCCAACACTCATACATTTGTGATTTGTGTGAAGTGCAATTTATTTTACCGAATGTAGCTTAAAACCAATGCGATAAATCCACTTTGGTGATGGATAGCTCTAGCCAACCGCCGTAGCCACCTAGCCGTTAGCATTTCTCTGGTGGCTCATGTTCGCTTCTCGTCAGGGGTACGCCATCGGTCGTATCTGTTTTATATTTATAGTTTTTAAATCATCGTTTTATGTGTCATTGTGAAGTATGGCTCGGAGACAGAGCAAAAGGCTTTGGTGACAGTGTTTGAGCGATTCTGTTTTTTCATGTGTACGGGGAATGGAGTCTGTGTCAGTCAGAATAATTGTTCTATATGTACACAGGCCCTTTTACCCATGACATTTGCTAAACATATTACATATTTCTTGGTGTGGAAAATGACATTTTAATAAGGCCGACTCTCCCCGGGGACATTTAATGGAGATTAACATTGAGCTATTAACTTTTTTTATGGAGCGCAGTGGACTGTCAATCAAAATTTTCTGCTTCTTAATTCCAGACGTCACAAATGAGGTAGGCGGGACTTAGCCTCTCTATTTGTCCTTAACAGTTCGTCACTTTGACGATAAAACCGTCTCTATCATGAATAGGTAGTAAAAGATGGACTCATTTATTCACAGTAAAAGGGTACATATACATATTATGGGCATGGGTCCAAATATTATCTAAATAGTTGGACCGATCACAAGTCCCACAGCTTGCTCGATGGCCCTGGCACAGCCCCCGCCGTACTGCAGCTCATTAGGCCTGATTTAAGCCGGCAGAGCCTCTTCTCTCCTGTCCCTCCGTAGTTTCAATCCAAAGTGCTTACAGCGACACCATTTCAGTTCTCCAACAGGATAATATTATAATAGATACATAGCATCATAAAATATGATGAAATATCGGCGACCAGAATAAAAGATCCATTGGATATTGGATATTGTCAGTGTAAGTGTAGGGAGGATGTAGCGTATTTTAATGCCAGTGTAAAGTCAAAGTAATATAATTTAAATGGGATGTTCAGCAGGGTAATGCGGTGTCAGTTTAATAGAAGGTCTATATTGCTGCTCTTTCTTCCTAAGCTGCCACCTGTTGAGCCAATCGCCCAATCGTCCCCATTCACACACACACACCCAAGTACACACATCCACGCACAGAAACACACGCACGCGCGCACACACACACACACACACACACACACACACACACACACACACACACACACACACACACACACACACACAGAAACAGACACACACAGAAACAGACACACACACACACACACGCGAACAAACACACCAGAAGAAATAGCATGGTCTTTTTTCATCCATTTTCTGGGGGTTTTCGTCCCATTAGGGCAGAGTGGCAACACGGCAAACGGAATTACGCTCGGCGTGTTGTATATCGATCAAACTACAGCTGTCTAATCGAGGGCCAATGTGAAGCACAGAGGAATGGAAATACATGACACTGACACTGACACTCCTACATTCAAACCACTGGTAGCAAAATATATAAAGTAACAGATGTCAAAGCAGGGGGAAGTAAGGATAAATGTTAGAAGTAAAGTATGCATGGATTTTTGTTACTGACTAGAAACCTGAGCTTAGCAATGTGAACATATAATCATTGTTCAGGTTGAATAATGAGAATATTATAATAATAATAACTCTATTTATTTAAATATAAATGTACAGATCAGCACAACCATTTCACAATAATGACTAGCACAAGAGGTTGAATAATGAGAATATTATAATAATGATAACTCTATTTATTTAAATATAAATGTACAGATCAGCACAACCATGTCACAATAATGACTAGCACAACATAAATGAAAAAATCAAGACCAATTAAAGAGTAGGAAAGAAAAGTATAAGCATACCAGGTTAAAAAGTTCTGTTTTCAGCTGTCAAAATGTCCGCTGACCAATAGGAACGGAGCGGCATTGGCTGTTTACTGCATTGCGTTGTGAACATAAGGGCCCGCCATGAACAACCACTGCCTCTCTGCCTGTGTAGTCTCAGGCCTACCAGTGGCCATCTGCTCACACATACACGGAGAAGCTGTTTGATTAGCCCGCTGAACCAAACCACCAATTAGAACTCAGTTTCAACAAGCAGGAATCACATCTGTTATTATACGATACAGATGGCGGTAATTGAAACAGAGCCGCGGTTCTTGGTCAGTCTGTGTCACTGCCGTTACATGAGAAGGATATGGAAAGTGTTGAGTATTAGTAACTAGTAAATAAATTGGATTTAAAGGGACTTTTACAGGGACCCGATGACACATAATAACGTACGGATACATGTACGTATGCATGGTAAGCAGTGGCCATCGCAGTTTCTGATATTGCCTGTTTCTCGTTTTTCTCTGTCCACCCTATTAGAGTTATTGTGGACCCCCCTTAGGCGTCCTCAGTCCAAATCCATTGTTTCGAAAAGCAGCAGTAAGACCAAAATATATATTTTTTGTAAGCGATGCAAATGAGCATGATCATTGTTGCATGATATGTTGACTGGTACAACGGAGGGAACACTTATACTTCCGACCTCATCCCGAATGCCTCGCGGCCATGTGGTAACACACCGGAATTGTCCCCGGTGGGAATGTTCTGCCCACCCCAGCGAGTGAACCCACAGTCCCAAGGTTAATTGGATTTTTTGTCCCGTGATTTTACAAGGTTGTGCAAACTCTTACCGGTGTTCCGTCCTCGTTCAAACAATGCAGCGTGAAAATTTCTGCCACCAAGCTACCGATATAAGGTCCCCCTATCCAAGAAAAACAAGCACAAAAACTCATTCATACCCATTGCCATGAACTTAAATAAACAATGGACAATGGACAAATGAACCCTGACGCACTGACGTCACTTTACACGTATCCACAGCTTTTATCTTGTAGTCATGATACTCGTTGAAAGATCTTTACACACTGGGTGTGCTCGCAGAAATCTGTGTTGTATGACTGCTTA
>NC_140271.1:16001949-16031949 GCF_964030765.1 Micromesistius poutassou | reverse complement strand
TCGATTTTCTATTGTCTAGCTTTCGTAATTTTAATTTGCTCAGGGTGAAAAAAAAAACCTCCAAACTACCCCCATTTGAGAACCACTGCTCTAGTGCGTGTCTATAAGGGCCTCCCGACCCAAGCAGGGCGTCCCAATGATGAGATCACACCATCACAATGAGCGTTGGCCGTTCATCACTTAGCTGTTGTTCAGCAGTAATTGCCAGCGAGGACAGTATACACGCGCTGCTACCTATCTCTTCATTACGCCAGTGCAGCCCCACGGAGGAGAGGGATCTGTGGGCTTTAATCGCGGGGGGGGGGACAGAATGTGAATGGGTTTGTTTGCTCAAGGCCAAGGTGGCTACAATGCCTTTGTGTTAGGGTATTGTCTGGTCTTAATAGACTTTGATGGCTTGAATAAACAGGCCTAATGTCTGAGGGCCTACTGAGGTTTTTTTGTGTTTGCAAGCACATTTAAGAGCCTGCAGGGTTAAAGTAATTTTTACATGCAAATATTAAACCATAACTGGACACAAATGTTAATCAACTCCTGCATTTAGATGAGTAAAGCAACATTTTAGATGCGTTGAAATTGATGACCTAACATGAATAATGGTCATAATAATGATAATATATGGCCTGTTCATGCACATGCTGTCCTGGCTATGTAAAATATGGGTGATTTTTTTTGAGAGTCAGAGACTCTGCTTACGTTGGCTGCAGTGTGTGTGTGTGTGTGTGTGTGTGTGTGTGTGTGTGTGTGTGTGTGTGTGTGTGTGTGTGTGTGTGCTACTGTGCGCTTGTGTGTATGTGTGTGGTTTTCTGTGCTCCCTTGTGTGTGTATGTGTGTGTGTGCACTACTCTGTAGGTGTGTCTGTGTGTGTGTGTGTGATGTGTATGTTGTATAGTGGATTAGTGTGGCTTAGCTGAGGTGTATCTCTGCCAGACAGGCCAGCATGTAGTCACTGTAGCCGGGCCAAACCTCCAGGGCACCAGGAGGTCTGGGCCAATACCTTGCAGGTAGCCTGCGGTGTGAGGAGAGCATTTTGGGCTGAGCGATCAACTCAATCACCCACTCCGCTGGGCTGGAAGCGAAGGCCTTGTGCCGTGTGGCTGGGCGTTTACTTGGAGGACGGAGTTGGGACGGAGCATCAGACGCACAGCGGCGGCGGCTAGTTTCGCTGTGATGGACTGTTGGAACACGCGTACGTTTCTGTATGCAGAGTGGTTTGTGTGACATTTAAACATCAAGAGTGGATCGTGGGTTTTTGTGTGTGTGTGTGTGTGTGTGTGTGTGTGTGTGTGTGTGTGTGTGTGTGTGTGTGTGTGTGTGTGTGTGTGTGTGTGTGTGTGTGTGTGTGTGTGGGTGTAGGTGTGTGTGTGTATTTCTGTGTGTGTTTGTGTGTGAGTTAGGGCTGGGCGATTAATCAAATTTTGATTGCGATTTCGATTTCAGAGTGAAACGATCACCAAACTAATATAATCGAGTTGAAACGATTAAAAAAAAAATTATTATTATTATTTTTTTTTTATTAGAAATTGCAGAACAGCTGGATTCATATCTGGACTTTATTTTCTATTTGACCATTTTGTGTATATTTTTAAGGGGAAATTTCAAAGTTCTCATTTACAAAGTGTTTTTTTTTTGGAGAGAAATGATGAATAAATGCATCATGTTTTCAAACTCAAAAATAATCGTTTGAATAATCGAGATTTCAATATTGACCAAAATAATCGTGATCATGATTTTTTCCATAATGGAGCAGCCCTAGTGTGAGTGTCACTTTACCTCTAGCTACCAAAGCAGTGTGTTGTGGCTTCGCTGGCCGGTGAAACGGACGACGAGCAGAACCCACCGGCGTCGCCGTAACCACAGTACGATCACGTCTTCAGGCTTCTTGGTTCTGGTCCAGGAGGCTCGGTGTGGCGTCTGTCGTGCTCTGTACCTACAGTCTGTCAGTGTGCTCGACGCGTGGCACTCTGGCACTCGCACACACTGAGTGCGATGACAGCGCTGTTCCGCACAACAGCGCACAACAGCGGGGCTATGTTTGTGCTCTGAGGACATGCATAATGCATAGGATGAGACAGAGGGGGACTGGACGTCTTCCTCATCCCGCAGGCCTCATTAGTGTCCCCAGTACTGTACTTGACCATGGGCATTTTCAGACCAGCTTTTAAAGGCCATTTCCAGGGACGTAATGACTGTTATCAGTCGTCTTTGCTTGTCTCGGATTTCCATCTCACCTGTCTATAAGCTGTCCTTTTTCTGTTGGAAAGCATGCTTAGAAACATTGTCCGTAAATTGCCTTGTTTGTATGTATATATATATATATATATATATATATATATATATATATATATATATATATATATATATATATATTGAAGGCACGTTTGGAAGCACTTTAGAGAGTGTGTGTGTGTGTGTGTGTGTGCAATGTGTGTGGGAGTATGTGCATGTGTGTCAGTTTTCACAGGGGGGGGGGGGGGGCAGCAGATGAAGAAAGGTTAAGACACTATAG
The DNA here is from genome assembly GCF_964030765.1 of Micromesistius poutassou. Taxonomy (NCBI): domain Eukaryota; kingdom Metazoa; phylum Chordata; class Actinopteri; order Gadiformes; family Gadidae; genus Micromesistius; species Micromesistius poutassou. The sequence continues at coordinate 16,029,440 of NC_140271.1, read as the reverse complement.
TGGAGGGGCAGAAGTCATCATCATGTCAATCATTACCCTGGTGTGTGATCAGCATCTCCGCAGTCAGCCTCCATCACCGTGACAACCAAACGGTTTTCGATCAGCACAGAGCTTCCATAAGTGTTCGATGCAAACAGCGTTTCTATTTATCTGAAGGGCAGGGGAAAGTATTTTGGATTCAGATCACGTCGTCTCTAGTGGGTTCAGCAGGGATCAGGACTGAACAACATTGAACATGCCACGAACACACACATTAGCAGCAGTCACGTACAGAAGGTCAGACACAGGGGCTGAAACTCTATACAGAAAACGGCCACACACACACACGTCTCTGCTCAACCCCTCAGTGAAAGCATCTCGCCAAAGCCGCAAAATAAAAAGCGACCTCTATTCAATCCATCCATCGCGAGACATGAGATTGCGCTCTGGTGCTTGTTCCTATATGACTAGTCGCAATCAAGCGATGGAGGATTCAAGCCCTCGCAGTACAACAGTGGGACATGGAGCAGAGCACAGGCCCCCCCTTGTAAATCAGCACTCTGAAGCTCTGCCGTTCAGCCAGAGAACAGTGCTTCACATTTAATCACCTGGGCCTTTTGAGGACGGATGAGGAGCGGGAACATGACTGCCGTCTTGTTCAGAATGCCGACATAAAGGTTTGAATAATGCCCTTTCATCAGCCGGCGAAGAGCTTAATTAGGTTTAGCACCTCTCGCTTTTAAATGTTTTTATTTTATGGCCCGGAATGAGTCTCATACTCTTTAAAGAGAAATGTCACCCCCTCAGCGTCTCACTTTGCCGACATCTGTGATTGAATAGAGTGCAGGGTTTCTTTTTTTCAGGGCTTCTCAGAAAATCTGAAACGTTATGCAGCCACCGAATGCAAAAATAGTGAATGATGAGGTCTCTCGCTCTCACTGTTTCTCTCTCGCTCTCTCACTCTCAAACTGTAGGTAACATTAGCTTTTTCGATCAGCTGCATCAATGTAATATCGTCTAGACAAGTTGTAACAAAAGCACACTGTCACCTGGTTGTCCGTAATCCTCCCCAGTGACACCACTGTAGTTCACATCTTTTTGCTCAACAAGTCCTTTCTAATAGGGGTGGTAACATTCAACAACATCACCTGAACATTTTTCTATTTTTTTTATTTGATATATTTAAAGCTATAATATGAAACATTTCCGCATTCAAATTTCAAAAAACGACTAGACCTATAATATTGATTATAATATTGATTGACAACAGATTGGTGTCTACGTTGCTGTGTGCAGAAGGCTAGTGTGTGTGTGTGTGTGTGTGTGTGTGTGTGTGTGTGTGCGGGGCAGTGTGTGCACGTGCGTGCGTGGGGCGGTGAGGTGCTTATGTACAACATCATCCATCACCAGGGTTCTAAATTAACTTTTTTGATTACCAGCCAATCAGAATTTCCACTAGCCAAATTTTTAAATTGAATTTAATCCTGAAGCTCTCCTGATGACTCTGGGCACTCTCATGGTCCTTTACGGCCTTGACTTTAAAAGTATTAGTTCGCACCACAAAATTGTTTGTTTTCTTTTTTTCTTTTGCGTACATGCGACAGTCCTTCAAACACATCAAACACAAGCCATTCACGACCCGTCAGCCATTTGGCTTTGAACTCTCTTTTTTTCGTTTTGCGCGCATTGTTGTTGATATTCTCAATCTTGTCCCCTGCCTCCTTCCTCTTCTCGCCCCCAGACGTCTGTCCAACCAACCACCGCCGCATTAAGTTTAGGCTACTTTTTAATTTACTTTAGCTAGCTCCCTCCCTTCTTTTGATAGTTTCTGCTCCGTTCATTCATTCTTTTTCTTCTTCTTCTTTGTGTTTTCTGTTTCCATGGTTTCTCGCGTCACGACAGTGCTCATGGGAGCATCACGACAGTGCTCATGGGAGCATCACGACAGTGCTCATGGGAAATGTAGTCAGTACTGCCCAGGGAGCGAGAACAGTAGAGCGGCTTTGACTGACATGATTGCCTCATGCATCACCGTCCAAACTGGCTAGTGAGTTTTTATGAACACCCGCCAAAATGATTTTTAACCCGCATTTGGCGGGTTGGCGGGTGTTAATTTAGAACTCTGTCCATCACTTATTTCACTCTTTCTAGATCCCCCTTTGCAGGGTGACCAATCAGCCGCCAGATGCCCTGGCGGCTTAACAGTACGGGGTCTGGCTTCGGCTGTCTCGCTCCTCCCTGTCCGACCCTGAGGTACCTCTCCCTCCCCCCTCCCCACTGCTCCTCTCTCCCTTCTTATCAAGCCCTCGCTGTCTCAGTCTCCTTCCAGTCCAAGCCCAGTGTTATCTCCCTGTCTCTCTTCCCCCCCTGCCTTTCTGCACATATGTGTGCTCATCACTTTCTCTGTACCTCTTAACAACTAACTCTCTCTCTCTCTCTCTCTCTCTCTCTCTCTCTCTCTCTCTCTCTCTCTCTCTCTCTCTCTCTCTCTCTCTCTCTCTCTCTCTCTCTCTCCACACACGCCTCATTATAACCAATTTGCCCTCTCTTTCTGTCTCTCTCCTCCTCAGCCCCGCTCTCCGTCTCTCCCTTTGACTGATCACATTTTAGTTACACACAGCTCATTAAAACCAATCTTCTCTCCCTTTTGCTCTCTCTCCTACTCTCCCTTTCTCTCCTACTCTGTCTCTCTTAATGAATTATCACACTCCTACGCATCTCATTATAACAAATTATCGTCTCTGCTCTCTCCCTGGTTCAGTTATTTCATTGTACCTACAAACGACTACCATCCCCCCTCCTCTCTCTCTCTCTCTCTCTCTTTCCATCGCTCTCTTTTATCTCTTTCTTTCTCTCTCCATCACTCAGTCTTTATCTCTCTCTCTTCTCTCCATCCCATTCTCTCCACCCTCTCTCTGTGTCTCTGTCTTTTTATCTCTCTCTCTCTCTCTCTCTCTCTCTCTCTCTCTCTCTCTCTCTCTCTCTCTCTCTCTCTATTTCTGTTATGTGTGTGTTCCTCTCCTGCTGTTTGTCCTTCTTCTGTCCTCTCTTCCCCATCCGTCTCTTTCACGCCATGCGTCTATTTGTTATAGAGGTACGTCATGTCTTCACCCCTCGACCGGCCCCCTTGGGTTACCCCCTCGACCGGCCCCAGAATGGGTGTCTCCGTGGGGCCGAGGTGTGACCGTTGAGTGCAGCAGGGAGAGACCCCTAAGTGGAGGGGCTCAGTGTTCTGCTTCTACTAAAAGACACAAGCGTGACATGAGTCAGCATCACCGGAATCCCCTTTCCAGCCATAGTTTGTGATTCTATAACATGGAGAAACTTTATCTTCAATGAGTTAACATGTGTTTATTACCAGCCTGTTGTTATTTTTAGGTAGAGCCTTTTGATATGGGAGGAGGGTGAGTGGGAAGGATGGTTTGTGAGAATGGATTTTCACCACCTATACAGTAAAAACATAAAAAGCTGTAATATGTGAGTAAAAATGTATTTCAAGTGAGGCATCTTCTCAAATGAATGTGCATATTGATGGTACTTGGACAAAGGATATTTCACCAAATAAAACATTTAGTAGCACCAGTGGCAACGGCAGAACATATGAAAATGTGGGTATTTCAAGCCAGGTCACACACAGAAGATGGTATTGAACTTCATCTGGCCTTCAGCTGTGGTCGGGGAATAACAGTCTGGCCTTGGATCAATTGTGGGAAGGTCCAGGTTAATTGATTGTCTGCTGTGGTGGCAGATGATCTGTATTCATGGATTCCCCTTTGAATTCGTTCCACAGGGCAAACCTTTTCCTCCAAAACATGCTGCACAATTCATGGCTGGAGATACAGCAAGGAGCAGTTCAGCAAGCTGTACAAAAAAAAACAACTATGTTTTTGCCGGGCTCATCGTCTGCCAAAGTTCACAGACACCTTTCAGTGGGGGGGGGGGGGGGGGGCTTCAAAATCATGAAAATCAAAGAATAACCTTTTGATTTTGAGTTACTAGAGTTAATACCATCTGTTTGAGCTCAGCTCCAGTATCCCTCAGACCATCAAACAAATGTGATTTTAGTGTGAGACATTAATCTCAGGACTTTGACATTGTCTAATGAGGGGATGTTTTTCATCCTCTGTCGAGCCAAGTTTGTCTGCAAAATGTAGAGCTCTCTTATTTGTATTACTTGACACAAAATCAATGCCTACATCGCAGGGTTCCCCTACAGAAGCAGTGTTTCTATCAAAGTGAAGTCAGTTAAAAGGGCAGTACATCATTTAATACATTGAAACTCTGGTTGGTGTAGTCGGAAAGAGCTTTAAAATAATGTAGTTTCACTTTCCATTGTGATCTGTTTAATCATATTTCGTTTTACGATGGGGCAACCAATGACACATTTTGTGTCACTTTGCTACTGTCGATGTTTGTCAGAAATAAGTGTTTTTAACTTTGAAGAAAATAAATTGCAGTGTCATTTGCAGTGACTCCAATCCCGAACAGTTTAAAGTTGAGACTGATTCCGTTCTGGTTGAAATGATTACTGACGTCTTAAGAAAGTGCTGCATCATTTCTCTTTGGTCACGTCAATCATACATTCTACACTCGAAAGTGAAACTACACCATTTGAAAATTCTTTCCAACTGCCCTAGCATTAGGCGCAATGGGTTATATTGGCGGCAAATTGGTAGCTTTGGTATGGTCTGCTATGCTGTGGAGAGAGCAATAGATGTAATCACTGACACTCTGACGGACGTGTCTTTAATAAAAATGACAATTTTCATGGTACCCTGCAACAGCATGGAGGGGTAGAGCTTCTGATATCTTCATCGTCCTTTAGCTGAAATGCTACAAGGGTCCACAGTAATTATTAGCTGGGGTTTTGCTGTAGAGGCAGGACAGGAAGTGGACTCACAGCACAAGTGTGGCCTTGCTCCTTGGCTTCTAGTCGTACAATCTTTGGATAACAGCCCCTTGTTCCCTTCATCAGCCAGGACCTCTGCTGCAGTCTGTGAGTCACCGGCCAAGGCATGAGTCGACAACAGCCCTGCAAACCACTCTCAGGGCGCACTCACACTAGGCCATCTGTACCGTGCCCGAGTACGTCTGCCCCCTAAAGTCTAGATCATTTGGCTAGTGTGAGCACGCCATCCGTACTCAAGAACAGTTAAATTCCGTGGCCTCAGTACACTTCGGAGAGGTGTGCTCAGAGCTGTGTACAGATGCTATTGAGCCGACACGCGCACTCGCACAGATATGCAACCTATATGTACAAGAGGCAACAGTACTCAGGCCCAGTTGAGATTTCCTAGTGTGAGCCCGCTGTGCCAGTGGCACAGCGGGCGGGGGGGCAATATCACTTGAGTACGGTACAGGGCAACTTTGCCTAGTGTGAGTGCGCCCTCAGACCTCTATCTCCACATATACGTATACATATATATTTGGAGGGCTGATAGGCAAGCAAAGGAAGAACCAAGGTTCCCAGATCTTGTGTGTACTTGCAGAGGGCCGTTGCTCTCCCAGTCAAGGCCGCACATCTCATTAGCACATTGGGGTGGACCACAAACATGGGGGGGATATCGGGATAATATCACAAACGTATATCAGGTGATCAGCTGTACCAACGGTTTGGACCCCTGAGCTGGATACCTACGGGGGAAATAAACAAAAGAGTTGGCTTCTATTATTATTTTTTTTTCAAATAATACAAAAAAACAAAACAAATATATATTCAGAAGTTGGAGGGGACTCAATCCTAGTCTCACTTGGATCTGTGCCCGGGATCCCGGTTTGGGCTGAGCAGACTGATGAGAGGGGAGGGCCGGGGGTTCTGAGGGTTCTGACCCGGTCTGCATGCGCTCATCCTCTGTCTTAACTCCCTCCTGACAGTGGGCTGTACACAGTGAGCGCTCCCCCTGGGTTCCCCCTCACGCCCTATCGCTCTATCTCTATGTTCTGATCCTTTTGGTCCCGTCTTCTTCCTCCCCACTCCTCATTATGTCTGTGTGTCTTGGGCTCATAAGCTGGCCTGTACGACCAATCATGTTTTGGATCTCTTTCCATTGCTGAAGCAATCTAGAGTCCACACTTTTTGGTGTTATTGATATTCTAGAGAATCCCATGGGTCTTATTGCTTGTTCATGTGTGTATGTGCTTGTGGTCACAGTTGGCTGTTGTTTTGTGCCTTAATCGATTTAACAGTTTGGTTTCCACTAGGATAAAGTATGAACTGTGTGTAATGTACTGAATTAAAATTAACCCTTATTTCATGTTCCACTTCTAATGTATGATTTATAGACCCTGGGTGCCAAATAAGAACTCAATAAAATAGATTGCAATCATCAAATTAAAACATGGTAATTTCTTTAGGATAAAATACATAACATGAAAGAAAATATTCATGTGATGGATCTTTGTTAATGGATATTAGGATGAGGGCAGATTTAACACCTTGACCAAATAGACGCTGGGTCTTGAACAGCCTAGTAAGTGCTTTCATAGCAATCAATTGTGCTGCCAAACTATACAATATCAGATCCGATCTCATTAAGTTACCGCCTTAATCTCCTAGAGACAGCCGCGTCTCTTGGTCCAACGATAAGATAATATGATTTATGTCGTCCATATATCATTTAAAATGCATTATGTTCCATTAGTAAAGTGACCAAGATGCAATATATAGATTGGTAATTTGTATTGGCCTAAAATAGCACATTAGTGATGGCAAGTACTAGAGGAAGTGATGGTTGGTGACAGATCATATTTATATTGATAAATATACCACCAACTAAGTGCTCTGTTTGCAGTAAATTACACAGCATCCTCAACAGTAAAGCTGAACTCCAGTCTTACCCCTGTGAGCTGCTGACAGTTTGCTATCTTTTGATTGTACAAGGCCTAATACACATAATTGTTTAGTTTTGCTTGGAAACAGTTTTATCATCTAGAGTGTTTTTTGGGGCAAATTGAGTTTTCGCTCCTTCTACATTATTTTGTATATTTCGGAAAGGCCTTGCAGTGGAAACAGACAGAAGGTATTCTGGATAAAGGTTAGCTACCTTGCTTAAGCTTGGCAGAGGTGGCTTTCAGACCTGGGGAGTGGAAACCAGAGAAAGTTCCGGCCGGTAGTCCAACACCCTAACCACCACACCATCGTCCAGCTGGTTCCTCCACATAACGAAAGTCCTCAGGTACACACATTTATATGTTCAAATCCCTCGCTTTAAATCAGGCCTCCCTTCCCTGTGGCTGCCAAGTTTCAAGTGATTTGTACTGAAGAGAAACGGCGGTAGTCAGGGCCAGGCCGCGGGCTGGCAGGCTGCGCCGCTGGAGTGCAGGTGGTGGTGGTGGGTCTACCCCCGGGGGACTGCCACCTGACACGGCTGTGGATCAGGCTGCTGGCAGCTGTCACCCTCGGGGGGCACCGCTCCGTGTTTAAAGCGCTCCACGCTTGTTCTCCGACCGAAGTGCGTGGGGGTCGATGATGGATGGCCGTCGGAGCAAGCGGCTCAGGGTTGTAATCGACAGCGTCTTACGTCTCGGACCGTGTATGGTCACCATCAAAGAGATTGGGTAGAAGCTAAAGTCTTTTCGAAAATGTTTCTCATTGTTTGTGACTGTACAGTGAACTGAGAAGCATGGCATAAATGAGGCTTGTTGCTATGGATGCTGGATACAGGTAGACTGCGGATATTGAAGTTTGAACCCTTCAATGCTGTAGTCAACCTACAGCAACTGAAATTCCACCTACTCTCAACCAATCGATTGGTCGATGGGGGAAAGCAAATCTGCCCGCCATCTCTTGATTGACTAAATCGGCCACAATGCACTCTACCTGGTCTAAATATAGCCTCTTCTGACTTCTGACTCATGCACTTATTGTAAATCGCTTTGGATAAAAGCTAAATGTGTCTGCTAAATGCCCTGAATGTAAATATCACGTAAGTGCTGTGTGGAGGAAGTCTTTTGGATCCACTCTCGGTCCGAGTCTGACTCTGTAACGGCAGAGCTTCAATAACGTGATCCAGGTCGCACACGTCGGGCGACGTCGCGTAACAGAAACGACAACACACGTCTGAAGACGGGATTCTGCGTCTTGTTCTGTGTTTAATATAGAGAGTTTAATATTTGACATGAGGTAGATTAGTTTGGAGATGAGTAATGTTTAATAAGTAAGGCCTAGTAGTATCTATTAGTTTGGCAGTTCAAGTTAGCCAAAACAGGGGTGTTTTGACTTCCTGTCTTATACAAATAATATGCTATTCTCCCATACCATTAATAAGACATAATTATCAACATAATCAATGATATGTCTGTGTATGTTCCTCCCGCCCACGGAAAAAGCGTTTGTCCGGCTTTTCTTATTGGTCGGACAAGAGCATATCGACTAACCAATCGTTGGGAGGTGTAAAATGGTGTCAAACCTAGTTCCCAGAACACTTTTAACTTGGAGTCAAACCCCCACACCCCTGGACTCACCTTCCCCACAAGTTGTTTTTAGAACATGAACAAATCAGAATGTAGCGTTACAAACCTCTCTGTAGGATGATATGGAAGCACCATGGCCATCTGAGGCCAATCATCAGGCGTTGGTCGCAGCATACTGCATATCAACATGCCCTGTCATTACCTTTATTTCTTGGCTGTGTATTATTCATCTGAATCACCCATTTCACACTTTGCAGCAAACAAAACACGGATAGAATATTTTATGGTAAGTTGTGGCCTAGTTACTTGGTAACAACTCATTACGGTTCTGTTTGGAATTCTTCTGAGCCCCACATGGCAAATATTATCCTTGGACGACCCAAACTGTGGGAACAGGGAGCCGAGGAGATGGAGAGAAAGTCGAGAAATATCAGCTTGATTTGAATTTTTCGACATTCTTTTTTTTTTTTGCTGCATCATCTTTAAGACCAGTGGCTTCTGTTTTATTCCATGCAAACGTTTCCATAAAGCAGGTAGACTGTTGACACAGTGCAATCCCACAGAGCAATAACTCTGGAACCACTCAAGGTGTCACACTGTTGGATAGCAGCGTTGGCAGGAGCAGATAGTGGGTAGAGAGAGATGGGAGCCCCGATCCATTACCTAAAACACCCCGTTAAGCTCTGCCATAACCGAGTGTACATCGTCCAAAGATGTTTTTATTTTTATTTGTTGGATTGAAAAACGCTTTAATGGTAAATGGTAAATGGACTGCATCTATATAGTGCTTTTCTAACCAGTAGCCACTCAAAGCGCTTTTACAATAGTGCCTAACATTCACCCATTCATGCACACATTCACACACCGACGGCGGAGTAAACCGTGCAAGGCGACAGCCAGCTCTTCAGAAGCAGTTAGGGTGAGGCGTCTTGCTCAGGGACACAAAGACACAGCTAGGAGGAGCCGGGGATCGAACTAGCAACCCTCTGGTTACAAGCCAACCCACTCTACCTTCTGAGACACATGCCTCCCCAGAAGGTGTAACTTTTTCTTTTTTTTTTGAACGAGCCAAGAGGAGCTACACTGAGAACATTTGGTTGATTTTAAAGCAAAGCCTGCCGTTTTAATCTTTACCGTCTGCTTGAGTAGTAGCACCACATTAGTGATAAACTGCCTGGCTGTTCATACACTGACTCACCTAACACTTCAATATATTTTTGTCGTCAGATTTAAACAATATTCCACACAAAGGTATCTTGATGGTTTTCTAGCTAAAGGAAGCATATGGTCATCGTCTCAACAGCCCAATGTTATACACAACATAATACAGGGTTATTATATGATGTTTCTGATCACTCAAAATGCTGTTGATAAGGAATGACATTGAAATGACACATTTCTTCAAACTGAGCATTGTGTGTTGGGAGACATTCATGGGTAAACGTTCGAGATAGATCAACACCTTATTTACGGTTATAAAATATTGAAGCTTGTTGACAAAAAAGAGAAAGAAAATAAATAGTTTGAAAGCGATTCTCACGCAACACATTCCTCACACACTTCATGAAGTGTGTGGAACAGTAGCAAAATGTGGAATTGGTGATCACCAATTCCACATCAACAGTAATTGCTCTCAAAAGAGCCCTTTAGATTATGAAGTGCAGCCGGGCTCGCGCTCGTACACAGATTCCACCTCATCCTCACAGACACTCCTGAATAGATGTCTAATACTGTTGGTCGTTACTGAAGGTTGGCAGGTAGGATAACATTGGGTGTCTACTCCAGAGATATGTTTCCTCTCGACCGCGAGCCAATGGATTCCTATGCCGAGAGGAGCAGTTTAATTCCCATTTCCTAATTTCCAATTGCACCTTGAGGTCTTCTTAAGTCCAGAATTCATACGAGAGAGGAGCTGATTGTCCAGGAAATGGGAATCCAACATGAACAGTATTGGCTACAGAGGACAGATAACGCTCGCTGTAACAATGGTGAGGAAGATTAGCGTAGCTATTATGTTGCAGTTACGAGGACAGCGCTGGAGTCAGGGAGGAACACAACGTCAATGTATGCAACAGTGTACACGCCTCGCCAAGAGTCTGTCTGTCTGTCTGTCTGTCTGTTGATAAGAGGTGTTGGCTTTGAGAAGCAGGTGGGAATGAAATCTGCAGGAAGGAATCATAGCGCTCAACACTTTTCCGTGTTTGTAATGTAGAAATAATATATAAGCCTTCACAGTTGTCTGCCTTGGCACATTATTCAATAAGGCTGAGCGTTTTTTGGCAGACAAGGTTGGTGTCTTGAAGCGAGGGGTCAATAGTTCTTATTAATGTGTAAAAACCAATTAGTAAGAGAAGCCGACCTCTACCACTGCCCAGATATCTCTTTCTCTCTGTCCCTATTAATCTCGCTCTCTCTCTCCCTCACTCCCTCACTCACTCACTCACTATGGTGACAGGTGAGAGCTCAAAAAATAAAATCATTTGAAACCGATAGATACTCACGCAGCACATTCCTCACACTCTTCCTCACACTCTTCACCAATTCCACATCAACAGTAATTGCTCTCAAAAGAGCAATCACCTTCTCACTCACTCACTCACTCACTCGCTCTCCCACTCACCGTTGTTCTCTCTCTCTCTCTCTCTCTCTCTTTCTCTCTCTCTCTCTCTCTCTCTCTCTCTCTCTCTCTCTTTCTCTCTCTCTCTCTCTGTCATGATAGTGCTGCATTGCAGGTGCTTGAGAAACAAAACAAATCAAACAGACAACAAAAAAACAAGAGGTGGTGGATTAGAGAGAGACGTTTGAATACCAGAGTACTTTGAGTAATCAATCATTAAGGGTTTTGGATTTGATTCTAAGAATCAATTCAAAACACCAGGCTGGGGGAAGAAGAGTTTCCAGGAGACACTGTTTGTTTTATTGTGCTCTCCTGTATTAACACAACTTCAGGCTGCGTGGAAACAACAGGCATCGCCAACTCATTGCTTTCCTTATCATGCTGCTTCTTAATTAATGTGTGTGTGTGTGTGTGGGTGTGTTTTTAAACAAAGCACCCATAATTTCCCAAACACATTCATTTAGATTCCTACATATTTACATTGCACACACTTGCAATCAAACAATGTCACATTTGCTTGTGTACACTGCAGTATTTTCAACATTAGCAGTTATTTCCTGAAGTGAGTTTGTGTGTGTTCATGTGCTGGCGTGTGTGTACATGCTTGTGTGTACATGCTTGTGCGTGCGTGCGTGCGGACAGCTGCCGGTTTACTGGGAACCCAATAGTTGAGTGATCCAAAGGTTATGAATCACAGTTGATGATTATTATCATTATTCGTTAGAAACTTTCAGTGCCTGGTTTAGAATGTTTTCATTTTTCTGCCTCGTTTTCTCCCGACATGACCTACATGCCGGTCCTGCAGAAGACACCATTGCCCACATCCACCGGTCCACCACAAACGATCTAATCATCGCACGCCTCCATTACCTGTCCACCTATCTCTGCTGAGATAGCAAGACCGCTGTTTAGTGGCAGCTGGTTATAACTGAAGGTCTTTCCATTTGATTCTGTGAGATACACTGCTACCTTGGCCCCCCTGCTGTGGGCCCCCCTATCCGGCCCCTGGGTGAGGAGACAGAGGGTCCCGCTGGCAGGTAACGTACCGTGTTCCCCGATTAGACAACGCGCAGAATCCAAAGTAGGAGCTTTGGGGAACAGCTTTAGGGTTTGAATGAACGCCCACTTGTTCCTATACAGTCACATCCCTTTCAAGTAAAATGCCACCTAAACGGTAGGATTTCACTTGAAAGGGATGCGACTGATCTGAAGGTGTGTGTGTCTGGAGAGCGCTGAGTTCCTTTGTCGAAAGTCGTCGGGGAGCATCTGGAATAAAAATGCCACCGCCACCTCATTCACTATAGACGCCTGGTCTTATATACCGTGGGGCGGCATGTGGCTCAGGAGGTAGAGCGGGTTGCTGGCAACCGGAAGGTTGCTAGTTCGGTCCCCGGCTCCACCTAGCTGTGCTTCGAGGTGTCCCTGAGCAAGGCACCTCACCCTAACTCCTCCTGACGAGCTGGCCGTCGCCTAGCATGGTTGACTCCGCCGTCGGTGTGTGGGTGAATTATTATTATTATTATTATTATTATTATTAATAAAGCGCTTTGAGTGGCCACTGGTTAGAAAATGCAGTCCATTTACCATTTATACACAAATAGCTGCATTTCAATTTGGTCTCAGGTGTACAAAAATACCAAATAGATTCACTGAATCCAAGATTTGAGGTATGAATAACGAACACTCGAACAATCTGATGCAGGCGAGGAATATTCTAGGTCAGTATTCCCGGAAAGTTCCAGTAACCAGCTGTTTATGGGTAAACTGCTGCCAGGGCTAGCTAAACGGGTCCAGGCTACCAGTGTTCAAGTGCCAAAATGTCATGTACAATAATGCTCACGAAAATTGAGTGTGGGGATTTGTTCAAAAGGGTTGTTTTTTTTTCAGTGACCTGAAACAACAGTCTGCAGACTGGAGGGGGAAGCGCGTGGAAGATACTACGTTTTTAGGAAGACACATCTACGTGTGAACCAGGACTTTGACACACGCTGTTGAAGTCGTACTTCCCTTTCGACTTCTCATCTTAGGAATTCTGTTTTATCGTCATTGATGACATATTTGAGTTTGAGTATTTTGTTCTGAAACACTGATATAAAGTTAATTTGACATTTGTGCTCAGACAGGATGTCAGTCAGTGAGTCACCGTTTGATCTCGGCGGAGCCAACATTTCCGTGTGGCAAGTCTGGAACACGCCGTTGATGAACTGTGTCAAATATGACCTACTTGTTAGGAATAGGTGTTGATTGACATGTGAGCATGGCCAGCCACCGTCACAGGCGACAGTCATTCTACAAAGAACAGACCTGCAGTGACACCACCAGATCTTTTGGTTTAGCAGGAAGATATACCGCGACTGAATAAACCCATGGATGTCAATTTACCAATAGAACTGTTTCACCTGTTTCTCTGGAATGATATCGTTAAGATTTGAGTGGTACTTCTACCCTAATCGATACTGCTTATCGATCCGGTACTTTATCCGTGCTCTTATCAGTTCTTTTTGTTGTTTTTCAACAGAGCGTCATCGATATGACTCTCAAAATATAATAGATCAAATTTGATGCATTATTATTCATTAAACTCCCCGGCATTATGTACAATTTACACAATCCACCTTCAACAGATGTAAATGTAATACATTGTGCTGTAAGTGTCACACCACAGCCATCAATAGATTTCTTTGAGTGACAATGCTGACAGCAAATGAGAATCAGCTCTTCTGTTTTTCCTGAATATGCTTCATGGCATAACGAGCTTTGTGTACCTCGGGATCACCATGGGAATGGACAGGAAGTGGCTGGGACGGTTCACAGTGATTTTGTGGTTAGCTAAATTAAGCTGTTCTGTTTGACAACCTTTATTATGTTGAGGTTAGCGTTAGGTACCACAATACCCCCCAAGCAGTGCGCAGAAGTGGATGTGGATGGCTGGGTTTCATTACCAAAACATAACCTAGGATCCATGAGCATGCACACATGGACAACATGAGGCAATCTAGGAAAACATTTAGTGAGCGTAAAGTATTCTGGCATTTGCCATAATGATTTTTCTCCACACGATTGTTTCGATTATTTGCCGTGGCGGGTGAATAATTTGGACAGTCATCAAGCTTCCTGTAAGGGGTCGTTAAGTTGTGTGAAGCAAAACAACATGGCTGTCGCGTGATTATTGTTTAGTACGCAGTGTTCTGCTCAGCTGGTACCTCTCATTTCTCCTTGGTTCATGATTTCCTCCATGAAATGTGTGTATGAAGTCTGTTTGGATAGAAGCATCTGCTAAATGTAAATAACTCGTAGGCCGTCCAGAACTTGTTGCCCCTACGGTTTTCCGGGACCAGCCATCCTATCCCCTCAATTCTCCTCTTCCACACTCCTGGACTAGCGTTTTGTTTATTCTTTGATTTAATTGTTGGACACAATTTCTCAACCTTGCAAGCCTTTCATATCTATCTATATACTATATACAATCTTGCACCCCTAATGTCTGTATGTCTCTCTCTCGCTCTCTCTCTCTCTCTCTCTCTCTCTCTCTCTCTCTCTCTCTCTCTCTCTCTCTCTCTCTCTCTCTCTCTCTCTCTCTCTCTCTCTCTCTCTTCCTGTACTCCTTCCCTGCCTTCCCTTGGGGGATCCCCTGGCTGGTTGTTTGGACCTCCGCGTGTCTGTCTGGCTGGCTGGCTGGCTTCCTTTCCTGATTGGCTGTGTGGGGGCTCGGCTGACCCAGGTAAGTGCTGTGTTCTAAGTTATTACTCACCCGCTCCCTCCCTCCCTCCCTCCTTCCCTCCCTTCCTCCCTCCCTCCGGCATGTGCTGTGGGGGGGTGCTTCAGAGTTCACCAGCGTTGAGCATACCTGTCCAGGACGACAAAACGCCCAGGAGCAGAACGTTAGATCAAAGCAGGCCGAGCCAGCGTAACTCATTCAGTAAGAGGGCGACGAGGAGAGGAACCGCAGGGACCGACCCGGTCCATCGAAAGCAGAACGCTTCAAATTTCCTTCTGCCTACGTCGCCGCCTTTAATTGGTTTAGCCCGATCGCCCCCGGTAAACCGGTTTACTTTAGCCGCGGCGTCGAGCTCACGAAAAACAAACACAAATACGATCAGAGTGGAGGTGTTCATCGCCATGGCAACCTCAAACCAGATTACCTCCCTCTGATGGAGGTGGGAAACAGGAAACGGGTTAATCCCGCTGTGACCTCGGTGTGGTGCTCTGGTTCCTGTGTCACCCCGCCGTGTTGTGTTGACGTTTTATTGACATCCAGCCATGGTTCCCATGTTTTATTTGGGTCTGCGCCTCGCTGCTTGCCAGGTGTTGCGTCGTAGCTGTGGGAATTAATAGACACAAAGCAGATCTATCGCATTTCAGGTAAGTCTGCAACAAATCTCTCTTTGGCATCAAGTGCAATGGTTTAACTGAGGCAATCCAGCACCTGAGATAAATTCCATTGATCGGCGTAATGTGATTTTAAAGTTTTATTTGAGCTTTTCATATAAAACCATGTGCTGATGCCTTTCTGCCTGTCGGGGTTCGGTGTTATTACATTATACATTCAATGAATGAGTCGATGCATCACTTTCTCTGATTCCATGCCTCAGAGGGGAACACTAGTGTATGTCATATTGAGTGGTTCAAATATGGCTGCATTCTCATAAATAGCAAGTAGAGTTTATTTGGTGCCTCTCTGAGCCCGACAGCCACTCAAAGCACATTAGAGTTAATTAACCTTGAGTGACATTCACCCAATGTGCACACCCCACACACACAGACAAGGCACCATAGCGTGCACACACACACACACACACACACACACACACACACACACGTGCGCACATATGCACACACACACACACACACACACACACACACACACACACACACACACGCATATGCAAACACATGCATGGACACACACAAAAACACACACACACACACACACACACGCGTGCACACACACACACACGCGTGTGCACACACACACACACACACACACACACACACACACACACACACACCCCGGGCGAAGGCGTGAACTGTGTAGCGTGTGAATAAGGTGCAGCGGTGGTGGTGGAGAATCCGGGAGATTCGTCCACTGCTCCACCTGGTGGCTGGCTCCAGACACTGGCTCCAGACGCGGGCTCCAGACGCTGGCTCCAGACGCTGGCTCCACAGCAGCTACAGACTGGTCCTCCCCCTGCGGGGAATGTGTTTAGCGATGCAGGGTCGGACCACCAGCGTGTGTGTTGCCTCCGCTCCCCTGCGTGGCGGTTTACATCACGGCTGGGTGTTTATGATCTAAATAATGCATCTGATTATCCGGGGTGATGACTCATCCTGCCTTCTGCTTCTATTTTATCTTTTTCTCCACACACTCACGCCACAAGTCATTCATTATGAGTGGGGTGGCATTTTTTTTTTTTTTTCGACGGTGCCATTTCAACCCACGACAAGCAAGACGTATTTGTTTACCGTTCTGCGAAATGTCATGGCTGCCCCTCGCTATGGTACTTAATATTCGTTATGGTGGTCCCTCAAATGTCTGTTTTTACTGCCTATCTGGTGTCCCTCCCCCCCCAACCCACACCCATCACTGCCGGAGGCTCTTTGGGGGAGACACCAGAAATGTGTCCTACCAGAGACCTCCACTAGATGGTATAGCAAGCATTGTTTGAGGCGCTATAGCTGCTGTTTTGGATGTGTGTGTGTGTGCTTGTGTTAGTATATTTGTGTGTGTGTGTGTGTGTGTGTGTGTGTGTGTGTGTGTGTGTGTGTGTGTGTTTGTGTTTGCATGTGCTTGTGTTGGTATAAGTGTTTGTGTGTGTGTGTGTGTGTGTGTGTGTGTGTGTGTGCGGTCGTGTTTGCATGTGCTTCTGTTGGTGTGTGTGTGTATGTGTGTTTGTTTCTCTGTTTAATCAGATTGCACTGCCCTTTTATTCTGGAGAGGAGGAGCAAATATTTAATTCTGCCAGCTGAACCTGCCATCCCTCCACTATCCCCACCTCCACCCCCCCACCAACCCACCCACCTCCACATCCCCACCTCCACATCCCCACCTCCACCCCAGCCCCCTCTACACCCCCAGCCCAGCCCCCTCTACACCCCTACCTCCACACCCCCACCCCCACCTCTACACCCCCCACCTCCACGCTCCCACCTCAAGACCAGCCCCCTCTACACCCCCACCTCCACCCTCCCAACCCCCCCACTCCCACCCCAACCCCCCACTCCCACCTCCACACTCCCACCCCCCCACTCCCACTTCCACACTCCCACCCCAACCCCCCACTCCCACCCCAACCCCCCACCCTCACCTCCACCCCAGCTCCCCTCTTCACCCCCACCCCTTCCTCCCATCGTTCCCTCCCCTCTCCTCACTGATTCAGATTGAGACGGATCAGGGACGGGTCGTGCATGTCGAGCACACGATTTACCCGAGGTGTGGGGATGTGTGTGCGTGTGGGGGTGTGTGTGTGTGGTAGGGCTGCAACGAACGACTATTTTAATAGTCGACTAGTCACCGACTATTGAAACGATTAGTAGACTAATCTGATAATTATAAGATTTTTTTCTTAAATTTAGCATGAGGTTGCTCGTTAATTATGTGGCAAATGATAATAAACACAAGAAAGATGTGTACTTCAATGAAAAATGCATCTTTTATTCAATATATATATAACTGAGTTAGTTACTGAATTACTATAATAAAAGTAACTAGTTACCAGGGAAGGTAATTATTTGCGTTACTGTAAAAAAAAAAGTAGCTTTGTAGATGCGTGTGTCGTTGTGGGATGCTTCATTAAATTAGAGTTGCTTACAACGGATGTCGACAAAGTCTTTGCTCCTGGACATAATGTTCACTTTACATGCACATTCTTGCCTTTGACCTCAATGAATTTGAAGTAGTGCTTATATCTCCACCTTGAAAATGCCAACTTTTCATCGGATTGCTCCGGACTCGTCATCTCTGCTGCTTCTTCGACTCTGTTTGGTGTTTGTGTGTGCGGGTGGCACACGTATCCTGGCTATCCTGGCTTGTGTGTAAAAACATTGGCTCCGATTGGCTACCATGAAACACGACTCTGCCTTAGCCAATCATAATCGCTTATCTCTTTGTTAAACCCGGTCTCCTCACTAGCAGTCTGTGTGTGCAGCCAGGGGTGCGTTCGGATTACACCGTTTATTCAATCAATTCATAGTAACGCACCGCATTCAACTGTCAGTAGCAGTAATGGCGTTGTAACAACGGAAAAATGAATTAGTTAGATTACCCCGTTACTGAAAAAATAACGGATTTACCTAACGCCGTTGTTTTAAACGGCGTTATTACAAACACTGCTCGGATGAAGCGCTGGGAAGGATTTAAGCACACGGTTTCCACACCGCGGGCGCGGTTATCCACCGAGATAATAATATAATTTATTTATTTGGAAAACAAAACGTATTGGCTTTAATGTTACTTTAATCTTACCGAGGCGAGTCAGACTCTGTTTCGATCAACTGTCCGACGTGCTTTCTCTTTAAATGTTGCATCACCGAGGTGCTGCCGTGATACGCAAGGTCTGCTTTGCAAACCTTGAAAGTAATCTTTTTTATTCGCCGTATCCAGGCTAAAATGCTCCCAAACTTTACTACTTAACTCGGCAGAGACGCTATTGCGCATGTGCGACTCTCGGCAGAGATTGTAATGAAGTGAGATGCCTCACTCCGTTGGAAAAACACGTCTGGCGACAATTGTCGACAATGGAATTCATTGTCGACAATTTCTATTATCGATTTTTGTCGACAATGTCGACGAATCGTTGCAGCCCTAGTGTGTGGGGATGTCTGTGTGTGTGTGTGTGAGGATGTGTGTGAGTGTGTGGGGATGTGTGTCTGCGTGTGGGGATGTGTATGCATGTGTGCAGGGATGTGTGTGTGTGTGTGTGTGTGTGTGTGTGTGTGTGTGTGTGTGTGTGTGTGTGTGTGTGTGCATTGGTGTGGGTGGGTGGGGATGTGTGTGTGTGTGTGCGTGCGTACAGGGATTTGTGTGTGTGTGTGTGTGTGTGTGTGTGTGTGTTTTTACATGCTTCCTTGCATGTGCATTCCTGTTGACACTGAAGCCGCTGCTCTCGTTGCGTTTGATCTGCTTTGACATCAGCCACATGTTGCTCCCTAGTCATGTGACAACGTGCCCACATACACACCCATGACACACACGACATACATCACATGAAAACACGCCCGGTAACCAGGAGCTGTCTGTTTGGCACACAATGTCAAACAAACAGAGGTGAATACAGATTGTTTGTTGGTTGTTTGCTGAACAAAGATGTGGAATTGGCTGTGGAGCCACAGTGAATGGTCGTGTGCTCTGTGCTATGGTACCAATACCTTCTCCTAATTTCCCAGAGAGCCCGGGGTGGCTTTATAACCCCGCTGCCTCCAGGGATGACTGAGTTCCACCCAAGGGCATCTCTCTGGGCGCCGGCTCTCACTCTCCTGTGTTCCAGGGAGGAAGTGACATCACTCACCTCCACAACAACTTCCCTTCTTTCCTTTTGTTCCGGCGATGAATCAAGAGTGAGTTGTTTTTTGGATGCAGAAATGGGACGCCCCCCCGTCGGTGGGAATGACAATGGCCATTATTTTTCTGCCCGGCGTCCCACTGAGCATACACATTATTGTGTCTTTGTGGAGACAGACCTGTCAAAACGGCCTGGACCCCTTCAATCACAAAACATGTTTTCCTAAAGGAGTGCTCCGACTTTGTCGCTCTTAAAACAATCAAGATGTCTTTTTTTTTTTTTTTTGGGTTTGTTTTGCTATTCAGTGTTCACAAAGAGCCAAGTGAAATTATCTTTACTTTGGCAAAGCTGGAATGGTTCACTCCACCCTCATCCACTGCAGCTGTTCCCATTTTTGCCAAACTCGTCAAATGCTTCCAGGGTTGAATCGAGCACGGGGCTGATTCATAAAGAAATGGTTCTGTGCTTGCCTGTTTAATTACGGGTAAGTGGAAAATCCAAAAGTCTACTTCCTTTAACGGTATACTCCTTGAAGAACATGGAAGCTGTAATGATGTCTTAGAGCGGTCGACTTTGAGCACTGAGCCTCTTCTAGTGGAGGAGGAGAACACTACTTCTTGCCATGTGGTACACTGAGTTCAGTAGTGAACCCGAAGAGAGTGTGCCTAGCCTCACCAGACATGCATGTGCTTATTTAATCTCTGATATGAGTTGAGTTGTCGCGGACAGCATGTGAGGCAATGAGAGCGAAACATTGCAAAGTTCTACATGATTAATCTTGATCAGTCTGGGTTGCGTGCGTTTTTGACTATTTAAATATATCATATATACATCATCATTATATGAGTGTTAGAAATTGGATAACAGGAGAAGTGAATTAAATTCCCACAGGTTTAATCATACTGTATGGCCATATATGTAAACTTCAGAAACAGAGTTTGAATGCCAGGGAAGATTTGACATACAGGGGACTATTTGTCTATTGCTGCAGAAAAACAAGAGACAGGGATACAAAAAGCCACTGTACAGGATATCAAATAAAAATGAAATAAATCAAAATAATGTTCACATAAAAGGAAATGTATTAATTATCGGTTTCTAATATGAAGTGTGCAAAGGGAAAACTGGATGGCGGCAGGCCGTAGCTGGGGGTCGTTGCTTTTGAACTTATTTCCACCACGGGAGTGACACCAATATCAATGGAGCACCAAAAGCAAAGCAGTCTATCCACCCCATCTAAAGCCTGTTGATGGCTGTGTAGTGGATCCAACACATGCTTTACAGGCGCTTGATATGTAATGTTTGGGGTTTGGTGTATTGATTGTGATTATTGGCTCTCAATGTGTGTGTGTGTGTGTGTGTGTGTGTGTGTGTGTGTGTGTGTGTGTGTGTGTGTGTGTGTGTGTGTGTGTGTGTGTGTGTGTGTGTGTGTGTGTGCTAATGATAAGAGTCCACTTAACCACAGCCGTTAGAGGCATAATGTATGGAGGATAACTTGGCTTGTCTAGACGTCATAACTCTGATATGATTAAGTTAAGATTGCATCAGACGGATATTAACTGCAGTGGCTTCAGCTCAAGTATAATAAAGCCATGAATTTATATGGTTTTAAAGCAGAGGCTTTAGATACATAAAGACATCAATCAGCCGTTATAGTCACCAGAATGAGACAGACTGTGATTAAAATGTGTGCGAAAAATGCAAGAAAAATAAAGTACCCCCTCAATTATGTTGCTCTTTCATTATTATTTATTTTTTATTTTAGGATATAACTTAAATGCCCTTGTTCCAAGATGAATTAAACAATCTAGCCAGAACCAATATAGCAATAGTGTTATCCTTTTGTATTAATGGTGGTGTCAACTCATCAAAATGGCCAGCTCCTCGCGAGAGAGTGACATCAGTCAAAGTACAAGGTGCGGTTTGTCCTGATCAAAACCTCTTGGGAACCTCAAAGGTCATGGATGTAGAGAAAGGGATTTTCTCCTGGTTCCCCTACAACACAAACCACGCTTGTCCAGTGCAGGGGGCTTTACACTCGGAAAGACAGCAGCATCAGCACAGGGTACAGGAACCCAGGCCAGGCCAGGAGACGCTGACCAGCCCCCACGCTGGGGACCGTCCTCCCTCACGGTACTTACAGGAGATCCTAAGGGAAGGCATCCACCCATCGGCATACCATTTTAAGATTAGGCTGCGGAACAAGCCAAAGCAAGACGACATTAGCGTTGATTACATTTACATTTAGGGCCTTTAGCAGATGCTTTTATCCAAAGCGACTTACAATAATTTGTCCGAAGAAAGAGAAACAACAATAGCTGTCGATACAGTAAGGATGTTCATAGAACCAAGTACTAACAGTCGCTAGGTTAACCCATTCCCCGTATACAACAAAGGATAGCAGGGATAAGATGTAATTCCATCCACAGTTCCAGTTCCTAAACATCCAGAGGCTAGGTCGGTGTCAGTGTGTGGAGACCTGGGTGTGGAGGTCTGTAGCTGCATGAGGAATGGCACGATGTGGAGGGTGATCCATGCCTGGAGGGGGGCGAGGAGGGGCAGGTGCTTTGTCTAGAGAGACCAGTCCCCCGCAGGCCGCTTCCTGTTTCATTCAGTAGACAGGAAATTAACAGAGAAGACGCAAACACACATCCTCAGACAATCTGAAAGTCATGGCCAGAGAACAGGGTGAGTGGAGGTGCTAAAGACACACCACCCCTCAAATGCCACCCTGAAACGGTGAGGGGGCTCTCAGCGTTTTTACAATGATTACAATTCTCCTAGATTGACACATCCACTACTCGCTGAGCAGCATGCAGAGACGAAGAAACGCTACACACTGGTGGTGGGGCTGTGACTGATGCTAGGTGTTTGGAGGTCCCCTGTTAAAACTCTGTCTTCATTATACAGTATTAGCATCATGCAGGAAGTGTGACTAAACAAATCAGTGTTTGCAGCTGTGCTATTTCTTTGGGCTCACAGCTGGTCCACTCCCACCCAATGACTACTTGAAGAAAAGGTAAATTAGGCAGACACCACCTTTTAAAATAGTTTCCAATAGATACTTTAGTTTTGGTTTTTAATCACCCATCGCTTATGTTAAGCACCGTGATATCTTTAGGACGGACCACCTGTGATTACTCTGCAGCAGATTAATTTCACCTTCCTGGGACGAGGTAATCACCTTTTAATGACCCGCGGATCAGCACAGTGATAAATGTCCTGATGAGGGCCTAGCTATTAGCGGCCCCGTTTTTAGGGGCCCAGTGGCGGCGTGCAGAGGTTCTTCTGAACTGCTGTGGTTCCCCAGGCCACCTGCGGTCACACAACACTGTCTGACACACAGTCGAACACTGTCTCAAACTATTTCTACTACTGCACCCCCTCTAAGTTCTTTTTTCAGTTTGAGTTTTCAGTTTTCACTTTTGGGTTTTTTTTCCGGTGAAGAAGATAAATAATGTGTGTGCGTTCTATTTGGCAGTGTCCACATGAACATTAAAAGGGTGCAAATACTCAGAATTTTGTGAGAAACATGGGCCTGTGCTTCATTTCATCACTTTTGCCTGATTCCTCCCCACAAAAGAAGCAAAACGCACAGGGAGCATGCAGAGGTGAATCTCATCAAAATATATTCTTCCTGAAACTGACAACATTTTGGTGTTTCTGGATGCACTTTCTTTTTCACAGATTCTCCT
This sequence comes from Micromesistius poutassou, assembly GCF_964030765.1. Taxonomy (NCBI): domain Eukaryota; kingdom Metazoa; phylum Chordata; class Actinopteri; order Gadiformes; family Gadidae; genus Micromesistius; species Micromesistius poutassou. The sequence goes on along the minus strand of NC_140271.1, from coordinate 16,006,239 downwards.
TTCTCCTTGTTTTCAGATTTACATTTCAACCACTTGTCCATTATCGATATTTTCTATTGTCTATTCCTCAGAATTCAAACTTTCTCAGGGTGAAAAAAAAAATAGATCGTTTTTTACCCCCTACTTTAAAGTACCCCTAGGGGTACGCGTACGCCCAATTGATAACCACTCGTCTAACACACCGTGCTAACCCCGCTGTGGTCGCAGCGCTGCATGGAGGACTTTGTGGGCCATTGGGTCGGGACTCGTGAACTTGTGTTGAGCTAATGAACTAACTAGTTCTCTCAGGGATGCGTCGTCATTCATTATGACGGATTAAACACGCACACAAACATGTCGAGACGGGGAGCTAACCAAAGCCCAACGCCTGTTTGATTTCCAGAAGGAAATTAAAGCAGTTTTAGTTCATGTGTAAAAGCCGTGTCATGGAGGAGAATAACCTGATATTACAGTAGCTGATCACATCAATGGATATCGGTCATCCAACGGAAGCTATAGTTACATATTGTACCATAGTTTATGTAATTTGGTTTCCGGATCTGTCTAAATATCATTTTCAAATGCGACTTCACAGCCGTATGGCAGTTGATGTTGTGAAATGTTTGACTCTCTCTTTCTCTCTCTCCAAATGTTTGACTAAAATTTCAATAGTTTCCACTTTTCTAGGTGAAGAACTTCTCTTGGTTCTCTATCGGATGCAGGGGTAATTTGGTAAATATTTACTTATTTCCTTTGGTCCTATTCAATTTCAATACTTTCACTTATTTCTGTCTTCATAACAATTCTAAGAAAAAGGTAGCCTTGAAACTTGTTCTTGCGCTTTAGCTATTGTGTGACTTTACTTTACTTGACGGATGAATCTTAAATTTAGGCCATCACTCTCTTTTATATCGCATCACATGTTCCTCCATTAAGACGATCTGTCACTTTGACCTGTCCTTGGACATTGACATTTATTAAAACATGCCTCGCTTTCAGGGAGGAAAACGTAATTATCAACTAAATGCCAAAATCGTGTCTGTCTTTCTGTCGGCCTGTCTCTCTCTCACCCACTCTGTTACTGTTGGTCTAGTCACTATTTCTGTGTCTGTTTTGGTCATCAAAAGTGTGATTTACACAGTGCCATTGTTATTCTCTCTCTTGTACCATCACTCCTCCTCCTTCTTCATCCCCATGTCTGCTGTCCTTTTACTCGCCAGCCCCTTTGTTTTCTTTCTCTTTATATACTTGTTGTCGTCTCATTCCTTCTCTCTCTCTCTCTCTCTCTCTCTCTCTCTCTCTCTCTCTCTCTCTCTCTCTCTCTCTCTCTCTCTCTCTCTCTCTCTCTCTCGATTAGGGTTCTGTGTGGCAGATCAGTTTTCGTTTGTAAATTAGTTTTCCAATCTCTGTGTAACGCATGCTGTATTAATGAGTGCCTTTCCGGGTGGGCACTGTGGTAGTCTCTGCAGACAGGGATGAGGGGACTTGACTCGCCCACTCTGATAGACCCCAGACGACTGACTTGGTATAGCCATTGCAACATAACAGGCATCAACTGCTCGGCTTATGAATCTCATATTAATCAGGTTGTGTCCATATTTCAGCTGCTCAGGGAGGACTTTGTCAATTCATTTAGTGCTGACATAATTTTTATAAACCACTGTTCTGAACATGGCTGCATCTTTAATGATGTGCGTGCCCGAGAGAGAATCCCACTCACCACGTTGAACAACGCCGAGACCCACACAGCAGCGGTACACAAGACGAAGCCACGCCTTCAAATGAATCATATTTCTGTCGCCCCAATTCCACTGAAAATACTGGAACACTTTGTGTTAGTTGGCCCTTTTGGCTTGTGTTGCACAAAATAATGAATCCCCACACGGCCCCTCTGCCTCACAATGCACAATAAAACGCCAACGCAGTGTACAGTAACGACATCTGCAGAAGGGCTGCCTTCCAGAAGGGATGCACCTCGACTCCACAATGCACTCACACTGCAGTTATGCAAAGGCTTTAAACAAAGGTTCAGTAGTTAAGTAGGTGCCAATGCACAGTTTACACTTTAGCAGACCCGCTTTAGGTGGACTCGATGGCTAAGCGGTTTAAGTTTGAACTTTTTAAGGTCGAAGCTATATGCTACTTGTAGTGGCGTTGTCTTTCCAATTTTCTTTCACAGCACCTGATAAGCTTATAGAAGCAATGAGCTTGACTCCAAAAATGACCCGTCTCTTGAATTAGTTTGACCTTTTACTTGTCAAAAGGGAACAATACAATCAAAGGCATGAAATCGAAATAAGGGTCAAAAAGGGATGTTGCTACATAGGCTTCTAGCTCTTTTTCCCCGTGCATGATGTCACTAATTTTGGCCTCATTGCTCTACGGAAGCCTTACAGGTCCTTGCTAATATGCAATCTTAATAATAATCATAAATAATACAAAACAATTGCTCAAAATATGCAAATTAGACATTTACTAAATAAGGCTTACGCTACCAGTCAGTACTCGGTGCTAAATAAAGAACCGTGACCGAGAATATCCTGAGCTAGTGTAGAGGAAGCTTTCACTGATGTTTTGCCGCTCGTTTCTCGGTGTTCTCAGTGGGATAAACAATGTTGATAACAATGCATTGGGACTGGGTGGGAAGTTGATATTTCATAGTAGAGGTTGAATATTGCTCATTTCGTTCTGCCACACACAACAAGACAAACAAAACAAGAGTCAGCATCAAATGAGTCGGTGTGTGTGTGTGTGTGTGTGTGTGTGGTTGTGTGTGCGTGGGGGGTTGTTTGCATTAGCCTGTGTGCCAGCGGCTAACTGTATTGTAATGAGGCATTTTAAAGCTGTCTAAAGCTCTTCATTGCCTCCTCTGAGATCCGATGTGCACAGAGTAATGGAGGTGGTGGGACGCAGTGTACACAATGCAGGTCCAATGCAATGTAGTTTTTGGATGAAAAATCAGCACGCCTGTTATCAACCATGTGGAACCGCAGTGAGGACCTCAATGAAGCCCTCTGAGAGGCAGATGTCTGTTCAGAGTCTGTTGTATACCGGTGTTGTGGAGCCAGATGTTGAGAATACTTGTGTGTGGAATATTTGACATTAGAAAGTGATGAATTCAAACAGAAATCTCTCAGAAAAGTTTTGAATGGCATTCTCCGGTTCACGGTTCAAACATAATGGAGGCACATGATTAAATACGGTAAAAGCCTACTTTACAGGATCGGCCGGACCCTATTAACGCCTGCTGCTGTTCCAGCGATTCAAGGTCCATTCACCGTTTTACCTCTGCAATTTCAAAGCCTCTTAATGTCAAAAAGCTGGCCAACGCTCAAGGCATGCTAAGATCTCAGAACGGCACAAAAGCTGCGCTGAAGTGGACTAATTAAAAACATGTGAAAGAACTCTAATCCATCTTCAAAAAGATCTGCAAGGAAAGTCAGCCATTTTTCAAACCTTGAGTGTAACTCCTGTGCCGTCGATATTCCCTCCATTCAAAAGTTCTACTTGAGGAGAGTTCTGACCTGGGGAGAGGCCAGCTTTTGTGTGTGCGATAATGTTAATATATTAACACCCCCTTCTTCCTCCACACTCCACTGCCGAGGCAAGCCCCGAACTCAGCCTTCCTTTGTGTGGAACCCAAGTGGATCTTTGCCTCATCCTTTAGTGAGGGGAAAATTAGATTTTTTGAAATACTTTCTCTTTCAAAAGCTCACCCGAGATCGTTGGTCGCCAGAGTTGACCAAGAGTTGACCACTTTGTCGACGGACACCAGGGAATAAACTTCGACCACCGGTCCTTACCGGCCTATATTTATTATCCTCCTGGCTACCTGGAGTACAGACGGCGTCGGCTGGAGATATAAAAAGAACGTGTGTCTTACTCTCCGTGGTTCACAGCTTGGACCAAGGGGGTTGTAGCGCTGAACGACACGAGCAGGCGAAGCAGAGTATCTGGTTTGAGTTGTTCTTAGTCATGTGTTGGGTATTGATCCGTCGTTATATATCGTTAAGTTTATTGTTCACAAAGCACAAAGTTCGAAAACGTGCTTGGAAATTCGAAGAGAGACCAACTCTGCTGTTTGCTGACCCAGAGCTAAAACCACTGCGAGAAGCGACCTGCTACTTTTTTAGTAGTGTTTGCATGTATAGGGATGTATTTCAGTGATTACTTTGTTGTTTTTGATGGGTCGGACAATACATTGGCTCGTCGTCCAGGAAGAGCTTCTGCAGAAAGGCCGACGTTCCCTAACTCAGATGAAGTGCTCTCTGAGTGGCGTTCGTGGCCGGACGATGGCGCCTCCAATATTCT
>NC_140271.1:15929449-15996949 GCF_964030765.1 Micromesistius poutassou | reverse complement strand
CTAAGTATGTTGATTTGTTGTTGGTTACTATTAACAAAATAATTTCCTCATACAAATGGAAAATAGCCCACATGCATGATGAAACATAATGAAACTTTGAATTGAATGTACATTGTAAAATGCAAGACAGCTAGGTTTGATATGCTTGTTACAGTGTTTTCTTGGTTGCATCAATTTGAAAGTTGGACCAAAGCCAATGTAATTCAAATACAATTAGCCAAATAAAAGGCCTCAAGTTGGAAGTGTTTTTCTCTCAATGCTTCAATAGGTAGATCTTGCCTTTCACCAAGCCTGAGGTCAGGGATCTTGGGCTTAAAAAGGTTGATGACCACTGGTGTAGATAAATGCGCAAATCAATGTGCATTATGTTCATTTTCCTTTGTTGAAAAGTAGCTAATTACATTGTAATTAACTACATTGTAATTAAAAATATATAACTTCTTCATGTAACCTTTCGTGCACATTTATAATCAATCTGACTTATACTGAATAATAATTGCGCTATTTTGGTCACAGTGCAGACGGAAATAACTTCCCAAAGAAAACAATCATCAAACTAATTAATGATCTTGTCTCCAGTGGAGAATATTATCAAACTATGTCTGGAGACAGTTTTAATTTAAATTAATAAATCAAGGAATGATTCATGAATTAATTAATCAATTAAACTTTATTTTCAGACTCTGGGTCCAGATTCAAAGACGCAAAATGAGTGTTAAAGTTAGTGTTATAACTATTACTACTATCCTTGTTGTTAACCACCGTTAAATATCCCTTCTGAGTGTCCATTATTTGTTTTACAGTAAAACTTAAACATTAAAACCGTTTTGATTGGCAATGCATTTATGTTGAAGTCCTGAATTGAGAAAACGTGTGATCACACTTTTGATTCTGAGTTTTCCAGACTCCTGTTGCCCACTACTGGGTTTTATTTAATTAGAACTAATATGAAAGTATCAACGTCAAAATAAAAGCCTAACTATGAATGTCATCTTCAGATTGGCTGAGCATAATTGCAAGCGGAGCCATGTGGAAAATTACCTTTTGGTGGTTTGAAATAAATAAACACGGTTTATTTATTCATTTCAAACCACCAGAGGAGGGAAACTGACAGCATTTAATTCAGAGGCAAATCTTCCTCCTCCTTTTCGCTCAAGGCCATATACGACGGGTGCTTGTGGTTGCTTCTCAAAGTGCTGCGCAGACACACCAGACAAAATTGCTGGGATAAATAACTCCCCTCAGGGCAAAACCATCCTGCTCCCCAAGACACCTGCCAATGAGTAAACGATAGCGCTGTGATAAAAAAAGGAATAGCAGTCGTATACCCAAGTGTGAATAATAAATACAACTTCAAGCAAACACGCAGAAGTTACTCCTTCCTTCACCGAGGCGGATAAAAAAGGAAGATGTTAACGATACAAGATGAACGCCGTCATTAATTCAGCGGATGCAACGGGATCGCCGGTGGGCGGTTCCATTTTTAGCGAGCTAAGAGCATTGAGACGAGGGACAGAACACTGCTGTGGGCGGGGCCGGGCTAACGAGAAGGCTTTAATTGTGTGTGTGTGTGTGTGTGTGTGTGTGTGTGTGTGTGTGTGTGTGTGTGTGTGTGTGTGTGTGTGTGTGTGTGTGTGTGTGTTTGCGAGCGTACATATCGTGCAGGCCCACCCGTGTGTGGGCGAGAACGTACGTGAGTGCCACTGAGTGCGTAACCGGTGCTCCTCTGTCACATGGGCGTGAGGGCCCGGCCGTGCGTGGACTCCCACAACCCAGCTCTGCCTGTTTCTGTCATCTGTTTCATCGCTGATTAAATACAGACAGACAGACGTTCAGCTCAAGTTGGTCTTGCACTTGGAAGATGTAACTATGTAGTTATCAAGTCACACAGGACTATCAGTCCGGATCACGGCTATTAGCCGCGAGTCATTGCTGTAACGTGTCAAGCAGGACACACACACACTGCTTGCCACTTTATATTATAGCCCATCGCAACAATGACAATAAGATTTTAATTAGGCCATATCGTTATATGAACGAACACATTACAATGAATCATGTGGTTGATGGATTCAGTTTGACGTTCAATTGTCCCTCGTTTTACTTCCTTATCTCAACAGCACACTGAGGGCCGATTAGTTTCTGATTAGTCTCGTTTACACTTTGGTGGTCAATGTTCAACACATATTTCCCGAGTGCAACACGATGTCCTGCGCTAATTAGATTGATCATGCAGTTGAGAACTACATGCTGCGCATATGGCGATGTGTGCTGCACAAAAACACAATTATTTATTCAATATAAATAAATAAAAATGTGGTATTTATGGTATTTATGTGTTTTTTATTTGTATTGTGGACACCACAGATAAAGTCTCAAGTAAATCTAAATGGCAGAGGTTTCTCATTCTTAACTTTATGCATTGAATGAGGTTGTATTGAAGTGACAGGGGTTTGCGGTTGAATGCTGAATTCTAGGAACTCTAGGTTAAATGAATGAGGTGAACAAAAGTTCAAACATTGTGTCAGTGAACAGACTGAATCGTACCGCGGTCAGACCAGGCCGAGCCCGGCACCGCCTATTATTTTGGGGATTATCTTTTCAGGAACGAGTGAGAGGAGATCAAAGAGAGATCAAGAGATCGGACGAAATTGACAATGATTTTGTTTGCTTACTATCGCAGGGTTTCAGAAAATAAAACTTGTAGGCAGGACAGCGGTAAGGTCAGTAATGATGCGTTTCACAGTGCCGTTCTTTTTTAACAGACTCTTATCCTTTCTTAATCATTCCTTTATGGTCTGATATTCATCATCTTCTCTGCAGCTCATCTGTGATCATCGCCACGCAGTGCAATTATTTCTCTCTTCTTCTCCTCCAGTCACCATGGTAACACGGTCTGTCCAGAAACACATTGCACTCTGTGACTCTGTGCTTCCTTTGCAAGGGACTCAGTCCCTGTCACTCAAGCTTAGACAAAGGTATTTGACTGCACATGTGAAGCCAGGGAGACCTTTACCCTGCTTGAATCAGTGACTTAATTATACGAGCACAGATTAGATCTGGGATCGATCAATACGATACAATCTTCTGTCCTAATGAGTTGACAGTGTGGCGGTACAAGGGGTGATCTAAGTTACATTTAATAATGTTTATTAAATTGGTACAATACAAGTAGCTTTTAATAGGACCATTAATAGTGATAGAAAGGAGTGGCTGTATGTGATGTTAAAGATGCAGTGTGTAGAGTTGAAGTGGCATCTAGCAGAAATTAAATATAATGTTCATATGCATTTTTAATCTGTGTATTATCCCATGGAAATCAATAATTGCAATTTTAGATCTTTATATCGGGTAAAGTAGGTCCTTTCCCAAGGAGTGCGCCATGCTGCATCACCATGTCCCTATGGTAGCCCAGAAGGGTCAAACGGCTCTAGAGAGGAGGTGTTTTAAATGTTAAAACACTTTAAGAATTGTACTTGTAAGCTATGACCTACATTAACATTTACATTTAGGGCATTTAGCAGACGCTTTTATCCAGGCAACTTACATTTGCCAGAAAAGAGACCTACAGTTTGTCAGACTGAATAACTGAATACAATTGATACATTTAGTCAATTCAATAAATTTAGTTTAGCCAACTGTAAAGTTCCTCATCACATTACAGTTGGCTACTTGATGCCGTCATAGATGATGACATCATTTTGGAAGTACCTACTTGGTTGTCGGGTATTCAGTCGGATGCATTCTGCAGCCTCACCACTAGATGTCATTAAATGTTCCACAATGCACCTTTTAGGAATCTACATTGCCTGGGTATGGATGGATCTACAGAATGAATAAAAAAGATATAGGCCTTTAGTTAATATTAGTATACTTGAATTTGTCGTTGTCCGTATCCTTTGATCAACTGTACACACATCACTTGCCTTGTAATGCGAGTCATGAAGTATTCTATGTAAAGGTTGTCTGTTAAAGTCGTTTGGTTGGAGCCGGGAGCCACTCAGGAACAAACTTTATTTTGTTCCTCATTTCACAGTGACAACAAACACGCACACACACACACACACACACACACACACACACACACACACACACACAGGAGTGCATTTGCAAACAGCGAAACAGCCTAGGTTGATAAGAGACATTTATTATTCTTCTAAGACGGTAGACAGTCATAATATGCAGTGGAGGAAGATTAACATATTGCAATACATACATTTTTATTCTGTTACACCTTGTAAAGTGCAAAATGTAAAGTCAGCAAAACGCTGAACTATGGCTTCCTATCTGTCAAAATGACACATTGAAGAGAAAACAAATGCTAAAATACTAAATGTTTCCTCTAAAGAGGGCGCATATCAAATGTAATCCAAATAACATTTGTATGAAGATGGATTTTTAGGGAGCACGACTAAGCTAAAGGCACCTTTAAGATAAGCTTGAAATGCTTTTTCAGTGTAATTTTATTACAAATGTCGTGGTATTTTCATCTGTTAGTGAGAGATACGGTCTGTGAGAATATGTTTTTCAGGTTGACTTTGCCTGCCTCTTTATGAGATGATTTCGATCTAAGACCGCCGTCTCATTTCTGACCAATCAGGACATCTACCATCTCTTACCTGATTCTGGAACCTTTTTTATTTGAAGAATATTGATCTTTCACTCTTTGCTGCCCTCTTTAAAACTCTCAAATCTTAGCATCAGCAGCTTCAGGTGATGAAAAGTACATTTATTTGAATCTCACTGAGAACCTTGGTACTTTATTGTATTGTAATAGGCATGAATCAATAGCACTTTAATCCCTCCCATGTAGTTCTCACAAATTCGAAGACACGCATTGTATTTTTTTCGAAGTCAACCCTCATCATACCATAACCCATACTTCACATCTTCACAACTCACTCTGAGCTGTAAACAGTAAACAGTATTGTATTTCCAGCTTCTTATCCATGCCCCTGCACATACCATCCTTTCTCACATGAGGCCACTGTAGATGAATAATGAAAGGGGCACATCATAACATCATGTCTATTTTAGTGGTAAGGCAAGGCTATCCATAATACTGTAAATCAAACTTTCAATCAACCCTGTTGGCATGCCTGGACTACTGTTGGATTCAGCTATTTGGGTAGTTTGTCATTAAATCTGCCAGTAAGTTTGATCGAAGATTGTTCTTTTTATTTTAATCATATTTGTTTTACCAAACTCAACCAAAAACGTCTGGAAAACGTCAAGCAATCTCTTTCTGTATTTTTTTAAATGTGCTGCTCCCAACCTAAAATAATTGGCTTGTGAGCTAGGTTTTTGGAGTCATAAATATTAAATTCCATCATCTTTATTACTTTTACCCTATTCTTGCTTAATTTACCAGAGTCGTTTATCATGTCCATGACATTCATTCTGATGTAATGACCTTATCGCGGGACCAGTCAGTCGGTGGACAAAGTGGAAACAAGGGATGTCTGCTTTTAGGCTTTTAGGCTTCTCTGTGAAACCTGCTGTTGAGGTCTGAGGGCTGTATGGCTCTGTACATGTATGGTAAGCATATCCATTCCCATTTTGTCTCTGCTAACACAGAGCTTTATTCTGCATATTTGCAATTGTGCCTTTACTTTGTACAGCCAGTAATGCAGAATCACAGCACTATAATTTTCCAAAACACTTATTTCAACGGTTTATCTTAAAGCCGTACTCCGTCTCTCTCGGTCTTGTCTCCCACTATGTGTCTCACCGCTGGTGCTGCTGAAAATGGAGGCAGTGCTATTGAAACGCATGTTTTCTATTTTCTCCTTGGTTGCATCTGGCGGCCCTCAGAATCCCAGGTGACATTTAAGTATCACCTCCAGACAGCAGTTTTTGAGCAATACCTTAACCATAAAGTCACACACCTTCTGATTCCCTGAGTGATGAACATCTGATTCCTCTGAGTCTCGTTCCGTCTCCCCTCAAGGTGCATTTTCACTTTCATACCCACTGCCACCGGCATCCTACTGTGTGAATAACAGAAGGAGACACATTTTAAAGAGAGGACGGGGCCTCGGGAGACATACAGATTTGTGGTCGTCGTCAAATACCCTCACTCGCTCTTGACTTGTCAAATCTCTATTTTTCCCACAATTTAAGATATTCTCAGAATATAATTTGATCCACATGGTTAAATTCAGGAAAGTGAATCTCCCCAAACAGCTTGCAGTCTCTAATCCATCTGCTTTGTTGCTAAAAGTCGTTTACAATTAGTTGACTCAATCTTGATATTGAGCCACAGCTGAGCCTTGTCGTGTGTGTAAACAGTACATGCAGTCCTTTGGCTACAGGACATGCAGATTATCATGGTGTTTGGAATCCCTGTTAGTAGAGACTTTTCATTAAAATGTCTCTATTCGGAGACACTTACATAATAATGCATAATAGTGCAGGTGTGTGTCAAACGCACCTGCACACATGCGCTCGGTTATTGACAGCCTGTTCAGAAGATATAAAGAGACTTAAGGGAATGTTTAGAGCTATGGTTTGATGTGAACGCAGGTCTTTATGTCCAGCCAAACATGATGGAAGAAAGTTGTTATTCTGTTGTGGAGGTTCTGGAAATGCTCAGAGTGAAAGTTGAACTGAATGTGAGGAAAGAAATAAAGTTTCTGGTTGCTTTTGTGTATATTTAGTTTGCTATGATTGGGTATTTGTCTTGTATTGGATAACTAATAGTGAGGGAGGATCGATGAGACAGTCATGTAGCAAAAAGCACTTAATGAGACCTGAAGTGTGGTCTCCTTTTGATCATAATGTTTTGAGTTCCGCTGCTGAAAAAAGATAGTAACAAAGAGAAGTTCATTATTTTCAGTAAATTGTTTTTTTTTTTAAGTTGGAACGCTTAACTTTAACAGTCTTTGAATTATATTAATATGACGTGAGATTTGCACTGAAAATGCAATTAGACATTTCAGAGGGATTTATTATTGTTTCAGAGCTTGTACTTTTCAACTTTTACTAAAGTAAAGAAGTCGAATCAGTACTTCTACTTTTACCTTTTTACCTTTTTTGTCTTTTTTTACACAAGTATCTGTACTTCTACTCGAGTACAGACAGTGTGTACTTTGAGCTGCACTGCCAGGGGCTGTCCCTGATCACCTGCTCCTTAACGACTTAATGGGTCTAAATTCCCTTAAACACTTTGGTATTGCGACCATCTTCTACAAAGCAGGCCGTTCCAGGGAAGTTCTTTCCTCCGTGTTAATTTAACCTCTGGTGTCCCATTGCGACTCTTCATCATAAACTGCCCCTCCACATGCTTCCTCACTCGTGTACTACGAGTTGTTGACCGTCAAGAGACCCTCGATATTTAAGGAAATGAAGGATATCGGAGCAGAAATAAAGTGAAGGACATCCCTTTTTACAGGGTACCCGCAGTGATGTTAGAAAATCGTAATTTCGCAAAACGTCGATTAAGGCCTTAAAAGGCATTAGAAAGACGTTAATATAATTAGCAGGGATCTTACATATTTTTTGCGACTGTTGGGAGAGTGGAAGTAATATACCTCAAACCAATCAATGTGAAAAGTCCATGTTCTTCATGTGAAATAAATATTAATGAGCCTCCCGAAGGCATTTTTTATGTGCGTGTGTGATACTTTTGTTGTAAGACAAGCAGCACTGCTGAGATAACCCTAAAAAATAACCATGCAAATAAATGTGTATACTTCATAACACAGTTCCAGGTCATTGAGATACTTGCTTCCGGGCTTGGAAATCTGCATTAATGTGTGTTGTAAGTGTTAGTAAAGAGTATATATTCAATTTAATTGGTTGAAATTCTAAAGACCTCTTTACATATCAATTTTTAAAGCAAACATGAATGAATATTGCAATAGTTGTAAGTGGAATCACATTCATAAGGTGAGAACTTTTGAGAAGGCAAAGCCCATCAACTCTACAATACAAATGTGCTGTGTTCTGCAGATGTTGTTTAGGTCATGAATTGAAAAAAATAAAATTTTGTATTGAACATAACACAGGGATTTTCAGGCCTGATAGATTATCCAGTCTGATTTCCATGCACTCCATCTCCATAGAAAATGCTTACCTACTATCTGGTACCTTGTGTACCAGTTAGGAGGAGGAGAAAAGCTCCGGGAAAGCTTTTCTCCCACATGAGGACCTGTAAGGGCACTCAACGTTGTTCTCCGGCCACTTAGGGCTGCTTGAGGGTCCATGTAAGTCACCAGGTCTCCTAAAGCAGCCGTATACAATAGTGACGAGCCTAGTTACTCAGTGCAGGAGCGAATGAATATTCAATTCTGGTGAAGAGCATCATCATCAGTCTAACGGCCACAACACACATTGTGTGGGACTGGCTCCTTAACAGCTACCCTGTTAACTGATACAGCCCCCTCACAGCTGAGGGGGCTCACACATATCAGTGCAGAGAGTGAGACTTAGAAACACATTTAGTATGTTCTTTGGATCCTAGCAGTGAACCGTACTGTATCAGTGCAGAGAGTGCAGAGATGGGGATGGCTACTTAAAGTTTTTCAGGGATTACTTTCAAACTCTGGGTTTTCCTCAAAACCCACTCGAACTAAGACTCATGCTGTAACCTAGAGTGCCATCGCTATGGCACTCTTCTGTTCTCACTCACTGTTTTCCCACCGCACACACGCCTGACATACTGATCTTAATATGTAGTCATCCTTGATGCCTCATGAGTCTCATTCAGACTGACCGGGCGACGTGTAACTGTAGTGTTCTATGTCTGCGTTGTGGACACGATGGTTAAGGAGCTGACGGATACAGATGTGACCGTCATGGTCCCCTGGAAGTCATTAATTAATGCCTTAATTAATTCACTTCTACTTACCGAAGTGCGGATGTCAGCAATTTTGCCCATTGAACACTATTTTGGCATTGTATGCAAAAAGTTATGACCGTGATATGAATATTTCTATGAATATTTGATTTAATCTTTACCATAACCTTTTGTTTACCATTTTGAGTCCAAAACACCCATAATTGCCCAAATACATTAATTTGGATTCCCATATAAACATCGCCCTCTCTTGCACACAATTAAATAATGTCATAGACACGTAGTGTCTGTCTCTCTCACATGTGTTTGCTTGTGTACACTGCAGTACCAGTTATTTCTCAGTTTGTGTATGTGTATGAGTTTGTGTATGTGCATGTGCTGGCGTGTGCTTACATGCACACGCCGTGTGTGTGTGTGTGTGTGTGTGTGTGTGTGTGTGTGTGTGTGTGTGTGGGTGTGGGTGGGTGGGTGTGTGCTGGGGTTAGGGCTTCAAAACATAATTCATAAAACGTTTATTTCGTAGAGAAGCCTTCAAGTATAGCTGGGAAGAAAAGGAAAGTCAATTACAGCTGAAGTGCTTGGAGACTGTCCTATCTGGGGGAGCGGGGGGGGCTGGGGGGGGGGGGCTGAGGTTGTAATGGGCTAAGAGGCTGCCTCTATGGGGGGGGCTCTGTCAGATGTGCGTTTTGCCATGTGAGATTTTATTTGGAGAAAGGAAACGATCCCAGAGTTTGCTTTATGGATAACTAAAAGGGCTTGCGCACTGAAGAATGTGAATACAATAAATACAAAGGTAAAATAATCTTTAAAAAAAAACAATACAATGCTGTCACTATAAGAAGGAAGTTATATACTGTAGCTCTACAGGCCTGTTTGAGTATACAACAGTTTTTTTATGAATATGGTAAAGAATCGTAGATGGCCAAAATACACTTATTACAAGACATAATAATTACTGTTTAGCTAAATATGGCAATTTTCCACAAAATGCAGGTAGCTTTTGCTAAATGTACATCAGGAACAAAGATAATAATTTATATTCCATGGATTGTCTTTAGTAATGCACTCAAAAAGTGATGGCAGTTTCATCGTTTATTTATACCCAGGGATCCGCTGAACTTTCTGTTGTATCAACAGATTACAAAGCATTTTGAGAGGTAGATGAGGGACAATAAATCATATTTAGTGAGTGTACACAAGGGAACCGTTTGAAACAGTTATTTACAAAACTGTTATTTGTAAGAGGGGAAGGGATTTGCAGAATAAGTAAACATGTCACAAATTGGTTACATATCATAAATAATCTGTGGCATCAGCATAATTATTACATGGAATATTATATTCTACTCAAATTGAACAGATCTTTATAGCATTGCCCATTATGCAATGATACAGGAATATGCATCCTGGACAATGCTGCAAACTAACTAGTGTTTCTCATATACATTGTGAAGAACAAATCAACACTTTTACCCCCAATTTACCTTCACACTCAAAACAAGTCAAGCAATGCAGGGAAATTAAAAAGTAAGAGAACTTCAACTTTTCCTCTAATGGCCTGTATCGCAGCATCCAGGAATGCCGCTGTGTTGAGTGCTGAGGGAAGACGACTTTATTGAACTTGACGAGACACCAGTTGTGCATGCAAATTTGTCATGTTCAATAAAATAAAAGTGGCAGAGCAAGGCGGAGAGAGGGAGGAAGAGAGAGTGAGGTTGACAGTTGGAGTATTGGAGTGTTATTGAATAACTGTTCTGAATACTATAGGTTGTCATTCGATTATGTATCTGCTATTAGATTTTATATCTAACCAGACATGTCTACATGAGCAAACTGCAAGTATGCTAACCTGCTAATGCTAGCAAGGCTAATAGGCGAGCATGCAAAGATGCAAGTCCCTGGGCTACGTTGAAGCAAGCTTGTGATTGATTGAATAATATCGGTTTGTTTAATTTGGCCCCTTCTAGAATGCCCCCCATGGTCAAGCCTTTTGTAAATCTGCTTACGCACGGTTTCTACATATGTACCAACACTCACAACTCTGAGCTGCTCACCTTAAGAGTTTTTGAAGTCAGCATTTTTTCCCCATTGACTTCCATTATAAAAAATAGCTCACTGAGCAGCTGCAACAGTGGTCATTTTAAATTGACACAGACCTTGTGCTTTTTTCAGGCGAAAAAGGTTCCGCATGTGAAATAAGACCTAGTTACCAAGTTTGTGAAAAGTGTGGGCGGTGTGCGTGGCTGTTTAGGGTCGAGAGTTTAACTGCCACCAAACTTAGCGGTAGCTTAACTATTGCGGTACCATACATTTTGGCCAATTATAATCCTGAATGAACCATGACCTCCCATCGATTGAAGTTGCGGTTCACAATAGTGTAGTCATGATGTCCATAGTAGGAGGATTGGGAGGAAAGCTGTGATTTTTATTTTCAAATGTCTCCAGTCAGGCAAAGGAATAGCTTGACTCTCTATCAGATGTGTTATCTGAAATAAACCTACGAAATATACACAGAGCTTGTTAACAGATGGGGTGAAAGCGAGATCCTCAGAAAAACATGTTTGTATTGAATAAATATTTATCATAATACAGTGTGTACGTAAGAAGCGCATACATATTAAAACTATAAAATACAAGAAAGCAAGATGAGCCAAAAAAACGAAATCTGTGAGCATTTGCTCAACTGATCTATGCAGTTCTATAGACCTTTCAACAAGAAGACAGTTCTACAGATCTTGACAGCCTTTTGTGAACTGAAGAGATTTTACTCATTAGAACTCCAGAAAATACCCAAAGACCCACAGTATCAAGTATCGAGTGTTGGTCAGAGGTCGGCTCAAACAGGCTTACATCATCATGAACAAAGCATGACGACACCATCTTGCCTCGACTGTACTCCTTAAAATAGCCGCATGAGCAATCGACCGGCAGGACTGGTGTGCTCCTCTGATTTCCCCGCAGCTGTGTGTCACTACGTTCACGTGGGAACATCTCGCTCCTCTACATACAGGCAGGAGACCTTCCCTCCTATCTGCTGCGTACCGCTATCTTTACTCATTGGCTTAGCTCTGGGTCTCATGTACCATCATACACACACCGCACAGTGCCGAAGTCAGGGAGTTCACGGTGCAAGAGTGATGCTCTTAATTCCTTGAAGGGCCCTTGTTTCACGCCTTGGTGTGAGGGGGATTAGCTTTTCTAATCGTATTGCTTATTTCAGAGTCTGCCCTGCCCTGTGACATGACGCTTGATTTAGAAGCTTGTGTTTCCATGATTGAGCTTTCTTAAAGTATAGCCTTTTGCACGTCGATATAGAACTCAAAATATCATATAGAATATTGTTAGCCACATAGCATAATTGCCAATATGACTTAGGCAATTATGCTATGAGGCTAATGATATTCTAAGCATTTGTTACGCTAATTATTTAGCGTAAAAAATGCTTAAGTCAAATAGATTCAGGCAGATAGTGATCATGGAATGTACAATCAGCACTCTGATTGGCTTAGGATATAGCCAATGAATGCACAGTGAATCAGCAGTGTTAGGAGAGAGTTAGATATCACAATTTGGCCAAAATATGACTATTAATTATGCTACGAGGCCAACGATATGCATTACGCTCCTGAAGTCCTATAGCAAGGGGAAAAGAAAGTCATCATGCATCATTTGCACATAATTGTATTGTAGATCTTTGTTCTCATGAAGCATTTGAATCAATGTGTATTTTGTTAATTAAGTAAAACAATGGCTGTGCCCCACAGTAATAGCTCTGTATCTACTGTCCTAGAAAAGCTCCTTGGTCACAGGAAATGAGGCCGTCGTACAAGCCTGATAATCACACTGAATGTCTACTGAGTCTCATTTCGGAACGCTGTCTGAGTTTCTTCCATCTCAGCCCTTTGGAGACCGGGCTGGGTTCCTTCCTCCTAATCCAATCACTAGCGGAAAACGATTCTGCAGGTGACGTTGCTCTCTGTTGTGGTCTTAAGAGCCACTTTGTTTAGTTTATTCCAAACAGCCTCCATCACAGCTACCATAGACTTTAAAAGAGGCTTTAGAGAGAGAATCCTAACCTTTTGCCTCAGGTTTTTTTGTTTCCCTCGTCATATGTTTTATGGAGTGCCGCCTACAAGAGCCCTCATTGGTTCGGTGGAAATGAAGTCAGAGACAAACTGTCACTCAAACAACCGACACCTGAACCTGAACTACAATAAATACAAATTCAGTGGGTAGGGGTTGAGGGTTGGAAACCAGAAAAAGACTACAGACTAGCATTTTTAAAAGCATGGATTTTAAATTGTAGTATAATGTGCACCACTGACATTTTTATTTGACATCATTATTTTTCCATATGTTTCCATTAGTTTTCCATGCTCATCCTATTGTCGACCGAGCTGGTTGTGCAGAGGATTACGAGCGGCAAGAGGCTAGGAAAAAACACTAATCTAATCTAATATTCCATCTCATCATTCATACTGCTTATCCTTGGGTGTGAACCATTGAGAATGAGAGTGAGAATGGCCTTTTGTTCTGTTATATCAATCCACTTGCCTTGACTTTGCCACCTCCGACGGTGGAGGGGGCACACCGGACGCCATTGCGCAAAAGAACATCTCGCAAAAGTTTCAAAAGAGTCTTCTCAAGAAGTAGACGTGCTGGGGATAGACGGGGAGAATATAAAAAGGGAAATGAACGATGAACGGGCCGCACACTCAGACTGGGAGACCCATCATCGCCAGGAGCTGCTTGAATTACTAACCCCATACATTTAATCACTCCATCAATAATGCATGAGCTTCCTCTTTTGTGCAGTGTGCTCCTCTGGGGCAGCGGCCCTGGCGTGTTAATTAATTAAAACGAATGCACACGCAGGTCTCAGACACCTGGCTCCCCCACGACGGCTTGAGTGTGCTAGTTTGCCCTTGTTTATTCAAGGATGAGGTGAATAATTGATGAGGGGTGCTTTTTTCTTGTTGCGTATGCCTCCAAGGTGTTAATGATGATCCGAATGTTACGTTGGGTTTACGTGTGCCGTCAACAGCCATAGAGTAACGATATGGAACCGTCCCCGGATAAGCCAGCTTATTGTTGTTTCTTTCTAATGAATAGATCATGTGTGGCTGGCTGGGCGGGAGAACAGATAACGCATGGTTAGGTGGACACTCATTCTGGTCACGATGTGTGAATGGATTAATTGAAGTGTGTTTTGTCATGCACAGGTTCCTGCGGTAATCAAACGAGAGAGAGAGAGAGAGAGAGAGAGAGAGAGAGAGAGAGAGAGAGAGAGAGAGAGAGAGAGAGAGAGAGAGAGAGAGAGAGAGAGAGAGAGACGTGTCGAGACGAGTCGTGCTTTGAAGCTGATGGGAATCGAAGGCTCTGTGGCTCAACGTTGCTGTGCACAGCAGGTGCTATTTCAGTGCTTGTTTATCTCTCCCACCTCAAACCTCCATCATGTTTTCTCCTGGAAATGTCCGGAACACTTTGTGCCGCTGTTCTCGAGTGCAGAACAGGAGGAGACACAAAAGGCCCTTCTGTCATCAGCCCTTCATTAGCGGCGCCCGCTAACGCGATCTGCTTTGTTTGAGGCGTGAGCGGGGGATGCATCATTTCACTTTGAAATGAGGAATTAAAACTCAGAATGATAATAATCACTGAAGATAACACTAAAAACAGTCCATTATGATACTTTTCTTTGTGGTTATCCTTCAGTTCTGGGAAGGGATAAAAAAAAGACGACTAATTTGAAAGCCGCAGTCCTGGTAACTAGCATTGTCTAATGGTAACATTACTTTCGTGCTGTGTAAGTTCAATTTAGTCTGTTTTGTTCTGAAAATGTTTCTGATGTCTGTCCAAGGGGTCGGAGGTGTTGCTCGTCCCTCCAGTCCAGATCGTTGACTGCTGCAAACCAGGACCCACACAAGAACTCTGTGCTTAACGCACAAAAACAATTCCACCAGAGCCGGTTTGATTTTGCGCTCCTATTTCTGTGTCTCCTGTACCTGTGCACCCTGTGCACCTCGCCCGGTGGACAGAAACATATTAGATCTGTCACGGACCTAGGCTAACCTGTTGTTTTATGAACCGTGGGCACAGCGTTTGACACACTTGGCTGAAATTGGATGCAGTGAGGAGAAATGTGTTTTTGTGCGAGCAGGAGCAAGAAGGTATGGAAAAGGGTGGCGATTGGTGTGTGTGTGTGTGTGTGTGTGTGTGTGTGTCTAACAACAGTCTGTGTGCAGCATGGAGACGCCTCACGCACAAATACGACACACAACCTCAGCCACGCACACACCTGTGGCTCCAGGTACCATAGAAACTGAGAGGTGGACTGGGTGTTTTTCCCTCCTTAATTCTGAGCTAAAGATATAGTGAGGCAATCACTCCTCTCTGGGGGACGGGCAAAAGGTGAACCCATGAATCAGAGATGGAGGGATGAACCCTGTTTAACCCCTCTGTACTAAGTGCCCGCGGATATGAGTGCCAACTGCGTAATGATGCTCATGTGTTTGACAGCTTGTAATTTCCCTGCTCATCCGTCAAGGGCATGGGTCAGGATGTGCACATAGCTAAATCTGACTAAACGTTGTTGTTTTTTTTCTTCTTTATTTAATCAACTTGATCCAACATGACAGGTTTTTTCCAGTTTTGATTTAGAGGTAATCAAGTGTGTCGTGTAATACTGTGTTAGAAGGAGAATCTGTGCAGGTGGAGACGTACATGAAGCCTAAGTTGCATCAGTCAAATGGAGTGGGTAGGTAGATCAGGTGGATACGTTGTTGGGTACCGGTGTGACCAATTCAAGTAGAGATCTTAAAAGAGTCGGGAAAGGATTATGTTGCGTTGATATATAGACAATCAAGTCAGTATTTCACAAACTCATCTTGACTTTGCCAAAGCCGAAGGCTAATGGAAGTCTGTTCTCTTGACGGATGAGGAAAGGAATTTTTACTATCAGTCACAACACAGCAGCTATATAGAGGTGAAAACACAACAATTTAAAGCCACTATAGTATGATTCGAGAGTGGTCAAGATAGAGAGCAAAGAGAAATCATTCAAAATTAAACATTTGCCCTCCCTCCCAACTCCCAATATCCCTGCGATTCTCCGCCAGGGAAAATTGTTTGTGCGTGTGTTTGTGTTTGTGTTGTGTTTACCGTGCCGGTGATTGACAGACAAGATGCCTTCCCCGCGTCAATCTGGGCAAACGCAACAGAAAAATCTAGTCAGACAATCAGTCAAGGAGATAAATCAAGACTGAAAACGGACAGAGCCAATACCGAAACTATTCAGGCACATCTCCCGACGAAGAGTGGAGGAGAAAGGGTGTGTATTTTTGATTAGCGAAGTCCTGACCTGAATCTAATCTTGCTAATATGACAGGCAGCCCTTCAAACCTCCATTTGCTTTGTTAAGACTCAGTTATAGAGGAGGAGGGGGACTGGGCGTATCTCTTGTGGCGCCACCTACGGCACCAGCCGTGAGTGTAGGCTTCACACATTTTATGCATACAGTTATTGTAAACTTAAATGCTTTTATTGGTTTCAATCCCCCTATGGATTTCTATACGTTGTTGTATTTCACACAATAATAAAAGAGCAGTGCTGTGATCTCTGTCTCTGTGGGTCAGATATCGGAGCATGGTAAATAAGTGATGTCCATGTGTGTTTTCTCTTTGGTAAACCAAAGATAAAAACCAGCACATCCTCCGCTCTGGAAGGATGCTTTACGTCTCCCATCTGGGAGCCCGACTGTCTCCCTCGTCTCACAAGGTTTCATTAATACACAACCTGCAGCGCATCAAGCATTTCAAGTTACTCCGTACCGCGTTTTTGCCCTCTTTGGGAAAACAATCAATTTTGAATATATTTTCGTCTTCGCTAATTATTTTCTTGAATCTATTGATTAATTAATCAGAGTCCAGAGATGACTGGGGACAAATGAAGCAATGTCGCTACACGGCCCCAGGGTCAGGGCGGGAAACGCTCCGGTCTGTTGTTGCTCTCTGTGTTATCCTGCTGTTGTGTGTTGGGTCTGTTGTGTGTTGGGTCTGTTGTGTGTTGGGTCTGTTGTGTTAGCCTGCTGTTGTGTGTTGGGTCTGTTGTGTGTTGGGTCTGTTGTGTTATCCTGCTGTTGTGTGTTGGGTCTGTTGTGTGTTGGGTCTGTTGTGTGTTGGGTCTGTTGTGTTATCCTGCTGTTGTGTGTTGGGTCTGTTGTGTGTTGGGTCTGTTGTGTGTTGGGTCTGTTGTGTTAGCCTGCTGTTGTGTGTTGGGTCTGTTGTGTTAGCCTGCTGTTGTGTGTTGGGTCTGTTGTGTTAGCCTGCTGTTGTGTGTTGGGTCTGTTGTGTTGTTGCTCTCTGTTGTGTTATCCTGCTGTTGTGTGTTGGGTCTGTTGTGTTGTTGCTCTCTTTTGTGTTATCCTGGTGTTGTATATTGGGTCTGTTGTGTTGTGTCAGTTGTGTTAGCGTGCTGTTGTGTTGGGTCTGTTGTGTTAGCATGCTGTTGTGTGTTGTGTCTGTTGTGTTAGGCTGCTGTTGTGTTGTTCCCCTCTGTGTGTTAGCATGCTGTTGTGTTGGGTCTGTTGTGTTAGCGTGCTGTTGTGTTGTATTGCTGTTCCTCTCTGTTGTGTTAGCATGCTGTTGTGTTGTGTTGCTGTTCCTCTCTGTTGTGTTAGCATGTTGTTGTGTTGTGTTGCTGTTCCTCTCTGTTGTGTTAGTGTGCTGTTGTGTTGTGTTGCTCTCTGTTGTGTTAGCGTGCTGACCAGTCCCTGTCAGCTGTGGTGCTGTGCAATATGTGCCCCCTTTTAATGCGTGTGTGTGTGTGTGCGTGTGTAGCCGAGGCCGATTCGACCGCTCGTGGGTCTCAAACCTGCCACCCTGTCGAACTACAACACTACCGGCATGGGAGTCGAACGCTCTAACCACTGAGCTAAAATCCCAGGCTCCCAACTCAGCGGTTAGAAGCGTTCTTAATGCTAGGGGTGTGAGGATTTACCACGTTACTGCTGCCAGCTAGCCCAGGCTGGTTGGCACCCGTTACATGTATGCGTGCGTATATATATATATACAATGAAAACAAAAGGCTGGATTACCCATTTCAATATCATCATATAATATATGCGGTGAGAGTCTTTGAAACTAGATTTGAAAAGAAAAGGGATGACAGGAAGATAGTTAACGTTAAAACGTGGCGCTTAGAGGCATCAAACTGAGACTAGTGCTCAGAGCCGGGGGGATGAGACGCCAGCTAATCCCCTCAGACAGCAGACGTGCACCGCGTGCACTGTCGCTGTCTGCAGGCGCTTACCATGCGCTGCTAAACAAAGAGGTATCTGCATATGAATGCAGGCCACGGCACAGGAGTTTGGTGTCGGAAGCACTCCGGTATTCTGTTTGTAGTCCGGTTTTGTCTTCCCGAGTAGCATTGAAGAATCTACCAATTGCCGATTGGAGCTCATAAGAATCGACCAATCGCGTTTGAGCGCAGAAATACAGGGAAATTATAGTCAGGTGTGTGAGTAGTCATTTATGGCGCTGTACTACAAACACATGGACACGCACGCACACACACACACACACACACACACCCCCGAACCCCATAACTATCGAACCATTGTCGTATGACGATATGCGATGGTTTTCGAGATTGTGTCGTTCGGATCACAACATCTTCCCCGGCTCGGTTCTCTTGTTCGCCACTCTCGTGCGGTTCTCTTATCGTCTGGAGGAAGGGGAACACGACACAAACAAAGTCTACCTGAGGCGGCCGGATTCCAGTGCAAATAAATCCACGAAAGGATTAATCGTTGAGTACCGCTGGTGAAAGCCTGTTAGCTTCAAACAGGAGGAGCTCTTTGAAGAGGTACGAGGGTCTAGCATCCCCCCCCCGCTCTAGATCATCGCTTTGAAGATTTCTTTGGTCTGTATACCGGATGACAATGTGTGAATGTATTGGTGTATAGGCACAATATGGCTCTGTTACACATGTTCTCCACCTCACCCTTCACATCCTGTGTGTGTGTGTGTGTGTGTGTGTGTGTGTGTGTGTGTGCGTGGAGAGGGAGGGAAACGTAAAAAGAAGCATCTTTGTGTTGCAGTGTTTGCGTGTCTTTGTGTACTGTTATACTTTAATTACACATGAGCATCTATTGAGCAGCCTCTAGCCACAACATAGTGTTTTGTGTGTGTGTGTGTGTGTGTGTGTGTGTGTGTGTGTGTGTACAAGAATGTCTGCATCTCCATAATTACTTTGGTAAATTGCTCCACTAAAAGGTGAAACATAATGAGGAAGCATTCTCACACAAATTCTCTAGGTTGATTATGCTCCGATTGAACAGCAGCACGTCCAGTTCTTTCATTTGTAGATGACCACGCTCTCTTCCCAGGGCCTGGGTTCTCACCTTCCCATTTCCTTGGTCGGGCATTAAGGACATTAAGCCTCTTATATTGATTGTATTGAATGACAATGATGTATGGTTTACATCTTCTGCCCGGAAATGTCCAGATTGCTAGGCGGGAAGAGGCACAAGGTGAAAGGTTTGAAATGCAGGGAAATTCTCATCGTGTTCAGTATTTTTATAAAATTATGTTTGGCTAAATATTGGATCAGAGGAGAGGAATATAGAGCATGTAATTACATTGATTGCTTTGTACAATATTCCAAAAAGTGAATCAGGGCGTGAGTGGGTTACTGCATTATCAAAGTTCAAACTTCACCTGATTTGGGTTAGAAGATAATCGTTGATGTGCAAACTCAAGAATACGTGCTCAGGAAAATAATTTCAGTTGATTGAGTGTTTGGCCCCTGAATAAGGCAAACGCTGACACATTTTGCTATTCCGCAAGAATCTGGTATATTCCTTATCTCCTTAAGGTGGTTTGCCGTGGACGTCACACCACTGGAGCAAACGTGAGCAGGAAGGGTTCACTGGATATTCAAACACTGAGTAGGAGTTAAGTTAGCTGGAGGTTGGTGTGTTCAGGCCTGAGGGTCGAATGATACAATGCTAGCTAGCAACGTTCATAAGGCTCACGTTTGATCTGTTAACCTTTGGAACGAGCATAGTGAGCCTTTTAAACCAAAGGCATACTCATCCTGGTGAAAACTAGGTGACAGTTGTGCTTTTGTTTTTTGTTCCCAGTTCTTCTTTTGAACGTTCTTCATTTCACTCCCTGCCCTCCATCAGAAGCTTGCAGGACATGGGTGTCGCACGACTGCAGACAGCCCATTCAAACACACATCGGGGCAACATGTCAAAGAACACATTGAAAAAGACATCACATTTTCAGTTGAATCTCACAACCCTAAACGGATTTGTTTTTTTCATTTGTTTCAACCTTTATTTACCCAGAGGAATCTCGTTTCCAAAGGGTGCCCTGGCCCATATTGCAGCCATGGGACTGATAATAACGTTTACAATTCCAAATAAAATCGGAGTAACAAGGTAGGCTTTTAAAACGGGAGCATACACAGGGAAGGCAGGGAGGCTGTCTCTCGTTCCTCTGCAAATTACCCCACGTAAAAAGGCAAGGAAACTAAAAGCCTTTTTTTCTCCCTGCTTCCGTGCGCACATTAGGGATGGACAGAAGGTCCTGAGAGTCCCCGGGCTTTTTTGGTATTAGCGTAGTTGCAAAGGTAATTAGGGAAAAGGCCAAGAATGGCGTTTTAGATCAAAAATATGCCTCAGGTGGAGGCTACATATGGCGGGCGCAGGGCAGCCAACCTCTCAGCACGGAGCGAAGAGAGGAGTCGGTGCCCTGGAATTGAACCGTGATACGCCGTGCTTCACTGTTTCAAGAGATGGACGACATTTAAAGGACGCATGGCAATATGAAAAAGTCACCTTCATCTTAAACAAGCATCAAGTCGGTCTGGTCCGACTCACCGAAGAAAAACAACATTTGTTTCTTAAATCAAAAAGTTTTTTTTGGACGCCGGAAGATTGGGTTTGAATATGGTTTGAAAATCGTTTGTCTTTGACAATCCGTGAGACAGGAGCTAAATCGAAATTGATTAAAATGATGCACATTATGCTTTGAAGCCAATCCATACTACAGCCCAATTGGAAAATGATTGTTTAGAGCTGTAATTCAAAGAGAAAAAGTGAATGAAAGCATGTTGGCCAGCCACCATTTTACCTAAAAATTAACAGCTAAAACCTGTTTTAATGCATGCCAATTTACAAAGCCAGGTGTCAATCTCTATAACACAACAGTTTACAAAATACCATCTTGCAAAAGTCAGTCTACCACCTTTTTTTTAATGACATTGTATCATTGTATCAACGTTTTATTCCACCATGAAGGCCATCGGGGCTTCATTAAATCCAGTTCCAATTCTGTTCTGTTTGCATCCAAAACTAGCTTCACACAACATAAATTTAGTTGTTCCGTTTGGCGTTAGCGGCGTCATCGAGTTCTGTGCCATGCTGAACAGACGCCACGATAACACATTACATTCCACACTTACACAACATGCTTCCATGTCCATGGACTTTAGAATCAGTGTGAAGGTGTTGTTCCCTGCACCAAATGAACCACTTGTTCCTGTCTGCAGTGGAGTGGGAGCGTTTCATTGTCTGGGTTCAGTGTGTTGGCAGTAGCACACTCGCTTGCAAATGAAGGCCTGATTGGGTCTTAATGAGGAAGGGCCGTCTCCAAAAATACAGGGACTTTATAGTGGGATATGTGCGTAGGCATTGGTGGCACTGTACTGCAAAACACATAGACACAGACACACAGAGACGAACACTCACACACACACTCTTACTCTCACATAGACACACACACATACACACACACACACACACACACACACACACACTAACATACACACTGCAAGCTGACAAGAATTAAAACAATAATCAGAGGCTATGTTGATGAACTGCCAGCCACAATCTGTGTAATCCTGTGTGTGTGTGTGTGTGTGTGTGTGTGTGTGTGTGTGTGTATGTGTGTGTGTGTGTGTGTGTGTGTGTGTGTGTGTGTGTGTGTGTCTGGATACAAGCCAAGAGGTTCATGCATGTAGAAGACACCATGCCGTATTGGGGATGACATGCTCGGGTCACACAGTTGTGTGTGTGTGTGGAACCCTTGTCAAATCGTGCAATTGAATGTAATGGTACGGGTGCTTGGTTTGTGTGTGTGTGTGTGTGTGTGTGTGTGTGTGTGTGTGTGTGTGTCATTCAGCAAAGCAGCCTGAAAGAGGAATTGTTCATAGGAGGTACTGCGAGGCGTTGCAGCGGTCTCAGAGCGCCGCCAGATGAGCCTCATTTCACACAGTGGTTGTCAGACAGAACAGGGGCGTGCAAGAAGGGAAAACGTGGCCGAGGTTTGACAGAAGCGGGTCAGGTGGAGTCTGGAACACTTTGCGTTTCTGACACAAGACTCAGACTCTGGCGGAGACGGTTCGGAGGTTGGCTAATGGTTTGGGAGGTTTGAGATCAGACGATCAACCTTCTTTTTCCCGACAGCTCAGACGACGAGACAAAAAACGATGACTCCTCTAGAGAGACGTGTTCACGTGTGCGTTTTCAGAGAAATATTGTGTGGTTGCGTGTGACGGCTTGTCGTGTGTGCAGTTTTCAGTGAGAACGCTAAAAGGCTAAGGCAGGTGCTTAGCTAAGGCTGTTGCAGGTGCTTAGCTAAGGCTAAGCACCTGCATAGCTTAGCTAAGCTAAGGCTAAGCTAAGGCTTAGCTAAGGCTAAGCACCTGCAACAGTGGTAAGTGACGTCTGATCTATCGATACTTGAATGCACTTCATGTAACAAATTGGCTGTGCTGAATCATAAAACGACCATGGTAAATCACCAGAGATTAAGGAAACACGCTAGATCGAGCTACTGGCTCCTCCTTTAACAATGCGACAGCCGATGTGTTCCTGTGAAATGTCTCCTTTTTGAAATGTTTTGGAAATCCGGGTAGAAACTTTGTTTTGGTTTAGGGCTGTGTTTTATGATTCACTGTTATCTGAGCAGTCCCCGGGGTGGCCTGATAGGAAACAAATTGGCTCACAGACAAAGTGCGCTGCAGCCATGGAGGCTAGCAGACCAGCGGCGGATCAACTGTGATTGTACTAGAGAAGTCGTCGTCTTTTGAAACAAGCTCCTTCGCCAGAGCCTTGCTAAGACCCGGGGAAGTCTTGGAGATGGCTTTGACAGATGGAGGCAGCTTGGAGCCCAGAAGGATCTCACGACTGATGCTACATGAGCTGCTTTATAATTTGCAAACAATCAATAAATTGCAAATGTAGACAAAGGCTGATCCTTTTGAAGCGTAGTCGGTCACTGTGAGTATGGGGAGGAGGGGCCGGCGGAGGCTACGCTCCAGTATTGTGAATGGAGAAGCCGATGTTACATATCGCAGACCGAGTCTGAAGTCCCTCAGCTACTCGTGGGCGGACTTGGGATTGATTAAATTTGGGTGGCTCATTTGCCAAGTTTTATTTGCGCATCAGAAAAAAAAAACAGTGTTTGGTCAGGGCCTAAGGGGCATGCTAAGGGGCATGATGACAGAAAATCATCGCCCCCACATTTTTCAAGCACCATGCACAGATAATTTGCAGCTCGAAGTGCATTACACAACATTTCAGGATAATTAATGATTAACATTAATATAACATTAACATTAATTAACACAGTAGAATAATAAACTCTAAGGAAGTGTAATAATAAAGGACACAAGGGGAATTAGCCGAGGCAAGAGATTGCATTTTGAAGTGCTCAGAGAGTAGGCCTGTTTTATTTTCATGAATTTTATTGTTGTGAAAAATAACATCACATAGCAGGTAATAGCAGGTACAACAATTACCGGAACAATCATAAATAGTGCAGTAATGATACAACAGCATCTTGTGAACATCTACAGGAGTAAGTGAATAAATATGATTTCAGTTATTCAGTTTGTTTTAGTGCCAGAAAGCTGGCTTCTGTTTATTTGTTTGTTCGGAAAAGCTTTTTAGTGTATCCATAAAGTCTTCCAAATTGAGAACTGAATTATATATAAATATGTATTCTGAATATGAAGTTCAACAATGATGTGCTAAGCTTTACTATGCGTGGTGTATATTACCAATGTAATGCCATCGTATGGATAACATGGAGGCTCACTGGGCTTTTAAGGATCAATCCTAAGAGCTGTTGAGTTAAAACCCCAAAAAATTCAGACCAATCAGTGTTCAGGAAAGGGAGTTTCAGTTAACGTCAAACACGAAACGTCGCAGTCTGCCGAATAAAATAAATGATCAAAATAAATCTGCCGCAAGGCTTTTCTCTGATTAGATCATAAGGCCATTGCTGCCGTGTTTGAAATCAGCCGTTGCCCAGTCAAGGCCCGACTGATGAAAACCAAGAAGGCTAATGTTGTGAATCCTTTTGAAACACTGAGAGGTTTTCCTGTTTCCTATTAAAAGGTTTTCTTCAAGACGTAACAATTACACTAATACCGATGTTAGAAGCGGGGCTCCTATTTAATGCGATAACAGGGAACTATTTAGGAGGGGGGGAAATGAAACAGGAGAACAGAAAAAAAAGCGGAGGAAATTAAAACAATTCATCCCTGAGAGTGCAGTACACTGACAGCGGTTACCATGGCTACGGTTGATGTGCTCGCTTAGGACTCGAGTAGCGGTGGCGCGGGGGAAAGAACAGAGGAACTAAAAGCCACCGGAGGAATACTGCGTCGCGTGTGGAGGTGGTGTCAAAGCAGGAACATCACATGGTCACTCCGAGGGGAGGGTGGATGAGCGTGACCTCGGAACTCTGCACTTTGTCTTCCGCCGGAGTCGAGCGTAACCAGCGGGACGCAGGGAAGACAGACGCCATCGCCACTATAGCACCGCAGACCAAGTGGTAAATGGTGAACGGACCGCCTTTATGGAGCACTTTGCTAACCAGCGGCCACTCAAAGTGCTTTACAACACTGCCTAAGATTCGCCCATTCATGCACACATTCATGCACACATTCATGCACACATTCACGGCGGGGTCAACCATGCAAAGCGACGGCCAGCTCGTCGGGAGAAGTTAGGGTGAGGTCTCGACACTCAGCTACAGTAGGAGGAGCCGGGGATCGAACTAGCAACCTGCCGGTTACCAGCCAACCCACTCTACCTCCTGGGCCACATGCCACCTCAGTTGTACCATTACGGCCCCGTGCCTGGTGAATTATCGCCGTACGCACCTTTAGCTCGTTCCCTTTGGGGCCCCTTAGCGTCTGTGGATCGAGGTGTGAAAGCATGTGAGCGTCCCTGAGAGGCCACACATGACACATTGACATTGATTTAATTATGTTAGAGGCTCCATTTAGTTTATTGTTTTTGCGATGGTTCGTTCGTTTGTGTTTACGCGCGTTATGATTTCAGAATCAGAATCATTTATTGCCAATTATGCTAACATAGTAGGAATTTGTCTCAACGTTCCAGCCAATCCAAACTATTTTGAAGAGCTGTAATTAAAATAAAAAAGGGAATGAAAACATATTAGCTAGCTGCCATTTTTTGTGGGGGATAAAAACAGCATTTAGTTGTTTTGTGAAATGCCGGATCACAAAGCCAGGTGTCAATCTCTCTACTACAATAATTTACAAAATACATTCTTGCCAGGGTGCAGAACTGCTTATTTTAATGAATGTAGCAACGTGTTCCTCTTAAAGGGGGGTACACTTAAAGTGTAATATGCAGTATTATCACCGGCCAAGTTTTTGTTTCAATTTTCTGTAATGCTCTTTTTATTCCACCCCAATGGCCGCCACTGCTTCATTAAAACCGGTTCAATTGAATCTAATTGGATCTCCTTATTTGCTGTGATGACCCCTTGAGTGAAGGACTGGCAGCGTTGGCTCATCGCCGTGTGTCTTTTGGTCGGTCACCACGACCGGTGTACAGATATTGCTGTACAGATATTAAACCACACTAATTCACAACGCAAACAAAACATAGATTCTAACAGATGAAATCACTATCCTCGGTTGCTTTCCATCCGCTAAACACCGGCTCTAGCCACCAGCAAATACAGAATTTATTCAGATTGGATTATGGCGCGACGCAAGACGCTCTTGGATTGTACGTGTGTTGTCACCAATTAATTGTTCCAAGCCGGGCTTAGTGGTTGAAAGCACGTGTATTACCCAGTCGCAGAGGGCGATGGGAAGGTGCTGAAAGCCATACACCTAATCAAATCCAAATCATCTCCTGTGCTCTAAACGTATGGCGAGCACACCGGCATTATTACTTCGCGCCCGAGTGAAGTCACACATGGGAATTCACGTCGGAGATTACAAGGACCTGCCGTGTACGCCTGCCCAGTGATCCATCCTGGCGGAGCGGGCCCCTCCCCGAAGGCACCGCGATACACAATCTACAAATGGATCATGCAATCGAGTTACCGTAGTATTCAAATGAGGGAAGCCAGAGGCAAGTAAGAGCCCTCACACTCTCGGGTAGGGCTCGTATTACCCCGTCGACTTCAGTTAAATCCCCCGTGGACAGCCTCAGCAAAACCCATGGCAGGGTCTTTGGTGTTTGCCAGCCGCTGCGACCCTTCAGTAGCGTTATAGATCTTATACACACTGCGGCGGGACAAGCAATCCTGGGCCAGAGAGAGAGAGAGAGAGAGAGGGAATTGATTTTCCAATAATCCTCCTGTGTTTGCCTTTGCTTTCAGCCCATGTACAGTAGTGCGGAGAGTTCTGAGCAGCGGCGGTTGGTAAAAACAGCCCCCTCCCCCCACACGCCCCCGCCACCCCATCACACCCTCCTCACCGTCCTCCCATCGATCTCCCATCGATCTCCCAGCGAGTCGCCGTTCTTCCGAGAGTCACAAAGTCACAACACGCCGGTGCCGGGGGCTCGGCTCGGGTCACACTCTCGCTCCGTCCACACATCGATTCGCGCTTAGTGCCCGGCGTCGAAGGGGAGAATGGCGCCTGCCACTCGGCCGGCCGGGTCAATAGCGTGCGGGTTTGAGTCCTCGCTCGGGGGGAGGAGGAGGAGGTGGGGGGGGTGGGGGGGCGTGTCAGGGCTTACGGCTGACGAGCTGTGAGAGGCTGCTGAAGAGGCTGCCTGTTTCAACGAGCCCAGGCGAGCGATTCACACGGCTCCTGCTGTCGATACGAGTGTTGTGTCGAGTCCACACATCACACCTCTTCGAGGTGTGACGACCCACGGGTCAATCACGCGCCTGCCAATGGCTCGGACAAACATCCATATGTTGAGTGAGGAACGCTTCTAAGTGTGTGTGTGTTTGGGGGTTTGTGTGATTGTGTGTGTGTGTGTGTGTGTGTGTGTGTGTGTGTGTGTGTGTGTGTGTGTGAAGGTGCGTGTGTGGGTGAAGATGTGCGTGGAGGTGTGTTTGTGGGGTTTTCTGTTTGTGCGTGTGTGTGTGTGTGTGTCTGCGTGGGTTGTCTGTGTACCCGGAGGTGTGTCTGTGTGTGTGTTTGTGGGGTTGTGTGATTGTGTGTGTGTGCGCAGGGTGAGTGTGGAGGTTTAGGTGTGTGTGTGTGTTCAATGTAACACCTAGCTCATGGATCAGCTTGTTGTTATTCTAATAGCCGGCTCCCTGCTGGAACGGAGCCACACCTCAGCCTGGTTTCTCTGCGTTTCTCTTCGGGTTTGTCGCGGTATTGGTTGGCTCAATAGATCCGTTCATCCCATCAATGAGGGGTCATCGACACACATGGTGTGAATGACAATTTATCGCAGCTATTTGTAAATATATTGGTTACATAAGGTTTAGTTACCTTTCTACATAAGGTAATTATATCATTATGCCATGAAGTAATCTACAAATCAATAGTCATTGCTGATGATCAACTAATGACCACAGTATGTTGTCCTAAGCCTCCACGCCTGAAGCCACTTTGATTATTTAAAAGAATTCATGGAAAAAAGCTAAATTATAATTATTTTGTATTTTGTTTTGTTTTGCACCATTTGTTCAATTGTCTTGGCTGTCTCAGTGTGGGGCAATGTTAAGAGCATAGATTATGCAATGTTCTTTGCTCCTGGGAAATAAACAGGCCCTTAAATCATATGAATTATATTTTGCCGTGGGATAAATCATAAGGGGTTCAGCAGTGTACATTATGTTAATCTCATTGTTTCTCTAGTAAAAACAATGGTGCTATTTGTTAGCCATGTGTGAAAGCCACATTCACCATCTATTATCTGTTAGTGCATTATAAGTCGGTGTTACCAAGTGTGTGCATGAGAGTAGAGGACTAATGAGGAAGTTCATTTGTTGTTTGGCTCTGCAGCGGTTTAATTTAATATATATATATATATATATATATATACGCCTTCCTCTTCAACTGAAATGTTTATTTTCTATATATATATATATATATAGAAAATAAACATTTTCTATATATATATATATATATATATATATATATATATAAAATAAACATTTCAGTTGAAGAGGAAGGCGTTTCAGTTCAACAGGAAGGCGTTCCTGTTCAACTGAAACGCCTTCCTCTTCAAATTCCTCTTTCATTTTCACTGAAATCCTTGCACATATAAGTGAAAATCTTTCACATACATGTCTGAGGTTTTCAGGATAGTATGTGAATGGTTTCATATGTGTATGTGAGAGAGAATTTTTCAGAGAATTTTTCAGCTGTGTATATGAGCACATTTTACTAGTACGTGTGAAAGCAAAAAAGTCTATGTAAAAGGTTTCACTAGTTTTTATGCAAGCTTTTCAGTGTATGAGCGTATAATTTTTCAGTTGTTTGTGCGAGAATGTTTCAGTTGTGTATGTAAAAGCTTTTCACTTGTATGTGTGCAAGGTTTTCAGTATAGTATGTGAATGAGTTTGGTTTCATATGTATATGCGCATGCTAGTTCTGAATAATGTCCCATACGGCCCCCCTCACACTCACACCCATCTGGGATTGTTTCCCGTCCGCCACCTGATTCTTGGATACTTTTCCCGCTCCGAGATTCCCGATTCCGGAAGAAAACGCTGCCTTTGCACCATGCTGGGCCCACTCTGAAGCTTTGTGTCTTGTGGAAAAGTGGATTCCATTTTGTCCTCCATTATGCTCCTGGGCTCTTGCCACTTTCTGGAGTTTGTTCCCGTCCGCCGCCGGCAATTAAATAGGACAGGGGTTATTTTTCCGCGATCCACCTTATCATGTAATTACCCACGGTGACAAAATGGCTCTGCGCATTTACTCGCCCGTTTTGTCCCAGCGTGTGTTGTCTAGGACACAATTGTGTGCGCCAAAATACTCGGGTTACGTTGGGGGAAATAAGAGGTCCATGTTCCCTGTCATTATCTGCTGCTTTATAAATTGTTTCCCACCCCCTCCACCCCCCACACTCCCATTGTCTGCCCCTCACTGTGCGGTACACATTCAGCAGCCCCTGCATAATCACCATGGCTAATGTCGTTAGTCAAAGACCCCCTGTGTGTCTGTCCACCCTCACCCACGCCATGTACCTCCAGCCAGAAATCCAGGTTATTTCAGGGAGCTGTTGTATGGTAAACAGAGTCTGCTATAAGAGTAGGCAGAGTAGGACTAGTTAAAGACCGCCCTGTCTGTGTGTCCACCCTCACCCAGGCATTAGTTATTTACATTTACATTTAGGGCATTTAGCAGACGCTTTTATCCAATGCGACTTGCATTTGTCAGAAGAAAGAGAAATAAGAATATCTCTCTCTCGGTACAGTAAGGACGTTCACAGAACCAAGTGCCAAGCACTAACAATCATTAGGTTAACCCGTACCCCGCTAAGTGCTAACAGAATACAAAATAACTTACAGAATAAAACATAAGAGGCAGAGTAGGACTGTTCTCTGACACAGGGGGCACAGTGGAGGCTCCACAGGAGACCCACCCTGTAATGTGGAACCAGTGTTCTTTGTTTGGTGGTTGTTTGGTGTTTGCCTTGTAGGCCCTGTAGCCCTGCTATTGTATTCTGTTGGTTCTGCTGTGTTGTTGCTGCATTGTTTTCCAACCCCTGACGATAATTGATTCGCTTCACGCCCTCAGGAGTTGAACTGGGACCAATAAACAACGCCAGCGTTTCCTCGAGATGTTAAGGTTCACGCAAAGCACAGCTTGAAAGTGGCTTGCATCTTCTGATGAATAAATAAAAATAAACAGTGAAGATGATTCTGTGTGAAGATATCTTGAAAAATTTAATTTGAATGCCAGATAGTTAATTTCACACCTCAAATGGCCAAATGCTCGAGTTAGGTTTTTTAAGGGTCCTATTGACTGTAAAAGAGTGATTTGTAACTAGCATTTAAAAACCACTTGCTAATCTGAAATTTAAGTCAAAAATGAAGCTTTGACCTTTCATTAGTTTTGAGGAAAATGGCTGTGAATATTACAAGATATAATGCACCAATAAATGTGGCATATCCTTCATAAATATATAAATGAATAATGTCCTCCAGTTTCCCATCCACTTATCTAAGTCTTCCAAGATGTAAAGGCAGAAATACATACGCATATTTATAGGCTTTTCATGCGCTTCACACTTCGTACTTTCATGGCTCAATACCATCTGTCATGACAAACGGAACCACATAAATGCACCAAAGACAAGGTAAAAAAACAACCTTATAAGACATGGAGGAAAGTCACCTTGGGCATTAAACATTTTTATTGCGAGTCTCACCATGGTCTCTGTGAAGACAGTTATTTTGTCTCAATAAAAATTCCTTCACAGATTGTATCTTAGATGAATTGCTCTCAAATGAGAATGATATCAAAGCATTCAGTCCACACACAAAAAAAAGGAGCAAGCCCTCCATCAAACAAAGGAAGGAATTTTTATTATAAGAGCATTTTACATGCTTGTTATATCAAACTCTATATATATCAAACTCTATATATATGCTATGATACAATTACAATTATGACTACTCTTTAACTAATAAAATATAATATGTTATATTGTTAATTGTTGAAAGCCATACACTTGTTATTCAGCACCAGAATAGATATGGTGAGAAATGACACCTCACTTTAAACAAACCATCAAATCAACAGGCAGTATAGAAAACCAGACCGTATTCTGACCCTGTCATCGTTAGTAACTCTGCGATGGGAATGATCCCGTCGTCGATGAGGAGATTGAGCAATTAGCAGCAGGTCTTTGGTTAATCAAGCAGACCTCAGTCTTTAGAGATGACACCTGCAAGTCTAGTTCATCGCCGCCCAGTCCAGGTCATCCCCATCCACTCCAGGTCATCGCCGCCCACTCCAGGTCATTGCAGCCTCATCACCGCCCACTGTGTATGCATTCTCGCTGCTGAAACTAGGACAAACAGAAGACAGCGAGACTCACCACTCTCTACGTTGTGATTCGAACTGTGAACACAGTGAGGGTTCATGGTTCAAATGGAGTTCAGTGGTTGAGATGAGAACGCTGCCCATGAGATTAGCAGTTTGGGGTTTTGCTGTGCCCTCTGGGACCAGCTCTGTGGAGCAGAGTCTGTGGTGCACAGTCATCACGCCGGCCATTTGCAGGGGCCGGAACAGGAGGGTGCATGTTCTGCCCCTCGTTGTGCTCACTGAATGTCTGCAGGCCATGTTACACACACTCACACTCTCCAAAAGCACACTGAGACGGATATTACCACATCATTCTTTTCTCTGTAGGCTGCGGCCACGCTCCCCCTCATTGCCCTTCAGTGAAAGAAAACATAATACAGATGAGAAAAAAAACAGCAAAAGTCCTTTTACTTAACTACATTATGGAAAGAGAACATTTTGTGCAACGCTGCCAAAACACTGCTTTAATTTCGGAGCCTCTCATTCTTGTTCGCTGACGCTCTCTCACACGTTACGTTGCTCAGCTCTTGTTTATCCATTATAGGTATTACTTATTTACAACGTGCATTGTGTCGAAAGGCAGCAAAAAGTGGCTTGATCTTTCCCTGATTGTACCTCGGTTTTCTCAGCTCAGGGTGGCAATATTGCAGTTATTCCCTAAAGACTCAATAACAACAATATTTTACATATTATTGAGTAAATGATAACGGTGGTTTCTGGACATATTCTGTGCATGTGCAATGTTTTTGTGTAGAGTACACAGTTCTGCATTCATGAAAGATGAAATAGGAGGCTTTTATTGGCGATATATCTTCTCCTTTTTGCACAAAACATTGCGTTGCAACCCCAAGCACAGCTGTCCAGTTCGACCCTCACAGATGACCTATTGCCTGGCTACTAACTCACTTTGCTGTTGAAGGAATGTCTTTGTGATGTTGTTTATTTCTGTCATTGCTATTTGTTAAAATGTCAGTTTCATATTACCCAGGACAGTTAATGTCATTAACATCAATTGCAATTCAAAAGTTGAGTTATCACTTATACAAACATACTTGCAATCCTGCTCTGAGGAGGTAGTGTTTGATCAACTCCATTTTGTACACCTTGCCCGACATAAATATGTGAAGATTGTGTTATTTTTGTTTTTTCTCACTACACTTTGCTTAACGTTCTCTTCATTAACTTAAAAAGCTGTTAAAAAGTATAATCATCCATTTTGGAGGGAATGGAGGTAAAGATAAGAAGAAGGGTCCTTTTCAACTGCCGCAATTGTTTGTGATCTTATTAACGCGGTGAACGATATGAATCCTTCTCTAGCCAACAATTCTCTGTTTCTGAGATGACTTTGACTCCATCTGTCTCTGACACTATCACACTCTGCCCTTCTCTCCAGCCGAGTGGTTGTTTTTCTCCAAAAGACAAACGGCAGCACTCGACCAAGCGTGTGGACCTCCAATCATTTCCCTCTGCCCTTTGGAGAGTCATTCAGCACATTAAAGCTATCTCAGTCTACGGCCGCCGGCAGCCAGTGGCTCGCTACTGACACCACATTCGCTTGTGCTGTTTATCATACCTATCGATACCAAACGAAACCCATGCCTCTCGGTGGCGCAGCCCGGAAAGAATGATACAAATATACAATCGTCCACAATTCCCTGTTTATTATTTAGTAAACAAATATTATTTCCTAACGGTTGACTTTCTGCTGTTGATGACATGGCAGCAAATTGTTAGCCTCGTAATTGCCTAAGTCATATTTTAAGGTTAATCTTGTATTGATCGTCAAAAATTCCTGAGTCAAATAGATGACTTAGTTGCAGATAGTGATTGTGGAACGTAAAAAGCACCCTGATTGGCTTAGGATATAGCCAATGAGGGACAGTGAATCAGCAGTGTTAGGAGAGTAGAGTTAGGTTAGATATCACAATTTGGCCAAAATATGACTTCAGCAATTATGCTATGAGGCTAACGATGTGTGGAATCAAAGTTGAATCAAGTGTTATAATCAAATCAGAATCATATTGTTGGCCGAGTATGTCTCACATACAAGAAACCTGACCTGGTTTCTCTGCTCTCCAACATAAATGAAGATCAGGGTCATGCTCGTGTCAGACTGATTATATCTCCAGGAAACTGGGGGATGGTAACACAGAATTTCTCCTTCATGTTAGCTGGAAGCTAGCACCAGAGAAGGAAGCTCTGCCATTGGTCGCTGCTGCAGCACCGACGCAGTTAATTAGCGTGAAGTGATTTCCGCCTCGTCAGTCCGGACGCGGACACGGTGTCGCCCACTGTCGCAAGCCCGTATGGTAAATGAATGACTGCTGGCCACTCTGATGCTCATGAATCTTTTGGTGTGACTGTACGGTGAGCAGACCACTGCTCCGTTAATGACTCTGCCTCTCTTTAGGACGGCAAGAAAAAATGACTATGAATCGCTTTAAAATAAGTTAATCAAAGTCCATCTCTCAATATGAACCGGTGCTCATTGAGTGTTATGTCCAAAGTTCTCACACAGAAGTGGCCCAATCGTATCAGGGCATCTCCCCAGCCTGGCGTCAGCTGATCTAGATTGCAACTGACTACTGGCTATTTTAAAACGATTAAAAGGTTGTAGCACTTTTTTCAGGGAAACAGCCCACTTTCCATGGAAGATCCCAATGGTATGGGAATCCTTTAATATCCTTTAATACTGTGTTATGATCTCGGTTTCCATGTTACTCAACCTTTTTTCCCCAACCAAACATATTTAAATTGTTATTATATCCAGTTTAGCTTTTCTTTTGTAAGTGAGTCTCTGCAAATCCTTCATGCTGAGTTGAAAGTGTGAATCATGAACTCCTAGCATCTGCTCTGCAATACCATGTATTCATTTAGTTCTGGTAACCATGGGGAATATCTAAGCTGAGCCGAACACACACACAGAGACACACACACACACACACACATTTACATTTAGTTTCACAGGATAGCGTTCAATACTGGCTGCCTTCATACTCTACCAGCCGCACTCTGGTGTGTGAGTTCAGAAGATGGATGGGGTCGTGGTGTAGGCATGTGCTCGGCTATGAATATGAATTTATTTGGGTTTTGCAATCTCTTAGCACTATATTTCCACGGCTCGACGTTCATTCTTCTCGTAAATAAGAAGAGCCAGCTGCATGATCTAAGAGCAACACAATGCGGTGCATGTATGCACCATGGGCACATAACATAATGCTGTGCGGTGCATATGTGCACCGCACAGTACATTATGCACAAAATATGTATTAACATTCATATGCATCACATTAATATCCCATGTTTCACACATTGGGCCCTATCTTGCACCCAGCACAATTGACTTTCTCTTCCGACGCATGTATCGTTGCTAGTTTGCACCCGGCGCAAAGCTGATTTTCCCCTGCAGCAACCGGGCGCTACTACACTTGCGCCTGGAGAGGCGTGTCGGCAAAAAGCAGAGGCATGTTCCGGTGCAAATGATACTTGATGCTATTTTACTGATCTAAACATTGTGCCAATGCAATTGCGCAACTGACCGAAAAATTCCTGGTCTAAATGCACTAGCGGATAGCGCAGTTGGTGTTGCTATTTTGACGTGCCATGGCAGGTCGGAACTGCAACATACGCTTACACACACGTAAGCTATACACAGCACAAACATGCAAACGATTAGCTTGATTTAAATATTATGATGTCAAAGATTATATGAGTGAAACTGCAAAGTGAAACTGCAAAGAAATAGCATTTGGATTGTGGAAACATTTTTTTTTTTTCCATAGGGGCTGCATGAATGAACACAGTAGAGTAGGCTATGCCATGCGTTTAAATAATAATAATAACAATAATAAACTCGAGCAAAGTATATTCCAGCCTCCCAAAACAAAATCTTGTAACAGCTGATACAGCGGTAAGTTGTACTTTTAAATCTTCTCTAATCTTTTAGATCTGCAAACACCGTACAGCAAACACATATTTTCTTGACACAGACATCATGTATAAGCCCATAACTTTCAGGATTGATTTCAGGATTTGATCGTGAGAAAACATAGTTTTACCACGAGTGAGTGTTTAGAAGAATGAATGAATGCGGGTGATGCTTGGCGTGCGTGTGCACACGCACCCATCTGTTTAAACACACGCAAACTAAGCACGTGACGCATAATACAGTCCATGGCAATGTATATTAATGGGGGGACACATGCATATTATGAACACAAGTCGATAATGATAATGTATACAATACTGGTAACAAACTATGTTTGTTAATGTATTGCCACATATCATTAAATAGACCCACAGTTGCGGCCACAGGACCGCGTCCGCATATCATATGTGTTAAGTTGTCTTTGCCGCAATTTACATGACGACT
This sequence comes from Micromesistius poutassou, assembly GCF_964030765.1. Taxonomy (NCBI): domain Eukaryota; kingdom Metazoa; phylum Chordata; class Actinopteri; order Gadiformes; family Gadidae; genus Micromesistius; species Micromesistius poutassou. The sequence goes on along the minus strand of NC_140271.1, from coordinate 15,961,490 downwards.
CAGTGTTTCTGAAGTTGGATAAGAAAACACTATTCCATGTGTTAATTATGCCTATTATTTGGCCATAAACTGAGCCATTTGAAGTTTGAAATTCATGTAGTGATGCATCTGTCTCAGCGGAGAATGCAAACGCGCTATGAAAATATCAACTTGTCAAGTCAAATGCGCTGGCTCTTAAAGGGGATGGGAGATGGCACTCTCATTGGTTTATTGCACGTTACGCCCAAAACACACCTACAGGTTTCAGACCAACCCATTTTAGATTTGCGTCGGGCGCAAAGCTAATTTATCTCGCCGTCATAATAGCAACAGCGCCATAGAATCGCCCACAAAGCTACTTCGGCTTTGAGCTTCACATCTGCGTTTGAGACCATCTAACTAGGGCCCATTGTCCCATCTCCCAGTGTGATTAGGTCTACTGAACTATACATAACTTCTAGTAGTCTTGGAAACTGGCATGCTCTTCCTGAGGTTTGAATGACATTTAGCCATGGTTGAAGTATAATTATCTTTCCTCTTATTAGGTTTGATTGGAGAAGCGATTTACAATTTTATTTTTAGAATAATTTGGCTGGTGCATTGTTCGCTTATGTTTGATAGAGTGTGTGTTTTCATGTCTTTCACCTTTGTTAGCGTTCAACAAGATTCAGACTCTAAATTACAATACCCTCATCCCAACAAACAGAAACCCCATTATGATTAAATAAATGGAAAACAAGCTTGGTTTTGTGAAAATGTGTGTTTGTTGAGCCTTTCTATTGCGGTTATTTCCTGAACCCTGACCCCCCATTCTCTCAAAAGATGCTGGACCGGTGAAGGTACCATAGGAACCTCAAGTTTATGAGTCGGTAGCCTGTTTCAAAGCAGCCAGATAATGAGAAATGCAGGCCAACATAAGCCACGTTAATGAAGAGCAACAGCTGGTGCTGCTGCTGCTGCTCTTCATTCAGATGAATGGCCTTTCATCAACTCCCCTGCAGAACACGGGGATGCTCCCAAGGCAGCACTAAGGGGGGCTTAGAGGGGAAGGTCTCCAGAGAGGAACGGTGGTATCAGATTAGGAAGGAAAAGGGAGTGAGTCAAGAACCATGTCTGTCGCATAGAGGCGCTTTCATTCGTGACATGAATGGACACCATAATACATTTTGTATGATTTTTTTTTTTTCATAGCTCCTCAAAGCAGGTCTATGTGCAACATCCATATTTCACGCGTCATTTAAAGCAGCACTATTATACTATATGCATGGTCAGTAGAAAGTGTCTGCCAATCCAAAACACATTTGAAAATAGTGTCTGGAATGGCTTTGCTTTGGCAATCAGCCCTTTCCACAATAGCTATTATTATATGACCCTGGTCCATCCAGAGCCAGACCTTATCTTCAGAGAAATTGAAACATGAGCTTCGATATTTGTCTGGTTCCCAGTCTAACAGAACAGAGCTATCTTTAGCTTATCCAAAACAGCTGCAATGAAATACAAGGTCCCATGGCATGCTATTTTATGACTGCTTTAATATAGGTGTTAGTGGGCCCCTAATACAGTACTTGAAGACGTTCAAGAAATTCCCTGGTAACTAGTTACCAGGGAAAGTAAATCATAAAGTATCTCAGTCACTAACTCAGTTACTTTTTGGAACAAGTAGTGAGTAACTATAACTAATTACTTTTTTAAAGTAACGTTCCCAACACTGGTTGTCTCCCAACACTGGTTGTGGGAGCCCCGCTGCCGCGGTAGCGGGCAGCGTGCACCGGAGCCCCGGGCACCAGAGCCCCGCAGCAGCGGGCAGCGGGGCTCCGCGGGCAGTGGGCGGGAGACAACCCCGGGCAACGGGCAGCGTTCAGTGGGCACCGGAGCGGGTGATTATAATTGGTTTGCATCGGGTGTACTTTGGAGTGGGTAAAACTGTCTTTATTGGCAGGCTAGCAGTTCCCCTCGACTTGCGCTAGCCTAGCACCAGCGATTTCTGCAACTAGAAGGACTGAAAGAAAAGTGTTGAAAACGGTCTCCAATGATAAATAACACACTGGCTCACTTGGAAATGAGACCCGATGTCCAAAATCCTGAACTACCCCTTTAACGCCCCCGCCCCCCCGCGGAGGAGCTGGCCATTTTGGAGCCGCGCAGGCTGACAAGGACCTCCTCGCTGAGGGAGGTGCACCACCCCAGCAATCCCTCCTTCCGCGGCGTCTTCGTTAGCATTTTTATGGCGTGGGCAGCAGGGCCGCGAGGGATCCATTACGGCGCCGTGTGTGGCTAATGGGTCCAGGGGGGAGGATATGAGGCGGGCGATAACGTGGGCCGGATTCATGTAATCGACCACCTGCCGGGACTGGAGGCGCCGGGGAGCGGGAGTCACGTGAGACAGACCGCCGGAGGGGGTGGAGTGGTTGCGTCGGACGCCATGCAGAACACCAGGGAAGGGAAGTTAACCTAGGAGGGATGTGATTTGACGCTCTCATTGGACGTTTTGTTGATGATGTCGTGACCCTTGATGAGCCTGCTGTCTTGTGTGGTGTGGATGTTATTTGGGTGGCGCTGATGGTGGGGATGTGGGTGATCGTGGTTTTGGGGTTGATGCCACATTATATGTCGGCTGTATCGAATATATTAGAAAATTTTACTGTTGATACCGTTGAGTTTATAGAATATATTGCCTGCCAGAATGTATGTGCGGTGGTGTAGGACAGAAGTTCGTCCTTAATAACTTGTTTTAGCAGCTTGGAAGACAACAAGACAACAACTTATTCTTAATAAATAATAATGCACTCATTACTTCTAGCTGTTCTGGTTATCTGTGGTGTTGGCCCTGACTATTCTCCGGGCGTTTGACTGATGATATTATATAGCTAGGACGTCAGCATCAATTTGGGCGATTTTATAAACGGATATGCTAAATTCAACAGACCAGGTGGATTGTAGAAACTATATTCATTTCCTTTGATGTCTAACTTGACAACATTTCAGTTTATTTTTTAAATTCACAACATAGAAAGAGGGGAATAACTTAAACGGAAGATAAGCCACCATACTTGAATGTGTGTGCTTTGCTTTTGTGTGTGTGTGTGTGTGTGTTTGTGTGTGTGTGTCCTCCTGCATTCCCAGACAAAGACCAATGACCATGGAAAGGAAATTAATCAAGGTTTCAAAATGGTTTTGACACCCTGGCAAAAACAACACGCTGTGTCTTCTGCTTTCCGTAGGGGCAGTCGTGTTGTGAGAGTACAGATAACCATTCTTCTAGAATCCCCAGCTGACATCAATTATGCCTCAAATGTGGAGAATTAAAGCCTATTTCAGAAGCTCCAGCTTGCTATAGATATCTCTAGCTCCCGACCCACCTTGTTGGGTATACTTAGTTTTACAGCCAGTATCTCAGAGGTTGTGAAACACCCCGGTGAATATCAATGGTATGTGCATAAATATGTGTTTGTGATTTAGATGGACTGCTTGTAGCCCGCTTCCTATATGTATTAGTATGCGTGCCTGTCTATATGTTGAGTGAAATGCAGCTTTTCCCCTCTCAAAATCCCTGGGGCTTGATTTGCTCGACCCAGGGTTGGCATTAAACAACTCAAACACACACCACGCACCTAGCATTAATCGTACCTGAATGCGTTGTATCCAATGTGTTTTCGTACATAGGCCTATACATATTGAAGATCCTTTATTCCGATATATATATTTTGTTATATTCAATCTGCTCTTGTTTCAGCCGCGCCGTTCCACTGTATCTTTTATCTCGTTACATTCTCAGAGTGCTCTTCCATTCATAAGTGAACCCCCAACAGGGGTACCTCATTTTCTCCCGCCCACTTTTATTGTCGTTAGCATCATGCCCGGCCACAATAAAGTGAATCTGTGTGAGACTAAGAGCTCTGGCGTTCAATTAAACTGTCTTCATCCTAACAGCCGGTGAGTTACGGTGGGCGATAAGATGATTACCTCCGGGCCTCACAGTTATCTGAAACACATCAGCACTTCAACCAGTCAGACATCAGCACTTCAACCAATCAGACAAGGGTACTCCTACAGATCTGTCACTCACAATGGACAAGGCAAACAGCCACGGCCATCTAATGCTGTTTACAACGAGAGGCATGACCTCTGCAGAGCTCTACCCCCCAACACCAGGAGGAGTTACAGACCATCAGCCAATCACATTCTTTTCCTTGGGCTCCGCCATTACCCATGACCCTTTATAGCTTCGGGTCTGAGGCCAGCGTGATTGTGTTTGTTTCATTGCAGGCATCGACCCCCCAATAAATCCACCGTTGCGCCGACCGTTCCTGTTCATGCGCGGTGTCTTCCTCCCACAGATGTCTCTCCCCACCGTTGTATCGGCATGTATATAGGAGCTATACAGAGTCTAGAGTCTAGTTCTAGACACACCCCTCTTATGCACTCTTAGGCACTTAATGTACACACTTATTGTATGCTGTACGTCATAGCACTTATAGCAACAGTACAGTAGCAACAGTAGTACTTAGCATTGTGTAGCGTCTTATCCTAGCTATCTTATATATACGTATACGGGGAATGGGTTTACCGATTGTAAGTGCTTGGCACTTTGTTCTTTGAACATCCTGTACCGACAGCAGAATATTACTGTTTCTCTAAACAAATGTACTCGCTTTGGATAAAAGCGTCTGCTGAATGCCCTACGTGATAATGTAAATCTTGGCAATTCGTGTTTTTTTAAGGATGATACCCGTCACATACATAAACGATGGTGAATAAGCGGTATCGAGACGTAGGACAGTGCCGGCCTGGCCCGGCCGCACTGAAGACACCAGCCAGATGTCTTCTTCCCTCGCGTCGCAGACGGCCTTGGACGCCGCCACAAACAGGAAACGAGGAGGGAAGGACACGCTGGCAGCATACATATTAGCCTCAGCGAGCTGCTGGCCGCGTCTCGTTGTCATGCATGGAGCGGCGCGTGCGCGATATGGCGCTCGCTGTCGGAGCGCCACACGCCGCCGATATCATCAGCAGGATCCAGATCTATACGCACTCTGCGAGATAATGATCGTCCTTTACCGACGAGGGCTCGCACTCAGCAGGGCTGTTGGTCACAGTGGTGTGTGTGTGTCTGTGTCAGGGTGATATTGGAGCCGGTTATAAAGACTTTACTCAGGGATGTTTGTCATGAGCCTCTTACATGGAAGGGGCCATTGAACATGGCCCTGAAATACATAGTAATTGTAATTTTTGAGAATTGTGGTGTGATGCCTACACGCTAACAGTAACTACTAAACCCAAATACAGACTCAGCTCCATCTTTTGTGAAACAGCAATTGCAGGATATGTTTGTAGGTGTACCGCCGTTGTTTGGTATTTTAGTTTCTGTTCAACACTATCTTGGAGGTTTAGCCCCAGTGAACCTCAAGCTCCGTCCCTAGGAGGATCAATAGGATCAATATTTGTTTCCCTGACGTTAAAACAAGCATTGTCTTTGGTATTGGTCCAATTTTACTTTAATCAGCTCGCGGCTGTACACTATAGATATTTTACTAGCTCAGAGTTCATCCCTGGTGTCCTCTGGGCGATGGGCTGGGTCTGGCTGAGTGGATACTGTGTGGATCCTAAGCTGGAGTTGGTTCCCCCGGCTCATTGACTTGCTTAACACGTCAGACCCTGTTGCACATCCTCGTTCTCTCTGCTGCCTGAAGACCAGATTCACTTCATGTAGAGAACAGAAACCCAGCCGCTGCAATCCCGGTTCAGAGGGACTCGGAGGAGGAGACTGCTGGAAGTTCTCTGCTGACAGACCAACAGTGGCTATTTAGGTCCAGGGGTGTATGACTTGTGACGGATAGGGGCTGTATGAAGCAGGGACAATCACTCTTCTATCTGATGGGGGAGTCCCAGCGGACCGGGGAAAGAAGGAGTTGTGGTTGAGTCAGCTCACCCAGCATATCCCAGGACGGATCAGCAGTAGACAGCAGGCCCGCCGGACTCGTCTGCTTAACAACCATCGATATAACGACTTGAGGAGAGAGTAAACGTTGTTCCAGGAAGTTTTACCCCTGCCGATATTTATGATTAGCCGTACACCTTTTGTTGTAATATTTTTTGAATGCGACTACATTGTTCTCCAAAGCATTTAATAATGGATGTTTGGCCGCTATTGATTCTAGTCGTAGATCACTGCGGCAGAATGTTAATCTTTGTGGTTCTCAGATAAGCAAAGGAGGGAGAATGTATGCTACACTTAAGAACAGAAATGTTTTTGTTTTTCCTATGCCGTATTGATCCTCCTAAAAAAATGATGTCAGGACAAACATGAAACATATGTTGTACTATGACCATGGGATCATGCTGACTTATTCTCAAACAAGAAGTCCCCTCTCTCCATGTACAGGATGGGATTCATAATATAATGAGAGGAGATGGCGAGGGTGTATCTCAGTAGTGTCAGAGCAACCTTTGTATCATTACCAAGCGGTCTTATCCTCCCCGGAAAAATGTTTGCAAGCTGCTCTGTTTCTTGTAAAAGAAGAGTGATTTGTGATGGTTCATTTGGTGTAACAGGATTTTTGAAGATTTCCTTTGGACTGTGACTGTCAACAAACAGGACGGCAAAATAGCTAACAAAATAAATTATAGGAAATATTACTTTTCCAGGTTGCATATGAGCAGGACATTTAAAGTGACATTTCCGATTATTCATTTCTGAAAAGTCACCTTTACATTTCTATAAGCAAAGCAATATCATTTTGACACATCCTAATCTCGACGTGAAACGTTCTCTGGAAAGACATGTTGGTGACGAGGTGATAAAGCTGTCAGAGTAAAGGATCTTGTTGTTCTAGTGTTGGTCTGGGTCCAGCATCTAGGCCAGACTTTCCACCAGACACGGACGATCGTTTATACCGATAAAGGGCTCCAACGGTTACACGCTTTCAAATCAGATGCAAATCTGAAATATTTTCCAGTCGAGCCATAGCAGAAGTATGATTTGAGCTCATGTTTAATTCATGCGGGGTGCTTACTCTACTGTGCCGGAGCAATCTCCTTTCACCAACCACAAAATGGATTCCGAAATAATCAACGATTTCCCAGGAGAAACAGCTGGGCCCCCCCCCCCCCCCCATGGAGTCCCCCCCGCCGGCCCCTCGTCTATTTACCTCACATATGACAACATAATCATGTGAGGTGCTCCCCTTGTTGCGCTCCGACTTAAGAAGCTCCTTTCCCTGTTTTTTATCGGTTCTCAGGCACGCTCCCAGGTCGATTTGTTTGGGGAGCCATTTTGAATTTATTGAGTGAAGAAATTATCACGGCAGACAACAAATGAAAATTTTTAAATGTCAAATTTAATCGACAAGTTCCTTTTATTCCTCCTCAGTGACACAACCACTGTGGAGCAGCAATTAAGGTGCACAAAGCAATTTATTCCCACATTCAGGGATTTTTTTTAAATTTCTGTAAGTAGTACAGTTGGAGACGGCCCCTAGGAACAGCGTTGTGAGGCTGGCTCACATGAGTGGTTACCATGACTCAATTTCAGTCCCTACAATACTTTCATTTTGATTAAATGTCAACGGGGAATTCATTTGATATATTTATTCACATAAAAAGCCTCTATTATAGAAAAAACTATTGTCCCTGCAAATTAATGTTTATTTTTGTTATCAATGAATGTGTTGTGATAAAAGAAAATGTATTTATATTCTGATCATATATGACGCATTCAGAAAGTAACAGCAACACAAGTGATATAAATGTTAAATTGTTTTTGGTTAAAGGTATGTACAACAACACTAAATTGATTTTGTTCTTATTCCATGTATAATTATGCCACGACAACGTGAGATACATAATAAATGATACAAATGATTGTGTATGCAGGGTTAGGGTAAATTATTTAAAAAAAAATCCTCTTTCTTGTTTGACAGTCACATGACAGGACTTGGAATCCAGCACTCAACAGGGACTCAAGGCAGACTCTGTAAGGCTTTTCACTTCTCTTTGAGAAACATAAGACTTAATGGCCCTTCTTTGTGTCATCTCTCCAATGCAGCTGCCATTCTCTCGGTCTGAATGTGAAACATGTTTGCTTTCAGTTTGATATTTCAGAAAATGTCTGCCGATGTGGCCTTGCGCTCTTGCAAATGTTATAAAGAGAATACAGAAAATAGTATGAAATAGACTTCATGCATACGTTATGCTTGTGTATTTGTAAGCACACCAAAACCCCATGTTTCTCAACCTCCATCCTACTTCATACCTTTTACGTTGCCTTCCTTGTTTAAGGACATTGCCCGAGAGCCTGATGGTCTGTCTTTTGAGGTCCTTTTGGGAACTGATGTGAAGGATCCTGTTTAATTTATGAATGGAAGCGCATTTGGGGGACTGTTTTAATAAATGTCCTGAAAGACCTGCTTCCTTCACCCAACTAAACCTGGTCTAATTTGAAATGGTAGATGAACTGCATTTATACAGCGCATTTCTAACCAGTGGAACTCAAAGTGCCTTATAATATTGCCCCCCAACATTCTCCCATTCATGCACACATTCACACACCAACGGCGGTGTCAGCAATGCAAGGAGAAAGCCAGCTCGTCAGAAGCAGTCAGGGTGAAGTGTCTTGCTCAGGCACACCTCGACGCTCACGCTAGGAGGAGCTGGGGATAGAACTAGCAACCTTCCGGTTGCCAGCCAACCCGCTCTACCTCCTCAGCCACATGCTGCCCATTTTAGCACCCGACAGTTCGTCACAACGAACCACCAAACTAACTAACCCCCCCAAAAGAATGCAATTCCAGTTTCTAAGAGAAGATTCAACAGGAATCAACAGGAAGATTCAGTTTCCTTTCATTCTTCTTCGTTCGACAGGTCTCTGAGAACTTGTGATAACAACTGCAGCGTACACAAACACCCACACAGCAGTTTGTTTGGCACACATTGGGAAGCAAACCGGATCATAATAGCGTGCATTGTTTCTGTGCCGTGCTTGTGAACTCGTGAGCTCACTGGCGGACTGAAGCCCTGTCTAATCCAGACAGCGCCTCTGACTAATGGACCCAGCTCATGCAAATTACTTACTGGATTGATCGTGCTAATGGTGTCATTAAGCAGCGCCGTAGCGTCCGTCGCCGCTGTCTCTCGCTCCCCTCCTGAAGGAGGATAGCAGCGTTGGTAAATCTTTCTTTGTGGGCCGTAGACAACAGAAAAGTTGGCTTATTAACTTTGATTCCAACACTGGGTGTTTTTTCTTCAGAGCTTGAAATTGGACATCCATTTTTCACACTCACATTTGACCTTAAGTATTGCACAGAAGCCGGTATTGGTTATATATATATATATATATATATATACTGTATATATAGAGAGAGAGAGATCATTATTGTACAAATCCCCTTGTATTAAAGGGATATATACTGGCATGGTGAGCTTTAAATGAAAAGTAGTTATTTGTACTAACTCTGGCATATTTACATGGTGTTTTTTTATACAATGTTCATAAATATGCATGGTCCCTATTAGGGGTGGGTCAGAATATTCGATTATTCGATTATTCGTTCCCGAGGGTCAAAGTCGATTTTTAACATTTGGACTGTTAACATTTTTTCCCATTCAAATAAACAAGAATTAACAGACGGAACTAATGTTGGTTCTGTAGCACTATTAGTTTTTATTATTATTATTATTCATGTACAGGTAAACAATATACACAATACACTAGGGGTGTACGGTATAAACGGTATAGAAATGGTACAGGCAGTCTGCTATTGCGCAAGCACGCAGCCGCACAGCAAGCGCGCCTGCGTCCCTTCACAAGCTCTCAATCCACACCGTACGAGACAGACGCTGGTAGCGTGAAGCTGTCTCTGCATCTCAGACATCGCTTCTGCAGGCATTTTCCAAAGCTTACGACAAAAAAAGCCAGCGGTGGAACGAGATAACAAACGCCGTCACTGTTTACCTGTGTATGGACTAGGGCTTTGACTCTGAACTTCGTTATTCGAATATTACAATTTTTTATAATATTCGAAAGAATATTAGGCAGCCCTTAATATTCAAACCTTTTATGGGCATTATTTTTTGTAAACGGGACGTAGACCGACTCATTTCACGGATCCTGTGAGACCAGGTTGCCTTAATTACATCTGTCGCATATTTAAGGTGAAAACTAAACGTCAAGGGAAAGAGGCGGTGGTTGCAAAAAGTATTTTGATTGCTTATTAAGTTCACTCGTTGCTTATAACAACGAGGGACAAAGACTGCAAATATTGTGGCAATGTTGTATGTATCATCCCTGTTAAATAAACAATAAATAAATATAATGGTTTATTCGTTTCCCAGTATCATTTGCTTAATTTAGAAGACAGCTTTGTTCATTTTTGAATTGTAAAATAAATAAAATGTTTTTTTTTTGTTATTGGAAGCGAGTCGAGCTGACCTTGCCTGCTGTACCCACGGCCCAAAATAAAGAACAGCCGAGACAATATCCTTAATTCAAACATGCCGTTTCATTTGGCCTTGGAATGAACATGCACATGGCGAAGGCTTACCTCTCTATCCCTGCCACGTCTGTCCCTGCGGAGCGGGTTTTTTCCGCTGCAGGTGTTTTGGTCAATAGGCTCCGCACTCGTCTCCTCCCAGCACATGTTGACATGCTGTTTTTCCTTAATAAAAACTCAGTTTGATGAGACTGCCTTTTGGCTCTCTTGATGCATCTGTTGATAGCTAGGAGCAATTTTATATGCCTGTCCAAAGGTAAGAAAGGCTATCTTAATTTTCCGTTCCACAAGCCCGCACCTGCTTTGTCAAAATGTTGTTCGGCTACTAAGTCATTTCATTGTTATCCTCCTTTTATTCACATCCCTAGTCCCTATGAAATAAACCAATAAATAAATATGTATTTTGTACCTCAATGGTCTTGAGTTTGCAGGTGCAACCCGGATATCATCTTATATCTGTCACCCGTCAGCGGACGGTGCAGTCACCACTGAGCTGAGACAGCTCCTGGATCAGCAACAGAATCATGACAGTAGAAAACTAATTCAACTGGAGGGATTTTACCACCACCAAGTTAGAACGAAGCATCGGGTGACTTCTTCTCGGTTCAGATGAGCAGATTTGTTTGTTTCTCCTTCGCTGTCGACACAGTGGGCACAAGCGTGCTAAAAACGTGAATGCTCATCGTTCTGTTGTTATTCATTTCCTCACGTACAAAGGATGGGAGTATTTGGAACCGGCCTGTCAAAATACCTTGAAGCATAAGAAGCAATACAGTGTCTTTGAGCAAATCAAGATTGGGTGTGTAGAATATCCTGTTGAATGTTCTACACGCCAGAGACTCGTATTTGACTGCAGTTCAGTCCGATTTGGGCTGAGATTTACTGTTGACTATGTTGAACACGGGCTACTCAAAAAACATTTTAACGATAGCCAGCCTGGCAGGCCATTTATAATTTACTAAAAACAGAATCATTTTCTAATGGTGGAATGGTCAAAAGAAAAATTGGGTTGCTTGAGAGGAACAGCACATTATTTAAGTTCCAAATGTAGTGTTACTGCGGTGTGGCGGTGAAATTGTGCTGCTCGCAAGCTCCCATGTCTTCTTCCCAGATAGAATCTGTGGATATAGGTCCACAGATATCAGACCGTCAGGGGAACTAAACAAGGATCCCAATGTGGGTCCCAAGGTGGCGAGTCAGGTGGTGTGTTCACAGGAGAGAGAGCCACAGGCCCACTGAGATGATACCACACTGACAGTTGGAAGGCGGTTAGATTGGGGCGGTTTCTATGACCCTCCTGTCCCGCTGAATAAACAGGAGACTGAAGGAGACTGTTGTTTTGTTATCTTCCAAAGCGATTACAAAGAAGTCCGCCTTTCATTCCACCACCAGGGGAACCAGCATGTTTACACTACTACCTGGAACAGAAACCTGGAGCCCAGTGAACCATTTGCAGTTATTTACAGCACACGCTTGTCCAATACCTTTACCTTCACCTGCTTTATGTTTTCCTGAGTGAAACATCGCTGGGAGTAAAACAAAGAGCTATGTCCCCAATCAGAAATATCGTATACTTTCCTATTTTATCCCATACCATGCATCAGTTCTCCATCTCCGTTTCAGCTGACAGGTCGTTGTTTCTTGGGGTGACAGGTGTGCACCCTGGACAGTTTTGGTAGATGAGGGCTTACATGTCCGTCCGTGTAGCCGTCCATACCCTGGCAGCCCCAGCAGAGCCTCCAGGCCCTGCCTGTGAAGGCTGGACGCTCTGACTGACATGTGATGGACATCCTGGTCCTATAGGCCCTGCTCTGGGTCATAGAGGATCTAATGAGCCGTCCGTACTAACCTCCCTGTCATGACCACACACCAGGAAGGGTTCCTCTGGGAACAACGCACTCTTGGACAGGACATGCATGTTGGGAGTAGTGGGGGATATCATCTAAGACACGGGTTTAACAAAGAGGATACACAGGTACTTGGGGAGGCTTTAAATGGTGGATTAAAAAATTGGTATTGTTGAATAATAATGAGTCTTCCTGGATTTATTTGAAATGATACATCGCACATTTTATTAAATGAAACCAAAACAGTAGTAGTACAAACTAGAATGGACTTGTAGTGGCGTGTTACGCATTAGCTTAGTTGTTAAGCCTCTGTTCAGGGTGTTGAAAGCACGGTAGCTGGAGCTGTTGTAATCTGCACCGTCTGCACTCACATACAGCTTCCTATTCATCTATAGCGACCGCAGCCAACCACGCAGATCCCCTCTGATGTCCGTTTATACACCATATTCTACACCATTCATCCATGTTTTTTATTATAATATTTTAAGTCCTTCACAAAAGACAGAAGGGAAATGCAGAGGTGTTATCTATATACATAGATGTATATACATATATATATATATATATATATATATATATATATTAGATTTGTAATACAATTGTATTTAACATATGTTTAAAAGGCTTCAAAAGTTTCTGAAAACCAAACTAGAACTGAGTCAACTCTAAAGCAGGAATGAAATCAGCACATATGCCAACAACATCAGTCTACCTCGTTCTTAACGTCTGACAAGTCTGACAAGTCTGACACCTTTTTTTGGATTCTGTGAGCGTGGTCTGCTGTCTGTCTGAAATGGAACGGAAAATAAATGTTTTTGAAAGAGCCATTCAGTCAAAAACCTACTTTAACCATGGATTTGAAGGCGTTTTTCGGGGTCTTACCCTAACCCTTAGCCTTGTCCTAACCCTGACCCTTACCCTAACCCTTACCCTCACCCTAACCATAACCCTTGCCATAACCCTTACCATAACCCTCACCCTAACCCTAACCCTTCCCCCCCCCTTACCCTAACCCTTACCCTAACTCCTTTATCAGCTATGGCCGTGCAGGTGCTGCGTGCCAATTAAACAGCAGTTCACTTCATGTTTTGCTCTGGTAGTTTTCCCCATCTGATGCCCTCCGTAGCCGAGTGCACATGAACCGTACGGAAGACCACGTCTTCAAGTGGAACCTGGCTCGGTTCTCTGATCCGTGCTCCGCTACGGTACACAGTGTTCCCATCACCGGTGCTCCGACCAGGCGCTGGTGTGGAAGCTCCTTACACGATGTGCACGTGTGCGTTTGATGAAGACAAGTGGACCCATTGTGACCAGCCATCCCATAACCCGCCTCCATACGTGAAGTGTCCCGGTGAGGCTCGGTTAGTCTGTGCTTCGGCAGTCAGGAGAGGCATTCAGCTGTGTAGTCTGCAGCCTGCTGGCTTAGGTTTTGTTGTACAGTTACAGGAAGGGTCCATTGTGCCAAAGAGAGGAGGTTATGTAATTGAATATGATATTAAGGGGGCACGCAACATCTCTTATTAATCATGGACTCACCCCACTGGTCTAGAATTGCAAATCGGTTGTGTGTATCCTTTGAGCTGTTGTTCCGCTGACTGCTCTGCTGGACTGAAGCCCTGATGCTGCCTCCCGGCTAATTATTCAGTCTGTCGATTCTTCTGTACAAGGATGCCTCGGATGCCGGTTGTAGGATGGGTGTGTGCTCCTCTTGAATAGGTATTAGGGTGTGTGTGTGTGTGTGTGTGTGTGTGGTGTTTGTGTGTGTGTGTGTGTGTGTGTGTGTGTGTGTGTTGTCCTTGTCATTTTTATGTTGTTGATATGTTGTGTTGGGTGTTAGCGGACACAAAGGTAGTTTATTTTTTAACAGCCGGGTTTCTTTTGGGCCTGGCGCGTACACACACACACACACACACACAGACACACAGACACACACACACACACACACACACACACACACACACACACACACACACACACACACACACACACACACACACACAAACACACACACACACAAACACACGTACACACAAAGACACGCACACGTGTGTTTGTGGGCAGTGACGGTTTTACACTGAATTGCGCCCCGGGCGAGACCCCCTCCGAGTGCCCCCCTCCTGGTACGGGATTACGGGCTGGCGTAATTGTTGGGGGGGGGGGGGGGGGGGTGCACAGAAGTTGTTGCCGCTTCTGTGCACGGCACCTTCTCAGCAAGCAGGGGCGCCCGCAGCCGGATGGGGCGCCAATATGCCAATTCCCCACACAGTCTGATATGATCGATAGTAGAATAGCGCAGATGATTTTTTTTAATCGTGTCCTCGTGCCGCCCCCCATGTGTCATGAAATACTGTCATGCTGCATTAATGTAAACACACATTAAACCCACTGTTTGTGGGTTTAATGTGTGTTTACATTAATGCAGCATGACAGTGAACAGTGTCTTACGGCTCTTGAGTCGGCTCGGGTTTTCATTGCGAGATGAAACTAGCCCACGGTGTTTCTCTCACGTATCTGAAGAGGTATTCAGAGCGGGCTACCAGGGAGCTAGGCATGTGTTAACTTAGGTACAACGAGACAAAAGAGGCCAGCCCACGAAACAACGGAGGGCGGCCGGTGCCAAGCGAAGATCAAGTAGGTCTGTCTCGCTGTCTTTGTACTCATTACAGAAACACTTTCATCGTAATGCAAGGCAGCACCTCGTGGAAGCAGCCTTAGGAGACGATGTTTTATCCTTTTCAATTTGAGTGTTTTAGCGTTTTTGCGTCCACAATGAGGAAATTAATGGGAAATTTTTGAATCAGAAGGCAAATATGTTCATCTTCAATGAAAGTAAAACTTCCTTCCTAAGATCTGTACTGGGAGGAAGAATGGTGAGTTTCACTGTTCCCAATTTAAATGCAAATGAGCGGATTTAAAAAATGTGATGCACACTGTTATCGAGATAAGCCTTTTGAGTGAACATTGGCTGTTTAACTACTTACTCAGACTGAGTGGGATCAGACGTGATCTGATTCGATTTTTGGGCTCTCCATCTTGCAATGTGATTCCTGTTACTATAGGTATGCACAACCTGATTGTGCACCAATTTTGACTTTAAATCAAATGCATAACCTGGTAGTTGAGCTTTCCTCATATGATAGAACACTGTGGAAAGTCATAATGCGACAATCAGTCTTGTGATTGTTAGCGAAGATCGCCGAAACCTTCTCTCACGCCATTATCTAAATGGCTCTGCTTTTTATGACAATGCATTAACAATGCAAAAGGCATATTGAAAGACTCTAATTTGTATTCCATACCACCCCCTACCTGCACACACAAACACACACACACACACACACACACACACACACACACACACACACACACACACACACACACACACACGCACACACAGCCTCTCGCTCCAGTGAAGTTGGGGAAGTTGCGTGGCTTGGCAGTAGCAGCCGATGCACAGAAGGGGGGGGCGAGGGTTAGGCAGTCGGCTCTGTGCGCCCGCTAGAGAGAGAGAGAAACAGGCTCACTCTCCTCAGTGGCTCGCTGGCTGTACACATGGAGCCGCCGCGCGCGCGGGGAGACGAGGGATACGCCGGGAGGACAAGCTGTCTGTAGAGCAGGGCACGGAGAGCGAGAGACGGAGAGAGAGTTAATCCCGGGCTGCCTACGCAGAAGGGAGGAGAGAGATCACCGCGGGGAGAGGGGAGAGCAACTCATTCAGAGTCGGGAACGGACGGGAATGCATGGGAACGCACGGGAACGCAGCCCCTGAGCCGGGCGAGGAAGGCTGAGCGAGGCAGAGAACACGTTGAGCCCGCATCACGGGGGGGGGGAAGAGAGAGAGAGAGAGAGAGAGAGAGAGAGAGAGAGAGAGAGAGAGAGAGAGAGAGAGAGAGAGAGAGAGGGCTGAGAGCGGGTGGAGAGGGCTGGGGACGGGGGGAGACGTCCTGGCAGAGGGTGGAGTCAGCTGCGTTTTGATTGACATCCTGCAAAGTGGCGAGGGGGGGGGGGGGGGGGGGGGGCGGAGCATCGGTGGAAGTTGATGTCTTTGAATAGGAGAGGAGGATGTTTATTTTTAGACAGGACCTAAAGCGATGGATACAGCAGCACCACGAGGAGTGAGGATGTGAGGCGCACCGCGCGTCGCAGAAGCGAGGAGAGACAACTGTAAGAGACACAAGAGGCAGAAGGAGAGACCGGTTTGAGGAGGACAGCAGGCGACGGAGGAGAGACAGCCTTTCCTGCGATCACAAGCAGGGTCCGGTGAGGCACGACCGCGTGTGACCACTGAGAGTGTGTACTTTCCCCCGGCGCGGACCGGAGCACTCCTCCATTTGGCAGAGCGGCGCGCTCTCTGCGCATGTGACCGTGGACGCGGGCCAAGTGAGCCGCTGATGGGGAGGGCGTGAGGGGGGTGGGGAGGATTGTGTCTGGCTGCTCTCGCCGGGAGACCTCCGCCAGTCGGAGAGAGAGAGAGAGAGAGAGGAAGGAGGAGGAGAAGGTAAGAGAGAGGGACTTGCAGAGCAATTCGAAGAGGCAGAGGAAAGTGAGCCACCGAGACGGTTGAGCACAGCAACAGCGCGAGACCACAGAGATCAAGTTAAATGTCGCCGGACTTAAAGGCTGTAAGCTTATGGTTTAAAACGGCCGCCGTGTCGCAGGGCTGGGAACGATGACCACAGCCTGAGAGAGAGGCTGAAGAGCCCAGAGAGACAGAGCCTGACTCAGGAGGGGTGGACTCCAGGGAGACGTAGGAGACGAGCTCTGTTCTTGACTCACTGCTCTTTAACGTGTGTGGGTTTTTCTTCTTTACACACATTATACTTTATCTCCATGTCTCTTTTGTCTGCGACGTTTTCCTCTGCTGTGTGTTCTGGCTCCTCGTCCCACCTTCCACGCTCCTGTCCCTCTCCCTCTCGCTCTCCTCTTCGGGCTTCAGCCCGGTCCGTCTAATCCACTCTGGTCTGCTGTCTCCGCAGAGGACTGTAGAGTCACTCACAGCCAGAGAACAACCTTGCTCGGAGCACATTCGCAGGGGGGGGCTGACTAACCTGCTGACTGGAAGGGTTTGGAGTTATCTGAGGAACGGATGGTGTGAAGAACGGATGGTAAGGAGACAGAAACCGACTAATGAGCAGGCAAGGGTGAAATCAGTGCCAAAAAAAGAAACCCACGCCAGAATCAGAGACTTTGTTCCCGCCCACCAGTGAGTCTGTGCCGGTTTTCAAGACGCCTGCACTTTGAGGGAACCGCAAGGCTGACGGCGGGCACCCAGTAGTGGATTACAGTGTTGGGGATTCTTGTTACCCTGGAGCCACATGTGGAGCCCAGCCCCTGAGGCCTGGCATGGAAACGAGGCCTTGTCGGCAGCTATAGGAGTGCTGTGGGCAGCCATGGCTCTGGACGGCCTTTGCCTCAAGCGGGGTTCCCCGGGCACAGTGATCAGGAAGGGCCGCCGGCCACGTCCGGCCAAGCCCAGCCTGGCCCAGATAACCTCCGCCCTGCTGTCCAGGACTCGCCTGCACGGCCTCCGGCACGTGTGCGTCCCCGGGGGGTCACTGGGCCGCCGGGCCTTCTGGATGCTGGCCATGTGCACCTCCATGGGCCTGCTGCTGTCCTGGTCCTCCAACCGCCTGCTCCACTGGCTGTCCTTCCCCACCCACACACGCATGCACACGGAGTGGGCCAAGGAGCTGGCCTTCCCCACGGTCACCATCTGCAACAACAACCCCATCCGCCTCTACAAGCTCACCAAGAGCGACCTGTACTTTGCGGGCCACTGGCTGGGTCTGCTGCTGGCCAACCGGACAGTCAGGCCCATGATCCTTGACCTGCTGCAGGAGGACCGACAGTCGTGGTTTAAGAAGCTCTCGGACTTCAGGCTGTTTCTACCGCCCAGGAACTTTGAAGGCACCAACTTGGAGTTTATGGATCGCCTGAGCCACCAGCTGGATGAGATGCTGCTGTCCTGCAAGTACAGAGGAGAGTCCTGCGGCGCGCACAACTTCACCTCTGTAAGTCCACGTGTTTGTTCAGTAGGTTCCCTCGAGGAGGCTCTGGAGAGCCGTGTTGATTTGACCTCAGCGGTCACCTCCTGCTTAACTGCACTGCATCGATCTCCAATGTGTGGTGGAGAGGTGGTGGTGGACGGACATGTTGATTGTGATTGTATAACATGGTCTGTTTTATGGTGCTACACACCTAAGGGTGTTTTGCTGTGTGTTAAAAAAGGAGCTTTGAGAATAGAGCGTATTTTTGTTGTACATGCTGTTGTTGCTAAGCTTGCAGACTTTTTGTTACAGCAGAATAAACTGGAATAATGACGAGATTTGTTGTTGGTTGTATGACTATAAATATCATAGGCGTAATCATATTGTGATACTATTTAGTGTGCTTTTTGTGGCCTCGATGTAGGCAGTGCTGAAGATAAACCTCCACGCACGACAATGTCTCTGATCTGCCTTTTCTATTTCTATGCCGTGTTTTCTGTGGGTCCTGAGGAGACTTTGCATGCCCGCGTTCTCCGTCTTAGCACTCCCCTTGGTGTGTCTGGACCACATGTTTCTCTCTGCTGCTGTGAGGCAAAAGATGAGACTGTCTTTGAAACTTAATTTTTAAGATATTTGGGGTCTTTCATTTTTATGCACTTTGTTGTCTTAACGTTGGCGTCTGAGTCGTGGGCTGCAGAACACGATGCTGTGGCGGCTTTGGTAATGAGGGTGTGAAACGAGGCCAGTGTTTGAGAACTGTATTTGTCAGGGCTTGCTGAAAAATGGATTTCGGTTTTTTAAAGCATTGCCTTTGTGCACATTTTATCCATGAGTCCATGGGTTTAAGTGTTACGCTGTAAGCGTAAGCCTCGTGGAGGAGAGGCAAAGTATACAATCACTTTGATTGTCCAATTGAGTTTGGAAGAAAATTTAAACTCAAGCTCAGTTTATGAAGCCACTTAGAAAAAGGACTTCAAACTCATCACAGAACATCACATCAACAATTCTGATTTGGCATGAGTGTTGTTTACTGACAATGTCAACAGGAGTGGCTTCAGTCTTATGAACTAATTGGCTTGACTTTTCTAATGCAATAAAGCCAATATTGTGCGATGATAGAGCTTGTTGTACAACAAAACCGATTTGAGAGTACTGAATGAATTAACTCAATTCATTCTGAAGACGTGTGTGTGTGTGTGTGTCTCTCTCGCTCTCACTCACTCATTCACTCTCTCTTTCTCTCTCTCTCTCTCTCTCTCTCTCGCTCTCTGGGAGGAGGAAGGTTGGCCCTCCATCATGTAAATTAAGAGCTTAATCACAAACATGCCAGCTTCCATTATTTACATTTTTTGGACAAGGTTTTTGTTAACACACACAGTGGCAGATTGGTTTGAATCTGATGGATTTAATTTGGCTCAGTCTTGTGGGTCTGGACTTTTTGCAAAATCATGATTTTTTTTCCTTTCTGCCATCAAATGTGTTTTCATCCGACTTGTCCACTATCTACTGCCGAGTAAATTCAAAATTTTCGGTGTGTCCTGCTCAACGCAGCCATGCAATCTACCCAAAATGATACAATATGTTGTTATCAGAGCTTTTCACAACTGTGGAACTGCAGGTACTTTAAAAGGTGTTTTTCACTCCTCAGAATCTGCCCCCCCCCATGACGACGCCTGCTTAGAGACTTTCCTACCACGGTTCTCTGGCCAAATTGGTCGAGAGAGAAAAAACGATAACTTCTGTGGAAAATACACCAATTATTTCCGAGATGGTGAAACTAGTTGGTGAAAAGTGTGGAAGAGTGTGGAAAAGTGTGGAAGTGGTCTGAATAATATATTCAATTGAAAAGAATCGAATGCAATTCTACTCAAGAACCCCTTGAAATAACAATTCTAATCATTGTTGTTGGGCCTGGTGCTTGTGTTACTGAACAATCCTCCGCGCTGGGTTATATTGGTCAGAATCACACGGATAATCCAGTAAATAGTTTCCCTTGCCCAACTCTGTGATTCTGCTTATTCCAAATCCTAGGGGGGAGTGGGCGAAGGAGAGATAATATAATTCACCATCATATTGGTTCACAGGTATCAGAGGGGGAGAAGAGAGACTCATAAACACACCTACAAACACCCTGGTTAGGCAGTTGCGCTCTCTAAAATAACAATCATCTTTATTTATGGAGCATTTTCAAAATCCTCATTACACAATCCTCATGCACAAAGACAGCGCAAATACAAGTCAGCAGCCAAAATCAAAATGAAAAGTCTCTACTCACGTGTACTTGTGTCTGTATGTGCAAGTGTCTACAACACTGGTATGCACGTCAATTAATTTTTGGAATTAATTAACATGTAAACCGGGAACATGTAAACCCAGGAGAGAGAGAGAGAGAGAGAGAGAGTTCAAAGTGAGATAGTGTGGAGAAGTCCATGTATTTTATTGTCTGGTGGGGCATACTGATGTAGGGAATATATGAGATCATTCCCCTTGCCGCATCAGGCTCCTCTGTTTTGAATCCATCACAGCCAACCGGAACCAGTCAATATGTCTATTAGATTTCCACTGTGGTTTATGGCAGCTCATATTGGCGTCAGCCTCTGCCTCCGCAGCACAGGCAGATAAACACCCTCAGCCTCCCCGAAGCTCCTCTTAAACCAACGTCTGCGGAGAACCAGACCCTGGTGACCACAATCATAAAACAATTAGCTATAACAGTTCTCCCTCACCCCAAAACAATGGGCTTTGGGGCTTGATATCTTATCGGCACAGAGCGGCGAGGACCGCTGGATGCGACGAACGCAACACAGCCACCACTGGCCAGCACCGGCTCCAGCTGTGACCTCAAAACGTGGCTTTGATGATCAATTTAAAACAGTAGCGGCGATCAGATAAGGGGCTAATCGGCGCCTCCTTGCAGCAGAAAGGCGGAGTTAAGGTTATCTTCTGTGTCTTACAAATCACAAACATCAACCCAATCCATGGGAATCGCCCCTAGGGAGATCCACTGCCCAACCAGGGGTTAGCATCTTACCCTGTCTTCGTACACCTCGAGATCGGGTGCGTCTGGGAGTCAGGCTGGTCTTTCTCCACACTGAAAGGAAACATGCTCCACTGTGAGTCATTTTGCAGTGTAGGAGGGAATCAATTGTTGACAAGGTCCCTTTGTGTTGATCACCATCGCGTGAATGCAACGGGACGGATTAAGGAGCAAAGCTTTTTCATCCTGTTTACTCATTCTCTTAAACCTAAATTAATAATCTGGTTTAATCATCTGACTCATCTCCTTGATGGATCTGTTTGAATATGCATTTGGGCTAGATATGTGGTTAATAGTGATAAGGCTATTAACTGTTAGCTGTAGCTGTTTCTGCAGGATCAATAGGTCAGCAGAGGTAATTGGAAAGTAACACATGCATGTTGCTTTCTCTCGTATCCCTTGACATTCTGTATTGACAACTTTCTCTTCGCACCTGGATGTGTTGGTATGATCTGTTCCTCTTCTGATGTTCCTCTTCCTCACACCGAAACTACTTTTTTTTGAAAACGCAGTCTTGTGCGTTTGGGCCGACCGTCCAGATAGATCCGGCGTTTTCGGTGGCCAAAAACACTTTTTGAAACAAGGTCCCAGGGTGGATAAGATGGCCCTATGCGTTTTCGTGTTCGGATCGTGTGGACTCCTGATACGCAAACGATGAGGTCATCGCCCCCCACCAGCTGGGCGACGTTAGAGTTCCGTCTAATTTGTTTTGTTTGATTTGATTTGTATTATTTTTGTAGCTACAGCCCCTTGCTAAATTAAATTAAACTGTACAGGGCGCCCCGGTGGTGCACTGGGCTAAGGCGCATACCATATAGGCACAGTCCTAATCGCAGAGACCCAGGATCCAATCCGGCCTGGGTTATTTACAGCATGTCTTCCACACTTTCCTCTCTATCTCTCTCTATAATAAAGCTGAAAAAATGCAAAAATAAATCTTTAAAAAATTAAACTGTACATTAAAAAGTATTTTCTGCTCAATCTAAAAGGTTTAACAACAGCTTTCTCCTCCTCTACTGTATGTTTGTATACAGTGCGCAGGCTTGATGCGCATGAACCAGCGCCACACAGTGGCCTTGAATATGTACTACAGCGTTTCCACAGCTCGATGCGTTTTCGTGATGAGTCCGTCTTTACGGAGATATTCCTGAAATGCAGCCAAGGAAAACAATGGGGAAAGGATTGTTTTCTCCCGTGTGGATGGGGCCTTCATCTCAGCGATCCATAAAGGCGCACCAATCACCACGAGATGTTTGGAGGGGGATGTTGGGGTCGATGACCTGAAGGGTTTGGCTGTTGTGGTAAGACCCCAGGTTAAATGTTGACATTGTCCATGTTGATGTAAATAAGCCTTGATTTTTGTTCAGGTCCCCTCTTTCGCAGTGTACACGTTGTCCAAAATGGCGTTGGTGTTAGCCTTTGAAATCCATTATATTTAAACAAGGGTGTAAGCAGCAGCCGTAGCTGTGTCTTTGTTTAATCCATAACAATTAAGCGCTAAGGAGCTGCATTGGCTTGGTAGTTTTCTCCAATAGTTTAGGCAGTGGGATGATTCAGATTTCAGCGTGCAGAGACACAGTCGTCGTGAGGGTGAGTGTAGGACGGGGGGGTTTTGTACGGGAACAGAGTGAGCATTCAGTCCTTAATCAAAATATCATCCAGTATATCCTGGATGTCAACTGGCCACCAACTGCCTAGATTTCAGAACACACATACACCGCTAGAAGGGGGGAGTTGAACAACAATCAAGGCTGATTTACCTGTCGACACAGACAATGTCGTCAGTTAACCTCAGGGCATAGCAAGCCGCCCAAATCTTTTATACATACCTCTAATAACGCATGGGCTCTCAGCCACTCATTTCCCATTTGATCTTTCCATACCGACGTCTAAGGCAGGCCCTGAACTATTGATTCGCTCTGACATTAAAAAAAACACCCCCAAGTCAAGGAAACGCCGGAGAACGTTCTCCCTTGTGTCTGAAGAAATCTCATTAACATAGGGTGTCCTCTGCTTGACATGTGTGGAAAGAGAGAGAGAGAGAAAGAAAATAAGGTGACATGGGAGCACTTTGCGAGCCCTGCCGGGGGCATCAAGTGGAAACCGCGAGCAGCAACGCATCCTCCCCGGGGGGTTGATGACATCACCTGTCATTGAAATGCTACCAGAGAGCCGGGCCCTGTCACTCCCTCCCTCGCTGTCTGACAACAAGCCGTGGGCCTGCATTGTACTCACCCGCCCCAATCTCCTCTGGCCAGAGTGCCAAGTGTGAATGCAAATGACACGATTATACACAGTAGGAATAAGGTCATGTTGATCATGCATAATCTACAGGACTTTTTAAAAGGTTAGTGTGGGGAATGGACAGCTAATGCGTTACACTGTGTTCCCTCCCCACGGATTTGCAAAAGCACAACCCTCCACTGCAGATGAAGGTTTGCGTGCATTATGGTGAAACGCTGAACCCAGATCGTGATCATGTGTTTAATAATGCTATCTATGTTGCCACTGTGTACATTTAGGGAGAAAAAGACTTTATGAGAGTTTCCTTCATAAAAAAGAGTTTATGAAGGTATATTTGCCTCTCCTTTAGTTGTCATCGTCATCGTCATCAATTTTGCTCCCAGACTTACACACACAAACAACACGCACACATAAAAACACCATCCCACCTCTGTTATGCTGAGCTAAGGGTCAAAATCGGTATGCACGCTTGTTTGTTTGCTTGCCCATCTGCTCTATCCTCGAAGCCTTGAATAAAATTGATGCCTGTGCATTGACCGTCCATTCGTGTGAATACAACTCGACCAGAAACCCATATATATATATATATATATATATATATACACGCATATATATACACGCATACATATTAACACACACCTCTTTACATTCCACACCAGTTGTGCTCGTAATGCTGTGTTCCTGGGCCAGGCGGTTGGTTCTCTGGAGGAAGAAGTTCTGGTTCCAGAGTTTTGAGATTTTAGCAGGTCGGGTGACCTGAACAGAGAGAGGGTCAGGGGTTGTGTTCAGTCCTTTGCGTGGTTGGCAGAGTTCTCTAAGCTCTTCCTCATCGCTATAGCTCTCCCTACAGTGTACACGTTTCTGTAATGTGCTTTAATGGCATCAGTGATGTCGATCTCCTGACTTCATCGTATATACTCAGAGTGATATTGCTGTAGGCAGCTGGTAATCCGCAGCATTACCAAATCACGGCTCCCCATCATTCTGAATCATGCACATTATGCAGCTCAAAATATATGCCTTGAATTGAAACGTATAGTGGCTGAAATGTTGTACTTTCTTCACCGAACAGATTGAAGTTATTTTACGCATCAGTGGATTCCTTCACTCCAACTCACAGAGAAGTTTCAAGGTTAGCGAGAAAGTAAATATACTCTCAACAACTGCAAACTAAATCGACTAAGCAAACACACACTGTGTGTTTGTGTCTGCGACAACCACTCATGCTCCTCTGTTTGATTACAGCTTCCCGTATGCCCTTGAGCAAGCCACTTAAGGGCCTCAAATGCTTTTCATCTAAATTACCTCCCAGACAACAACATAGATGCACGTGTCGATGTGTCCACTTTCATCCGCGGCGAGGTAAGAAGATTGGCACTCGCGAGATCTTTGTTTTTTTAGTTTGCTTGGTAGTCCGTGAAGGGTACCTGAAGGTATCACCCGAGATTTGAAGTACCCGGTTCTCTTTGAATGGAACCTAGTGGAGTCTTGGCGTGTGGAGCAGAAGCACGCGGCACTGTGTGGCTCCTCCCAGGCAGCCCCGTCTGCCACGTAGCCTTCTGGTTTCACCGTCACATCACACGAAATGGGACCTTCCTCGGAGCCAAATGAATTGTGACAGAGGCTAATGAAAACAGATTTCAAACACTGAGTGCACGTTGGAGCTCACCGCCGTCTCACAACACAATGGCAGGTGAACCGCTAATGGCTCACTGCAAGGTTTCTCTCTCTGTCTCTCCCTCTGTGTCTTTCTCTCTCTCTGTCTCTCTCTCTCTGTCTGTCCCTGTCTATCTGTCGCTGTCTTTCTCTCTCTCTGTTTCTGTCTCTTTGTGTGTGTCTCTCTCTCTCGCTCTCTCTCTCCCTCCCTGCCTCCCTCTCTCTCCCTCAGAAACACACTAATCCCTCTTAAACTTCATCATTCATGCCCATTGTCCCTGGTACCCAGAACACCTCACTCTAGTAGAACAGCAACTGTCAGTAGCACTTACAGCAATTGCGCTGGCCACTCCTGACCTCGGATCTGCGTTCATATTTCATTAGTGTGGTAAGTGTGGCAGGGTTCAGTGGCGGAAGCACGGCTCTGACCGTCGGCCACTCATCATCTCTGTGACTAACCATAGATGGAGTGATGCATGCTGGCAAGTGACGTGGGAGAGAGTGTGGGGGGGGGGGGGGGGGGTTGCTCTTCAACTTTCTATGACATGCCTCTGCACGCGTAAAACATTGACATTTGGAAGTGCTCACCGTGGAGAGGCTGAGATATCTTATTCTGGTGCGGCGTCTCTTTACTCCCCAGAACGACTTCAAAAGGCCTCAGTTCCCAGCGGGGTAGCAACAGGAAACTAAAGTTACTGTGCGACTGCGGCTGCCTTAATGCTGGATTCCAAACCTAACTCAGTGGTTGACTCAGCCTGATGCCTGGGCAACAGGTCCAAATCACTGTTATTATGTACTCAAACCTGTGTGTTAGTCATGCAGGTTTATTTTTCTCTTTGCAGAAGAAATCGTTAAATACAAAGATTCAAATGCTGGATTCGAAGCAGCTGTCTTAAAAGTTTTTTTTTCTCTGTCGCTAGGTCGATCACTATTCTTTTCACCTGCAAAGGATTCTGGGAAACTCGGCCACGTCCAGCCTTTGGGCTTTTCGGTTGAGGGCTTAATCAGTGGCTTGTTCATGGACCCTTTGTCATTGATTAAACATTTATTGTGGCTGTCTTAGCACATTTTTCCATTGTAATGTCTCACATTATATTAAATATTTAACTTGGGTTAGCACTATTGATCTGGGGGCTGTTCGTTGTCTGTAGTGAAGTAATGACCTTTTTTTTTTTGTTCCTAACTATTTCCAAGTGAAAACCTTCCTTTCTTTTATCAGGACTACTTGCATTGTAATCACTGGGGGATAAGTAAAAAAACATTTGGCAACCTTGCTAACACTAGAGGAACTTTTCGAGGCTTTAGTTCAACAATCTAGGGTTAGGGTTAGGGTTAGTCTAGTCGAAATATGTTGCACTTGATCTGACTGGAAACAGACCTGATGGGAAACCTCTAGTCTACACCATAAGGTGAATGAACAGTGTTCAGTGTTTTTGTTAGTTTTTATAGCTAAATGTATTCTGTGTTAATTCAAGGGTGAGAAGAATAACTGGATAACCGCTGCATTATTTAATCAATTAACAACATTTTTATACCCATTTGAAGGTCTCAGATATTTCTTTTAATAGCTTGAAAATCTGACGTTCTTGTAAAAAAAACAACTAAAAACAAAGAATGACTCAATTTACAATAATCCCAATGTGGGCAAAGTTTGAACTCGCCACATCTAATTCCTTTAAATTGTGTGTGATGTCCGCAAATCCCATGTTAGTCGCTGAGGCAAGGCAAGAAACCCTTGTTGGGTGCACTGGAGGTGATGCAAAGTGCGCAGTGTTGTGAGAGAGGCAGGCAGTGGGCTCCCTTACTAAAGAAGACAAATTGGAACTGGCGCCTGGCGTTCAACTCCACCGTTCTTTGGTCGAAGAAGAAACATCTCTGCAGCCGAGAGCCAAGGTCGGGCGAACAGAAACCAAAAGCTTGAAAAGAGTTTGACTCCACGGATATTAAAGCGAGAGTCCTGTCTGCGATCGCAGGGTATTTTTCATTATTCAAGACGTTGGAACGCCTGTGTATTTGTGGGCCTACCTCAGCTCCGGATATGTCCATGAATAATGGAAGTTGGTTCACAGCGATTCATTCTGTCGACGACTTATTTTTCTTTTCTCTCTGTACTCGCGAGTAAAGCATGATCTACTGTTATCCCGTCCCGCTCCACAAAGTAATACTGCATTTATAAATATTAAAATCTAAAACACAATATATATTCTCAGCCCACGACTCCCGCATCACACAGTGAGCGTTCAGGCTTGCGTGTCAGTGCTGGACTTTGCTGACCACAAACGGTGTAGTATATTACACCTTTATCTTCTTCTTTTAAATAATCCAAGCATCAGCTGTTTCTTTTTACTTTCTTTATTAATACCTTCTCTCGAACGCCTTCTCTATAATTCATGCAATGAGCTTTAGGGGGCAGCGATTTTACGAATACAAAAGCTTATTATGGCGTGTTCTTAACCAATCAAGTCAAATACAATTACTTTGAGTCATAGTGGCCTGTAATACAGTGCTGGTACTTGAGCAGGAAGTGGAGCATATTTCTCCTTGAGCTACAGGGGAAATGGATCCAAACGACCTCTGCATGCACATATACATGTATGATAATGTCATTTTGCTTGCACCTTTTAGGATGTCAAAGTGCCAGCGAACCCAACATCTCTCTCAACATGTCTTCGATGATCTTGAACAAAGTATTCTATGAAGTTTTACCATGGTTGCTAAAATAATAGCATAGAAGCCTGATGTAGAAAAGTCCAAATTAGCACTCTCAGGATCTAGTCTGCTCCAAACTCCAGTTCTTTTCATGATTTACTTAGAAAATCCTCCAGTGCACTTTGATGCCCGGACGAACTCGATGTGGACGCTGAGAGGGTATGCTAACACTAACGCCGTGTCCGGAGCCCTATCTGGGGAGCGCTTTAAAAGAAAACAAGTATTATAAAACGCCGCGTTGTGAGGCGCATTTCAACATGGCTCATTACAACGCTCATAGTCAACGACACGTGCTAGCTTAATTTTTTTTTTTCTAAGTATCACAAGTTGTTGTGAGCGCTGGGATAACACAGTGGGATACTCTCAGAACTCTCACATATTAAATTTCACATTTGAAACACTTACTCTCTGAAGGCTGTTGAGTCCAGTCCTGCATGTGTGACGGATGTGTGTGTGTGTGATCAGAAGCAGCGCTATCTTCTGATGCTAAAAAAGGTTAATGCTGTCACGTTGCTAAAGGCTAGTGGTTTCCTGTGGTGGCAGAGCACAGCAAGAAGGAAACAGGAAATCATTCTTCTATCCTAGCCACACTTCCTGGGGGTGCAGGATGGGGCGGGGGGGTGGGGTTGGGACTCCAAAAATATTTTTTTCATCATTGTTGTCTTGTTTGACTTTTTTCCCGGAGATGGATTAAATGGATTGCACAGCTTTTGTTTGTGTGTTTGTTCCTACAAACGAGCGAAGAGGGAAGCGCATATTAAAGGATTCTCAGTGAATCATTACCCGGACGGGTAGGGGCGGGGGTGGGCAGGCTGGAAGATGCCAGAAAACAGCTACACAAACAAACTCATTGGCCCTCCGACACTCACCGGCATAATGATCCTTATGTCTCAGGAGTGAAGCGGTACAGGTGGCATCGAACACAACAACCCCCCCAACCAACCACCACCTCCTCGCCTTCACCACCACCACCACGGCCTGTCACACATTGTGGCACAGGGGAACAAGGCGTCCTAGTAACAACCCCCCCCACCCCCACCCCGCCCTGCTGTGCCAGCGTGGGCTTGCCTGAGTGTGAAATGGGTAGAAGAGACAGAGCCACAGACGGAGCATACAGCAGAGACAGTAGAAGGTGTGAATTGGATAGCCGCAGATATAAGTGTTTTTTCTCCATTATTCTCACTTTATTCTCACCCTGGGTGCAACAGCATGTGGATTTTAATATGGCAGTGGTTTCCCGGTGCTGAACAGATGGATCTGTCCACGGCTGGAATGATACATATATAGATATGAGAGAATATTCGGCAAAAATTAGATAACAAAATGCCTGGCAGACTGAAAAGTTAGTTTCACGAGGAGCTACACACATTCCCCCCACATTCCAAGCTAATCATTTTCAGGCTTGCTTTATACATATATAGATACAGACATAGCCGTGCGCAGTCCGAAAATATATGAGGGGCTACGTCGCCCAAGGTCTCTAGCTGAGCTGCATCTCCAAAATAAAGTCCATCCGGGGCCAGGGAGGAGGTGTTCTTGGCATTCAGGCTGGCATGCCTCCTGGCTCTCAGCTCCCCGTCCTGCCAAGCAGCTATACTGGTTCCGTATGTCATCCTGTGTTGCCAAGCCCCGGCACACTCGACATATGGTTATATATGAAACCAAAGGATAACAACACTCAACATACGGTTATATATGAAACCAAAGAACACCCCGACGTCAACCTTTCTGCCAAAGTAGTCCCTGCCGGTGGGGTCTATCTGTTTGAATCAGTGTGATGATAACCGATAGTACCCCCGGACCAGGGAGTTATAGCCGACGCTAGCCCACCGCGGGAGGCGTGAGGAACGCTGCCGCAGTTTCACAGTTTTACAGTCAGCCAATAAAAGCTCTGTGACTTTGTTGGTGCCTGTTGCACGACTAATTGTCATTTTAACTGCGCTGCTCTTTAAAGGACGTCGATAATAGTGATAATGCAGATTTTATGTTCCAGCCATTTTCTGACCATTGATTTCACCAGTTTTTCTTACAAAACAGCTGTCCCGAGAACAGGTTTCAGGTCCACAGTTTGTCGCGTAAAAACCCCACGGTGCTTATCGTGACCGCTTTGCTGGAGCCAGACATATTGCTCCCCCGGAAAGCATATAGATGTGTGCTTGTAGATACCTTCTCTATATTATGTCCGCACGACATACTGTTACACTCCCTAGTCGCCGGAGGAAAAGCCTTCTCCCGCTGTGTTCCAGCAGTAGTCCCCCGTACGTCCCACCTGTTTACCTGTGATTTGCAGCCAGTAATAGTGGACTAATAGGACTAGGACTGGGTGGTGCTGTGAAGGACGACGCTGGCCCCCAGTGGGGGCCCCTGACTTGCCAGAGGACAGAAGGAGGACCTTCTGGAGCCAGCAGGTGTGCTTGCTGTCGCCGGGCAGATTAACAGGAAATGCAAAATGGAGCCCCGCATGTTTTAAGTGGAGGTACCGGAGAACGTCAGGGGAAATTTTTGTGACAAGCCCCCCTAGGATTGTGGAGTCCAGTGGAAGAGTTTGTGTTGACTTAAGAATTGAAACAAAAGTTGAAGCATATGGGACAGAATGCGGCACTTGTTGCTGCATACCAGTGAGTTCCAATGGCTGTTGCAGCAAGTTCCCATATAGTCCATGGGCCAGAGGCCAAAATTGGACTTTTTGGTACCACTCAGAGTGGCAAAGTCTAGTAACATTTTTTGAAAAGGTACATGTCCATAGATGATATTTTGGTATGATAACCCATCCTAAGTGGTAGCTTTTTGACAGTTATCAGCTCATAAAGTTATCAACCCCCTGCAAAAAATAGGCCTCTAAACGCCGGGGGCATATTTTGTTTTGTGCTCATTTTCAGAACTTTACTCATATGTTATGAGGGCATGTTTGGTAGCATTTTAAAGTGTACAATCCTAGCTTTCATTTAGACCTAGTTTTGGGCCTATCTAAAAAATATAAAGGTCACATGGTCAAAGGTCAAACTGTCTCAACAACATTTTTTCCACTATTTTCGCCTAAACTGTAGTCTTTTTTATAGCACTGTGAAATGTAGGAACAGCACTGACACAAATAACAAAAACTGAAATACTCACAGGACTGTAACAATTCAGGAAATGTATAATCTTCCCATAATATCCTGCTATGAGGGAGGATATGGGTCTTTAAGTGGAACATGGGCCCAGGCGAGAATTGACAATAACTGCTAATTATTTGGTATTTGTCACAGAGTTTTTATTTAGATTTGCCCTAATCATCACATCCATCATCATCATAGTCCACAGTGAACACAACTCAACTTCTTCATCCTCCTCCACCCTCTGATTTGTGCATTTTTGAAAACATTGAACATCTGAAGTCAGCGTTAAGAGCGTTAAGGTGGGGTGGGGGTGGTGGGGCATGGTGGAGCGTCAGGTTTTAAATTCTCTTTAAATACTTTTCAAAAAACTTTACAAACATATGGGTTTTTGTTATAATGTTAATAGAAATGTAAGAAGAATCCCTCAGAGTGTAAACACTGAAACATGAACTATACTGTGTGTGTATCAGACGGCCAAGTGCAGGGGAGTTCCTGTGGTGTGTGTGGGCGGAGGGGCAGTGGGAGGTGGCCTCCTTCTGCAGCTCCGCTCTTAGGATCAGCAGCTCCTTCAGCGTCTGATGCACCAGCACCTGGAGCACATGGGGCACAGGAATAAAAACTACAGGAACATTTGCACAATAACTTTTTTCTGTATCCTATATAGATCGATCTTTATCTTTATTCTATTTTATTTTATCTTATTTTATTTAAATCTTTAATTTATCGCTACCTTTTACTATTTTTTGTATCTTACCTGGGGTCTCATGTGGGGGTTGCCCTAATCATCACATCCATCATCATCATCATCATCATCATAGTCCACAGTGAAGGCAACTTCTTCATCCTCCTCCACCCTCTGATTTGTGCATTTTTGAAGTTTGCACATTTCTGTGCACTTGAAGTTGTTGGCGAGGCAGGAGCAGCCTGGAAGCCTACAGGTCTTTACACACTTGCAGGCCATGAGCTCCAAGACAGCCTTTGGAGCTGGGAGCCCTCG